>NC_056555.1:457500-793333 GCF_910596095.1 Thunnus maccoyii | reverse complement strand
AATAATTTTAGAAATATTTGTACGAAATAAATGTTCATAAAAGACCCACTATTTGTGCTTTGCCAAATAACTTATTTGTATTGGGGCACACCCCTAGTCTACACACAAGGAGCTGTACAAGAACTAAAATTCTAAAATTAGCAATTTTGATTTTGATTGAACTCAGACTGCTTTAAGAATGTGTACATTGTGAATCTGACTTGATATTCAGTTTTCAATACTCATTTCTAGTGACACATTCAGTAGCAACCAACTTATTTGGCTGAGAGCCACAGACATGGTAGGGAAGTCAGAAAGAATGGAGAGAGAATTGAGGGGAGGTCAACGGCTTCTTGACCTCTCCTGCCACATCTGTCTGATAATATTTCTATTATCTGGTTTTCATAATGTTGTGTATGTGCAAATAACAACAAAAAACAATACACTGTTGGTTTGCTCACAATGAGTATAACATGGAATAACAGCAGACATATCCTTTAATTTCACCACGAAAAGGACTTCAATTTTAATTTTTCATGAAACACCCTGTAGTTAGAATTGAATCCACTGTGTTTTTTATTCCATGCTGTTTTCCACCATCCCAGTACTTCAGTTCAAATACAGCGCTGCAGGTCTCTCTGCTGTGTCTCTGTCAAATTCACTGTAATATTTGCAAACTAATTTTCAATCATTTTATTTCCTGTTTTTCAAGTCTGTCACTCTTTTCTTCCTCGAGGGTTAGCCAATCATGGTGACATGATTATGCATATCAAACAAATGGAACATGGAAAAAATATCTAAATTACCCATGAAGCAATACTTTGTGCCTAACGCTCATTGTTTTATTCATATCCTTTTTTCCCTGTTTCTTCAAATTTGAGCACACACACTATCATGGGACATCATCTGTGCAGACTCAGTGGATCCATGACAAACATGAATCAACAGCATCTTATTAGGGATGACCTTGATACTCCATATTTGGTTTAGCCTGCCAATCAAAAGCCAGTCCCCACCCACGTTTGCTCATTAGACATGAGACTGAGGAGTGACTGAAAAATCCACATCCACCTCTTCATTGCTGGCTCCAGGAAGCCATCAAAGGTTGGTCTGGCCAATAAGGTAAGCTTAACCCAGCTAGAGGGTGTGGCTGCTATGCAGACTGGACAATGGTGGGGGCAGGAGACTCATGGGAGTCCATGGAAACAAAGCAGAGAGATGACAGTGTTCCTTGTGAGAGGCGATCCTTCAATGTTTAATCAAAGCGCCAATCTGCCATGTTGTTAGTTTTCACTGCACTCGCCTCGCTCTGCCTTTCTTTACACTTACGTCCTTCGAAAAGATCAAAACGGTGGGATAATATGATCTGTTGCCAAGTTTGATAATGAGCGTCTAAATGAGTTTGGCCCATTAAATGTACCTCTGGATAATGAATAAACCATTCACTTAACAACCCCGATGTCATCTCTAATTAGGTTATGTGAAGGGAAAATTCCACTGCTGCTCCAGCACTGTTCACACAAGAATCTCATAGTTAACAGTATGTGTTTATCAATATGAAAACCTGTTCATCATAACCTCAAATGTCATTACCTCTGGCCTGGTTAAATAAAGAATATTATTCTGGTTTATGACAATTCAGGTGTTATTTTGTACTTTTGAGCATCATTTCTACCAAATGAAACAGATTTATAAAACACATTTTTAAAATTTAAGTGACTGGGAGCAAATGACACACATACAGACACATACACATGCATACTGTCCCACATACTGTACATACATACTTACATACAGTACAAATATACATTCTGTACATACATATATACATACATGCATACATACTGACTGTATATACATACATACTTACCAGTGGAGGTTGGTCCATAGAGGCAGAGGAGGTTGATCCTCCTCTATTTTTTAAGAGGCAAGAGGGAGATCAAAATATAAAAAAAAAATATTTGGCCCATTACCAAATCTCAGTATTATTTATAAAATATTTTTTCTCTCTTCTTTGGAAAAAAATCCATTTTTGAAATTCTGATTAAAATGCTTCAACAGCGACACCTGCAGGGCAGGAGGAGAAAGAGCAGTGTATGTGAAGTGGTAGTGGGGAGCAGTGGAGGGGGACAGAGGAGGACGGGCTGCTGCTGTCCTCCACAGGGCGGGATCTCTTACATCAATTTAATGTACCTCATTTTTTTTCATGCTAATCTGTGATTGGCCAAGTGACGCTTCAAGGGAGGACATCCTCCCTAACCAATCAACAACCAGAATGCAATACTGACATCGTGTTGGTCCAATGATAGTTTCCAGATTTCATCTTCAATTCTCTCCACTTTAAAGTACATGAGTGTGACAAACTGTTAAGAGGACCAGTAAGATATAGATAAATTATGTTTCGCTTCTTTTATGGAGCAGTAGATAGCTGTTTCCTTCCCTGAAGGATTTTTTATACATCCATGGAAGGACTGTGAAGTACTGTTGTTACGCTAACGAGAGAAATGATCTGGACTGTTTGTCATTGTTGCTAATTATATCAGACTGGTTAAGCAGCAGCCACAAAGTTCTGTTAACTAATAAACAAGATGACCAACAGCCACAGATGCAGTGGGATGTTATGACATGAATACTTCAACTCCATGAAAGAAAGAAGAAGACTTCAGATAACGTGAGTCGGAAACAGCTTCTCTCTCTCTGTCTCTTTGGTCACTAATTTCATCTCTGATGGTTAAATGTCTCTGTGTGGCTGTTGTATATCTCCTTAACAAAAATACAGCAGAGATCATATAATGTGCTGTGGGTAGTTTGCTTGCTGAAGTTACAGTGAGCTGTCTGGACTCACTCATTCATTTGGAATTGATCCCGTTTTTAATTGAGTGGTTGTTCAGTCACCTGTTGATGTTGTGTGATTAGTATGCAGGAGGTCAGGCTGCTTGCCTCTGAAAGTTTCTTCAGTTTGTTTTAAAGTTGAGTAGTGTATTGAGTAATAAGCTTAAAATAACTAGAATAACAAGTGTCAACATGTCAGCTTTGTCGACTATATTTTTTATATAGATAAGAGTGTGTAAGTCATGTATTTGATACATGCTTTAATACTTGTCTGTGAATGTTTTTAGTGTTCAGTGTTTCTAGTATTCAGCACTGATCTGTTCCTGTATCACATTATAAGCTTTGTGCTACTTTATATATTTCTGTATACTAAGAAAATACACAGGAAACACGTGTAAATCATGTGATATGTTGTCTGTTTTTGATGAGAACATAAATCTGTTGTCACAATAGAACAGTACTACAAATTTGAATTTAACTTTGTTGGTAAAATGACCCATTCTGAACCACTTCACACCTAAAATGAACACTTCTTCTTATGTGTATGCTAAATGTCTTTAAAGAAGCAGCCTTTTCACCACTCAGGGCTTTTTGTTTTAGAAAGCAATTGTTTTATTGGCATATAAAATTGCCCCCCACCCCTCCGATTTCATTGGTTTGGGGACAATGATTTAGTTTGATGCAGTTTGTTGTAAGATTCCATGTTGGTTTTCCTCCTGTCTTCCTCAATTTTTTGAGTCACCAGCTGCCACTGATACTTACTGTATATACATACATAATAAGGATGTACAGAGAGCCCAGTATTTGTATTTGTATCTATATTTGTTGAGGGAGCAAAATTATTCACATTTGTACTTGTATTCAAATAAGAGTGGAAATAGGCATAAATATCCAGTTTTTGTTTTTATTACACTTTTAATTTTAGGATATTAAAGTGTTAAAAAAAAATGTTTATGAATGAACTTACATCGGAGGTCCCCACACCTGGTCTTGAACTCAAGTCTCCCAGGCATAGACAACTGCGCTGACTACTGAGCTAAACAGAATGTGTTTCCAACATGTTGACAGACCTCTACTTATTTATATACCCAGAACACAGAGACAGCACAGCATATAATATACACAGAAGAATTTCAAAGGTGAGTCTTGCTTTGCACTTTTCATTAACTGCCTATTTTTTACAACCTAACTTTGTGGAGAGGAGAAGGCGAACAACAGGTTATGGATAGGCTGCTGACACTTTGCGCATGTCAGTAGCTCAGCTTTATCTCTGGGGAACACCCCCAACTCCGGGACTGATGTCCAAACAAAGAAATGTGTGCATGCAGCAGGTGGATGTGACTCCCCTTGTTAAGACCTGTTGATAGATGTAACAGCAGAGCACAGGAGAGATACTGAGATTGCGATGTAACTGACCTGCACACTAGTATTTGACATGTTTTTTTTTTTCTTCTCAAAATCAAATAATTTTAGAAATATTTGCACGAAATAAATGTTCGTGAAAGACCCACTATTTGTGCTTTGCCAAATAACGTCTTTGTATTGGTATTTGACATGTTTTTATTTTCTTCCCCCAAAAAAATAATTTTTAAAAGCAAAATATGTAATTTCTGCCACTAGGGGTCTCTCAATCAAAACAATAACAAAGGATAGAGTGTGATGACAGTGTGCAGTAGCGTGGGATCATGGGAGTTGTTGTCTTCATTGTTTTCAGAACGAGGATGACGAATTATCCACAGAGGTCTCCTCCTCTCCTAAACAAACTGGTGATTAAAACAGGTAAAAACACAGAATAAAGCAGTTACGTGTAACAAATCAGTGTTCTTCTGATGCTGTTCAGTGAGCACAGGATGTCTGGTAGGGGCTGCTAGCTGAGTTGCTAATAACATTTTCTCAGCCAGTTGTTGCTCTCATGACTTAAAATCCAGACGTTCAGCAGGTTTTTACCGGAAGCCGAACTATACTCAGAGATCTCCTCCTCTCCAGAACAAACAGACCCAGTGATTAAAACAGGTAAAAACACTGAATAAAACAGTTTCACGTAAAAAATCAGTGTTTCTCTGATGTTGTTTGGCACCGGACGTCTAGTAGGAGCTGTTAGCTGGGCTGCTGCTGATGTTTGCTCAGCTTGTTTCTCTGATACTTAAAATCCAGATGTTCAGCAGGTTTCTACCAGGAGCCAAATTATCTGCAGAGGTCTCCTCCTTTCCAAAAACAAATGTACACGGGGATTAAAAGAGGTAAAAATACTGAATAAAGCTGTTTCACGTAAAAAAAATCAGTGTTTCTTCAACAATGTTTGGTAAGCACCAGACTTCTGGGAAGGGCTGCTAGCCGAGTTGCTGCTGCCAAGCTTGTTTCATTGATAACTTAAGATCCAGACGTCCAATGACTGAAATCCTTCATCCAGTTCACAGATATGGTTAAAAATGACCAAGATCTAAAAACTTTATCATAAAAATGTGGCTTGAAACAGCCACGATGTGTAGAGTTTTGCAAAAATAGCCTATAGTTTCAAAGATAGTGTCTAAGCAATCAGAAAAAACTGTAACACCCAAGTGCTTAATGTTTCCGATGTGAAGGGGGAGGTGTGGGTCTTGTGTTGCAAAATCCCAAGCGTCTTCAAAGAGAGTGGGTATGGTTGATTTAATCCAATTAATTGTGTAATTTGAAATCACAGAGAAGTTGCTAATTAGATAAAAAAAATTCTTATCATGACATGTAGGGGTGAATTGTTACTCTGAATTCCTTTAATGTTGTTGCTTTATCATATTGCTGCAGCGAGAGGTCCAATGAAGATGGCAAATAAAGAAGGCAAGAGTGGGCATTCTCATCTGATTCCTCTATTAAGTGTGAATCTCCATGACGTGATACCATTTGTGGTTATTTTAACCACAGGTGAAGTGAAAAGAATTTTGACCCAGTGGATGAATGACTCCAAAATTGTACTTGCAAAGAGTACTGAATAGAAATGTCCAACTTACTTTGTCAAATGCTTTTTTGGCATCTAATGATACATTTATAGTTTTGTATTTTGTTTTCTGTGATAGATTGATTACATTGAATAGTCTACAGTTATTATCAGAAGCATGTCTGTTTTTGATGAAGCCTGTTTGGTCTGGGTGGATTAAAATGGGGGTGGCTGTTTCAATGCCGGTGGCTAAAGCTTTGGTGATCATTTTAAATCTGCATTGATTAAAGAAATTGGATGGTAGCTAGAAGGGTGGGTTGGGTCATTGTTAGATTTTAGTATAAGTGACATAGTGGCTGTATTTATGTATGTAGGGACTGTGGAAGTAGTTTTTATATCTAAGGTTGCTCTGTGAAATAGTAGTGAAAGTCTGGCCATGCCTACTGCCGATTCCTAACATATATCAGTTGGCCTGGCTGTAGAGGATTTTTACCTTGCATACCTTTTATGAGCTTCAGCTGCCTGCTCCAAGTTCTACCTAGCCTGAGAGTAGGCCTGGCCCAACTTCCTCTGATGCTCCTCAACTCATTCATGCACATTACCCTGAAAATCATCCCCCTCCTGTCCCGGCCAGACATCCAGTGAGACCATCAGAGCTCTCCCAAACAGTAGCCAGTACTTTGGTGTTCTTTGGTGTAACTTTGGTGTTATAAGCATACACCAGCTCAGAAAAGTGCTCAACCTACCTCTTTTGACAGAATACTGTGGAAACCTACCAGAGAGTAACTGATGTTTAACACTATGTCAAAGATCAGACTGTGCACCCAGCCTGGCAATGGAAACAGACAAGTACAGGAAGAGGTGGCTCCCACAGGAGGAGCGACTGTATCAACAGCATCAAGGAACTGCCATAGAAACAGAGCTGCACCTCTTCAAACAGTGCCTGAAATTCAGACCAGAGAGACTGGCCTGCTAACCTCAAATTTTTAATAGGGCCCGAGTACCTAGTGGTGCAAAGGTCCAATTGTATCTGAAAGAATTCTTCTTCTTTTTTTTCTTCAAAAGAAATGCATTTTTGAGAGGCTAAATATGCTTGAAAACTTATCAAACTTTGCACATTTGTCAGAAGTGGTGAAAAATTTAATATTCTATGGGTCATGGGCAAGGGCGTGGCAAAATGGCTCGATAGCACTCGCTAGAAAATTTCAAATTAAAAGCCCCCACCTTTACATTTCACATAGATGAATGAAATTTGGTAGGCACATGTATCATGTCCAGACGCACAAAAAAGACTCTTGGAGCCATGCCTCAAGTGAAAGTCGGCTATTTTGAACTTAATGTGCAATTTAGGCGCAGTTTTTGCCATTTCCAGGGGTTGTATTTTAATGAACTCCTCCTAGAGCTTTAACCCCGCTGACTTCAAATTTATTCAGTGTCATCTAAAGACCTCTCTGATGAAAAGTTATCAAAATCTTGAGTTTTCACTGAACGCCGTTGCCGTAGCGACGTAGCAAACTTAGATGCGTTGTATTTTGAAGAACTTCCCCTAGAGATTTAACTGACCAACTTCAAATTTGGTCAGTGCCATCGAAAGACTTTTATGATAAAAAGTTATCAAAATCTTGAGTTTTCATTATACACTCTTGACATGGCGACGCACTGAACTTTGCTGTTTCGCACTTAAGAAGGAAGTTGTTGTAACTTGAATGTACATTGTACAACCTGCACCAAATTTCTCATGCTTGATAAGAGTCCAGGCCTGAACATATCTAAATGTCAATATTGAGTCACAATCATAGCGCCACCTACTGACAACAGGAAGTCAGCCCTATGTGACAAACATCATCCGATTTACATGAAATTTACATGGTGTGGTCTACACATGATATACAGCAAATGTTGTATAATTAGTGGGTGTTCTCTAGCGCCACAGAGTGGACACATGAAATGATATTCATCTCCTTCGTGCAACATCCGATAAGAGTCCAGGGCTGAAACCATCTACATACCTGCAATAAAACCCGTCAACTGCAGTGCATCCAGATGTGTGCAAAGGTGCGAGGGCTCGATCATCGCTGCTTGCAGCTTTAATTTTCTTTTTTGTTTAATTGATTCTTTACAATTTTCCCCATTTTTTCTCAACATTGTTCTAAATATCTGGCAAGTGCAAACATATGCTGCTTTGACGAGGCTCCACATGAATAAATTAATTCCAACAAGCCCCTTTTGAATTGTTTTTTACTATTGCTAAAATACAGTTTCTGAAACTCTTTGTCAAAACTCTACACACAAAACGAAAAACATATACACAAAATACAAAATATCTTACATCTCTTGCAAAAGCAAACACCTCATTCAAAACTATATAAACTCTTCTAAAAATAGTATATTTGCATCACAACTTTACACACAAACACCAAATAAATAGCTTCTTCTACATGCCAACAGCACACTGATGTGCTAAGTATAAAACACCATTATCTAGAGTCTTTGGCATTTTCATTTGTAGCATGCTGTAAATGTAGACTATGAACACAAATGCAATGGGGAAACAAATACATTTGTTTATTTCAATACTCATATACTCATAAGAGTATCAGACACAATTACTTTAACTGAAGATGATATGAACATAGTTATTGTATTGTACTTTAAACAAAATACAGTATATTGCAATTGCAGTCCATTCTGCCTTATACAGCTGTTTCATCCGAAGCTGATGCCGCGTCAGTAGATGGCCCAGTGTTGATAAACTTACCCTGTTTATGTTGTTGAATATTGTGTGGTGAGTGATGATGTGGTGTTGCAGTTGTTGTAAAAGTATGCTGTTGTTTGCAATGACCATGTTTATGATGTGTTGTTCCTGTTCTTGTGCTGGACCCCCTGACCAGCCCCCTGTAAACTCAACCCATAGTTGATTACATGGTCTACCAAAGTGGCCTGGACCTCATCTGAGACAGTTCTCCTGTGTCTCCTAACTTGTCCTCTCACCACTCCTTGTCCTCTGTGTCCTCCTCCCTCTTCTCCTCCTCCTTCTCCTCTTGCTTGTCCTCCTCTTCCTTGCCCTCCTCTTACTCGACCACCTTCCTCTAACTCCAAAATTTGACTCTATTGTTGTGCACAAAGAGCAAACCTGAACACTATTTATAGTGTTCAAGCTCTGATTTCTAAGTGATCTTATTGGTTACAGGTGTTTTCACATGTACATTCTGGGTGCAGGTGATTGATAATTGAGTATGTTATTTCGATAGCAGTGTTTGGCAAACAACAAACACAGGCTTTTAGTTTTGAATGATGTGTCTAATGTAGATAACTGTGTAGTAGTAAAAGTGTGCTATAGATTTTCAAACTTAGTGTAAAGCAGAAAATGTGCTTATGGTTTAGCACACCTGGTCAATAGATAGGCTTGTGGTTTCAATAATTGTGCCACACATACCAGTTTTTGTGTCTTGGCAGGTGCAAAAAAAACTTTAACACTTGAATTATAGAAAGACTGTGCACAAATTAGTACTTGGTGTGTCAGAAAAATGAAATAATACAATTATTAGAGTGAAAAAGGAGAGCCGAAGCCTGTGTGTGTGTGTGTGTGTGTGTGGTGGTATGTCTTGATGTGAGGGAACTATAGCAGGTAAACGCTGCAGTGAAGTGAAGTGTTATGGCCATCCTAATCGCTGGAGGGATCTGAGAGATGTGTAATTTATTTCAATTGCTTTTTGACATTTGGAGAACAGCTTCTGCAGTGACTGTGCCTGAGCACTCTGGCCAGTAATTATTCAATTACACAAGCTAATTGACACCCTGTGTTGTCTCTTATAGGTTGATTTATTGGGTAATTGTGCTGCCTCTAAAAAAGCCACTTCACCCTTGCTATTGAAAGTCCACACTCGTTCTGGTCACACACTTGTCAGGCCCACAACAATGGTGAGAACAAAGATTTAATCATGTTTTTGATTGCAGCTGTTGACTGTTGTAAGTGTTTTTCCATAAACACTGATTGTTTTGGTATGCTCCCCAGCTCTCCAGCTGTTGTTTGGTAATTCTTGAATCCCATGAAGCACCATTAAAAACACAATGTCACCATGAGACTACAACACATGGGTGTCTCATAAAACTTTACAAAATGGGTTTAAACTTTGAAATGCAGATCATGTGATGTGGACAAAATTGATGTGAAAATTACATTGTACTAATTCAAAAGAAATATTTGATTATTTGTGATAAGTTTAAAGTCATGATTTAACATATGTGACCTCAAAACTTTCACTTTTAAGTGAAAACATTCTGGTTTATGTAGCATTGACACATGAATTTTAAATAGGGTTAGCACCATAGACTGTAGTCTTGGAAGTAGTCACTGTGACATCGTCATTAGCACAGTGAATTTACAGTCTACAGTTAACTGTGATACTAATTCTAATGATAATTTTCACTAGCGAAAAAGAGGCTTAAAACGATTAAAACAAAAATTTACTTACCAGAAAAACTCAACAGCAGACTCATCAGAGTGGGTTTTAGTACAACCAAATGCTGAACCATTCTAGCCACGCCCTAAAGCATACCCTGCTTTATCGTCTATTTTACTCTAAATGGGACCATAATATCGAAAATGAACATCATGCTGTATTGAAGAAGATTCGAAACTAGCGATTGAAATTAATTAAATTAAGTGAGAAGTAGGGTCATTTTCTCATAGACTTCCGTACAACTAGACTTCTTTTTGGAGCCAGTGGAGTTGCCCCTGCTGGCTGGAAAGAATGCAGGTGTAAGGCACTTTGCAGTGGCTTCATTTTTCAGACCAGGAGCTACCCTAACCCTTGGTTAGCACCTAAAGTAGGCTTATACTAAGTCATCCAGTAGGTCTCACTTCTCTGAAATTGAAAAATTTCCCGCCAATTGAAAACATACTGATGAACAAGTACTCCAGTGTGGTCAGACGAAGCAGCACCTAACACAACTTGGGGTTGAAGCCAATGTGGAAGTTCCCTGAAGTACCATAGATGGCTGCTAGATGCTCCAAATGACTCCCATTCAAAAAGAGTCAACTTCAGTCTAGAAATACTAAGTCAATACATTTTTCGAGTCATTATGGTCTCAATCTCTAAATTCAGGCCCTCTAATAAGTGTGCTGGTGGTTATTTTAGAAATTGTTGCTCTATTAATAAGATTTGAAGACTTCTAGTAGCTTTGATGTCTGCTTTGTGACATTTGGCTCACTTCCTGCTCTCCCTGGCTCCAGGACTCACACTGAGTCATACTATTGTTGAAATATTTCACTAAGTTTCTTGATTACAGTACCTGTCCTGTTAGCACAATTTAACTAAAGTAACTAATGTTTAGGGATGTGCAGAGAGCCCAGTATTTGTATTTATATCTATATTTGTTGAGGCAGCAAAATTATTTATATTTGTATTTGTATTCAAATAAAAGTTGAAATAGATGTAAAAAATCCAGTTTTTGCTTTTATTACGCTTTTAATTTTAGGATATTAAGTGTTAAAGTGTTAATGAATAAACTATCTTATGAAGGAGGTCCCCACACTGGGTCTCAAACAACTGCGCTGACCATTGAGCTAAAACCAAGTGCATTGCAAATGCACAGACAGACCTGTACTTATTTATACATCCATAACACAGAATTTGTGGAAGGGTGAAAGGGAACAACAGGTTATGGAGAGTCCCTTGAAAGCAATTCGCTTGTGTCAGTAGCTCAGCTTTATCTCTGGGGAACACCCCTAACTCAGGGAGTGATGTTCAAATAAGGAAATGTGCATCATGTAGCAGGTGGATGTGACTCCCCTCCTTGAGACCTGCTGATAGACATAACAGCGGAGCAGAGGAGAGAGACTGAGATAGCGATGTAACGGGCCTGTGCGCTGGTATTTGACATGGTTTTTTTTCTTCCCAAAAATAAATAATTTTTAAAATATTGTAGCTAGCTAGCAAGCTAGTGTTAGCTTGGGTCCGAGGTAGTGGGGCATGTTTCCAGAGTGTGAAAGGCAACACCCCGCACTCCTTATTTGGAAGGTCCTGGCTCCAAACAGAAAAGATGGTGCTGACCATAAGTTGCACTCTGGGCTTCAAACTGGCTTGAATGAAACCAACGGGTGACATCACACCTTGCTACATCCATTTGCATATACAGGCTATGGGTCAGACACTGGATCCAGTAAATTTAATGGTAATTTGTCTTCTGAATTCATGGTGAAATCACATAGCTCCTATCACACAATACTTTGTTTAGTCCACTTTATGTTTACAAAACAAATGGTCTGCACTAGAGTTCAGCTGGAAGCAGACTGACCCTCCTTTTCAAATGGTCTCACTGTGGTCGTTTGGTCCTAACCAGTGTAATTTTTGGCTCACTCAGACTAAAGCTGACATCCTTGAAAGAAACGTGGTGAAATCTTTGGTTGTCAGTAGTGGTTCTATATCGGCTTGTGAGACATGTCAAATGACAGTTGATTCAGACCTGTGGAGACCAAAGACAGCTGGTGTCATCATTTTGATCAGAAATTTATTTAATTACCACATTCTCTCAATGTGACTGCTGCTACAACCCATGTTTACAAACCAACCAATCTGCATGAAATGAAACAGAGTACACTGACTGCTATTTTAAGTGCCCCATGTTTGTAGTTGTGTCCTCTCTTCATATTCCTAGTCAGAGCAGAAACATATATCTCTTTCTTTCCATGTATATTGCATGTATGTCCATGATGATTACATAAAAACTGGGTCAATATTGCTGTCTCTCCTGGTCAGTGATGTAGTGTCTGAATAGCAGGGCTGTCTTTTCTCTGCGGCTAAATGTTAACTGCTGCTCAATTTCCTCAGTGCCACCTTTGTCTCCCACACAGTTTTAATGACTTGGAGAAGAAAGTTTCTTCTGGCGCACAACTCTTCAAAATAATAAATCACAGGATTTCTGCTCATGTTAATTGACATTTGACAACATCATTTGCATAATGCTTCAAAACAGCCTCCAGGGAGATGCTTAAGAGGAGGGAAACATTATGGATTTGCTAATTAGTCATCGTCAGTTCTTCTGTGTTGTTGCAGTCATTAGTCTTGGTGAACTAACTTGATCAGACAACCATAGCTTCATGACAGTCGTCATCACTATTCAATCATGATTATTGCTGCTTTTTCTGGGTGGCTGAAATTACCATGTTGTAATTTGTCTGACAAAACTTTCTGGTGAAGTTTTAAATCTGAATGTATAGCCAAATCAAGTGAAGTCTTGTCAGGCTTATTTATATAGCCACTCATAAAGAAAGTATGTCTCAAAGATTCTATGAAAGACAAGTCACATCTTTTAGATAGATGGCAAAGACAGACGACCTATTTTTATACAACTGTTGACTCAAGGTCCACCTACAGTAGTAGTTTTTTCTAGAGCTGTTAACTGCATCTGAGTCTTTCTTAGCTGATGGAGTTTGCTCAGTTCAGTATCACATGACTTAAGTGTGGAACTTCATATTCGTCATATGATGTTGTCATATGATCATATGAGAACATATTAGTTTAACTGCAGTTAATATCCTTCTATATTACGCCAGTAAACAAAATTGCAGTCTTTCTACTGTGGACCTGCTATTAAAACACAGATTTCATTAAAATACTGCAGTACCTCTACTTTAGGTGACTCTGTTTATGTAATGCTGTAAATTTTCAATTATTCAGCTGTCAAATTAAAGGTCTTTGCTTCATTTGATGCTTGCAGCATTGTTCCAGCAGTCTGCTTAAGATCATAAGCCTTTATCCAAACTAAGTGAGGCACCCTTGTATCTGTGTATGGCATTTGGCTACAGGCACCTTTTTGTTAGAGATGGGTGCTATAATGAAAACATTCAACCTAATTGGCCCTGACATCTCTGTTTCACCATCATATTTGTGTTTGTTATTTGTCCTCTACTTGCAGCACTGGTGAGGGCTGAAAGAGGTTTGCAGCTCTCTGCTTTGAGAGTTGCCATTATGTGTTTGTTTTGGCAGTGTGTGTGACTAGAGAGGTGCTCCAAACACCCAGCATCCTTACTCCAACAAAATAAAACTGTGTTAAAATATTCCAGCTTCACTGTTAAAGCCACCATGGAAAGCAAAAGGACTCTTTCACCTTGTTAGCTGATGCTTCATATCTTAACAGGACACCCATCTATCAAAGAATGCTAAATATGTGCAAAGGTAAAATGTTCTCTTCTGTGTTATAATTCCATTTCTTTACTTTGTTATATATGTTTTTAAGCAGTTTGGCAAAATATCCTTAACACAAGAGAGGATAAGCATATCTATTCATTTTTGTCCTCTGTGGGGGACATGAGTCTGAAACCTCTAAGTCAAGCACAATTTATGCAATCTATTTGAGTCCTACTGTATTGTCAACAGGACATCCTGGGCTTCGTGATGCCACAGTTGTGGGGGTGTGGCTAACAGAGTACATGGACTTTCTTTTCATGTCTCTAGCTAAATAGCTAACATTGTAACATTGTTTTAAGGTTGATTTGTGCATGACAGTTCCACCTTTTGACATATTTACATGTCACTCCCCTACCCCTTTGATGGCATATGACGGCCAAAATTAAACTCGAAGTCTAGCAGCGAAGTTGCTGCACATTACCACTCTTCTAATATCAATATACACTGGCAGGGTAGGAGCATGGGTTTCTAGTACTGATGACGGATCAGGGTCTTGAAGGGTCGTCCCATTTCATAGGGGAATCTTTCAACCACTACCCCTTGTAGCTCTGTTCCAAGGGGTGAGGGGCACCCAAAAAAGAGGGTTAGGGTTACAGAGGTTCCAGGGAACCTCTCCCATTGCAAAGAGGGCAAGATCGGGACTCGCTACTACTCTTCCCTTCTTCAGCACTAAGGACTGTGATTTTGCTGGTTTAAAGCTCATCCTTGCCCATGAGACGAGCCTCTCTAGGCCTTGAGGAATCCACTTGTTGCCATGTTTAACTCTGGGGTTTTTGTTTCGCCACAAGAAGGAGGAAGTAACTTTATTGATCTTATTGAAAAAGCTCTTAGGTACACATTGAGGGATACATTGGAATAAATAAATAAGTTTGGGCAATATATTCATTTTGATTATATTAACTCTACCAATTAGGGACAGTGGCAGATCAATCCACCTTTGAGTGTCTGCCTTTATTTTCTCCAAAAGATTCAAGTAGTTGTCTCTGATCACTGTATCTTGTTGTTTTCTAATATTTATGCCCAGGTATTTAAACCCAAGAGGACATATCTTCAGTGGCTTAACAAGAGCCCAAACTTCCAGATCCTGTGTGTTTAAGGGCAGGACCTCACTTTTTGTTAAGTTTATTTTGTATCCTGATGCTGCGTTATACTCTTGAAGACACTGAAAGAGTGAAGGGATTGAGTCAGCCGGGTCAGTTAAGTGAATCAAGATGTCATCTGCGTAGATAGATATTTTTTGTTCGGAGGTGCCGAATTTGATGCCCGAAATTGCAGCATTAGCTCGGACGGCGAGAGCAAATTGCTCGATGGCAAGTGAGAATAATAACGGGGAGACACAACAGCCCTGTCGCACCCCTCTAGCGGGAGAAAAGGCGCTTGACAGGACTCCATTAGTTAAAATTTGTGCCTTAGGGACCTTGAAAAGTGTTTTAATATACTGAATGAATTTTATACCAAAATTCATAGCTGCAAGTGTTTGAAATAAAAAGGTAGGTTTGATCCTGTCAAACGCCTTCTTAGCGTCCATTGATATTATGAGTGTGGGCTCTCTTGTCATCTGTGCAGAGTCAATTATGTGAAATAAACGACGGACATTATCCGATCCTTGCCTATTCCCGATGAACCCAGTTTGATTCGGGTGTATTATTTTTGGGATAATATCTTCTAATCTAGTAGGAAGCAATTTAGATATAACCTTGTAATCAGCATTGAGAAGACTTAAGGGTCTGTAGGATCTACATTTTTGTTTGTCCTTATCAGGTTTTGGTAATAATGTAATGGTAGCTAATTCAAGAGAAGTGGGTAGGGTCTGATTATTCAAAGCTTCTTTGATCAAGAGGTGATAACAGTTTGTCTGAGAGTACTAAAGTATTCAATGGGAAAACCGTCTGGTCCTGGGGCCTTATTATTCTGCAGAGATCTCATGGCCAGGGGAACCTCTTTCTCACTTATGTCAGTGTCCAACCAGCTTTTATCTTCAGCGTTTATCTATGGGAGATCCAGATGTTCCAGAAATTGCTGCACTGTTATCAGTGTTATGTTCTGATTTATACAGTGTTTTATAGAAATTTAGAAACTCTGCATTGGTCTCCAGTGGGTCATTCAGAGACCTGCCATCATCAGTAATTATTGAGTGACCTGTCTGCTTCTTCCTTCTTAATTTGCCATGCAAGTAATTTACCAGTTTTATTGCCATACTCATAATAATGGTACTTGGTCCTAGCCAAAGCCGCTTCAGCCTTAGTAGAACATGAGTTATCCGGTCTTTAAGTCGTGATGTAACACCTTTTCAAAATACTATTTCCAGGTCCAAGCCTCGTCGTTTCAATATGCTGCAGTGCTGTGTTCCTTGTTGGACAAACAGATCTGAGTCCAAAAAAATGATCCCATTGTCGTTCTACCGCTTTCTTAGCGATGAGAAAGAGAAGAGGGAATGGCTGCAGTTGATAAGGTGAGTTACAATGCTTAAACGAATGAAGAAAAACAAAGTTTTGGATAGCTAGCTAGCTAGCTAAGGTTAGCACTAGCTTTCGCACCTACTCGCAAAAGCCAAACCGACCCTTTGCGGATATCCCTGATAAATGTTATGGGTTTTTACAGTGTTTTTGTTCGTAAAAAGCAAGAGCACAGCTGATACCACTGTCTACATCCAGTTAACATTACCTGCTTACATCCCGTTTTTACCTGTTTTTGTCCTTACCAGTTCTCATTATGCATATACTGGTTGTGAAACTGTTAATGTTTATGTTCTCCGTGGTTAAAGAGGCCTCATTCATCTCCTTCATCTCTTAGAGTGCACAACCTATCTACATAGGTGCTGGGCCATCACATTTTGCATGGAATGAAGGGAAGACTTTCCAGTTCCCTGACCACCTCAGCCATACCCCTAAACAGAGGGAAGAAACGGTTCCTACCAGTGGTGAAGATGAAGCAACTGATCAACCAACACCTGCACAGTACTTCCCAAGTACTTCCCAAAGTCTTGTGGTTCTTGAGATAGTGAATGACATGCTGAGAGGAGAGAATGAGAAATTGAAAAAACAATTTGACAAACAAAAGCAAACTTTCTCCTTCAGCCAAATTTCCTCCAATCCTGACAGAGTCCAGTATTTCACCGGATTGCCTGATGCTGCCACCGTTCTGTTTTTGGAAGCACTTCTCAATTTGAGCTACAATATCATTCTGATTGGACTGTCCAAATTATGCCCCTAGTAGATCAGCTGCTCCTGACATTAATGAAACTCAAACTTATTTGTGGCCACATAGACCTTGCGACAAGGTTTAATTGTAGCACAGCCACAGTAACAAACATCTTTACTACCATCGTGGGCGGCTGTGGCTCAGGAGGTAGAGCGGGTCGTCCACTAATCGGAAGATCGGCGGTTCGATTCCCGGCTCCTCCAGTCCACATGCCGATGTGTCCTTGGGCAAGATACTTAACCCCAAAATTGCTCCTGATGGCTGTGCCATCAGTGTATCAATGTGTGTGAATGCTTAGCTTCCTCTGATGGGCAGGTTGGGACCTTGCATGGTAGCCCCTGTACCCATTCAGCGTATGAATGTGTGTGAATGGGTGAATGTGATTCGTAGTGTAAAAAGCGCTTTGAGTGGTTGGAAGACTAGAAAGGCGCTATACAAGTACAGTCCATTTACCATCGTTAGTGCGCTGTATGACATTTTGTATGTTGGCATGTTTGAGAACAACATCCCCTCAACAGCCAAGAACCAAACATCACTGCCAGACTGCTTCCGGCCCTTTCCCAACTGTTGGATAGTGCTTGATTGCACTGAGGTTGCAGTCTCTTAACACAGAGAGCCTGGACACACAGAGCCATTTGTACAGCCAGTACAAAGGACGGACCACTTTGAAGGTTCTAATTGGTGTGGCTCCCAATGGAGTAATTACCTTCACCAGTGACCTGTACAGTGGGAGTGCCTCAGACAAGGCCATAACAGCTGACTGTGGACTTCTCCAGCATCTACAGCCAGGTGATATGGTCATGGCAGACAAGGGCTTCACAATACGGGACATTTTGCCAGAGGGAGTTCTGCTGAACATTCTGTCTTTCCTCGTCAACGGACAGTTCACACAGGAGGAAGTGAACAATAACAGGTTAATCTCTCGTGCAAGGATACATGTGGAGCATTCCATTCAGAGGCTGAAATTGTACAGCATTTTGCACCACATCCCACACCAGTTCAGGAAAAACATTAAGAAGATACTGAAAGTATGTTTGTGTCTTACAAATTTGCAAACACCCACTCTCCACGAAATTGAATGAATGATTGTCAGTGTGTTAAAAAATGTGGAGGACTGTTTCTCAGTGGCCATAAGGATTTGTATGTTGTTGTATGTATATAAGGGCATGATTTGAATAGCTTATTGACACGAAATGAAGACCATTGAGATAAATGTATATTCTTGTAAATTGAAAAAAATCTTCCTGTTCTTTTAGCTGATGTTTGTTTGCAGAAAACTTAAATCAAATATGAGGATAGACTATGATAAGGATTTGTTACATTTATATAAGGATTTTGACATGATTTGAATAGCTTATTGACATGAAATGAAGACCATTGAGATAAATGTATATTCTTGTAAATTGATTTTCATGAATGATTTGTTTTGCAAAAAACTTTAATTAAAAAAGTTATACCAGGTAAAAAATGTTACTGTTCTTTATATCATGAAACCTATATTTGTCAAAGACATATTGTATTAAGTGTTACAAACATTGTGTTAAGTGCCAAAAACCTCATTTATTATAACGGTGCAAACTTATTCAAAGGACAATAGTATTTACAGATCATGAATGCAGGGTAAGTGCAAGTGCAGATATTAACATAAAAAACATTTACAATCACTATATAATGGTCCTATGTTACATAAAACAGGAGAACATAACAGATTATCTTTTGTGTCATATCTTCATCTGAAAGCTGAAGATGTCAAATAAATGTAGTGGAGTAGAAAGTACAATATTTCCCTCTTAAATGTAGTGGAGTGGAAATATAAAGTAGCATCAAACATAAATACCCAAGTAAAATACAAGTACCTCAGAACTGTACTTGAGTAAATGTACTCAGTTACTTTCCAGCACTGAATTTGACCCTGAACAGTATGTGAGGGTTAACTTACAACTGTGACACAATGTTTGGAAGGAAACACTCTTTATAAAATGTTTCCAGAGTGTCAATGTTAACAGCCCATGTCAGATCTTTGAGCACTGGCTGACAAGGTCAAGAGGAGTCCATACAATTAGATGACAACTGTTAGCTCCAGTCAGGTGTAGGTTGCCCTGATTCTGATGTCAGTAGTTATGGAGTTGTTTTAGTGTCAGGGTACCAGTTTCTTCATCCAACCCCAGGAAGAAGTCCCTACTCTCTGCTGCTTTTGGGATGGTCTTGGCTCTGGCTGACCATGGACATTTCACCTCAATGATGCAGTCATCAGATACTGTCCCATCTGGAGATCCACTGAGTAGGCCGCTGTCAGACAGGAACAATCCCCTCTCCTGGATAACAACACCTGTGCGCTCTGTGTATTGCTGCTTTGCCCTTGGCTCATGGAGGATTCCCCAATCACATGCCTTAAAAAAACAAAACAAAAAAAAAACCATTAATTCCAGTGGTCATCAACCCTGCTCCTGAAGAGCTACTGCCCTACATGTTTGAGGTATTGCCCCACTCTAACACACCTGATTCTAATCATTAACTTGTTATCAAGCAGCTGAAGCTTGCCAAGGGCTTGATAACAGGTTAATAATTAGGATCAGGTCTGTTAGAGTGAGGCAATACCTAAAACATGCATGAGCAGGGTTGGTGACCACTGACTTATTAAGTGTATTCTTAGGAACACATATACTTTCAATTTAAATAATCACTTATTACCTACAGCTTACTTTGGATCCTTCTTTGAGGTTGTACTGGCCAAGCAGTGTTTTAAATAAGGAAAGAGGGTAGGACTTCCGCTTGACTGCTGCCAAGACCAAACCGAAGTTGCTTGCTGTGTTCCGTTTTTGATGATATGCTGACCTGTTATAAAGAAACCCAAAATAAGAGAGATAGTTCACCTAGACCAGTGGTCACTAACCATGCTCTTGTTGGTGTTGAATGATGATGATAATAATAATAACAATAATAATAATAATAATAATAATAATAATAACAACAACAACAATCGTAACTCGTTATCAAACAGCTGAAGCTTTTCAAGGGCTTGATAACGAGTTATTAATTAGAATCAGATGCAAAACATGCATGGCAGTAGCTCTCCAGGAGCAGGGTTGGTGACCACTGACCTTGACAGTTCTTTCTTAACAACTGGCATTAGTTATATGTAAAAATAATCTGACTCTCTGCAGCCAGCAGTTGCTACATTTTCTCACAGTTTCTGTACAAAGTTTCTGAAAAGTTGGGCACTTTTCAATTACTAGTTTTGTATTGTTTCAGCTTGTATCTTGTTTTGTTTTTATTAATGCACTTTCCTACCACAATGCGTTCTTTCCCTGCCCAACTGTGGCTCTCTCTATCTGCTGCTTCTCCTGCTCAGTGACTGCAAGTGATGACAGCAAATAAAGAGCCTTGTCCTCTGCTTGGTCATAACCTGGGTTGGTCAACAGTCCCTCAAATGTCTTGATAGGGAGAGTCTAGATTTAAAGTTAAGCAAACAGTTTTACAAATATAAATAGTTGATTTCCTTGTCAATGAGGTTTCAGTGAGGTGACCAGATAGCGTATACAAAATATCTTTCAATTAAAGCAGACAGTCTGATATCTGTAATATCAAAGTACAAAAGACATAAGTCGTACCTGAGGAATTTCTGGACTCAAAATCCACCTCATCCCAGTAAAACGCCCAAGCTGTGACAGGGATGCCCGTACCCAGTCCTTGTCCTCCTCGGTGACAGGTCTTTTGATTCCAGCTGAAATAAAATTATGACATGATACACCATGAGTGTATGTTAGCACTGTTTGATGAATACGATTCATCTTCACATAATACAATAGCTTCAAACCACATAACGTTAAGTAAATAATTCAAAACAAGCAACAAAAATAGACAGCATCATTTGCAAATTAATTACTAACCTTGTGTTGTGGATGGTGCCATCTCAAACACTCTCTTTGCTGATATTTCCGTCCTCGGCATCTTTCACACACACACTCAACATCGGTGCGGGACCCTTTTTTTTTGACCCAAATCAGCAGAGCTGCCATATGGTGGCACTCTTCTTGGCCGATTGGGCACTGGCAGCTGCTGTAGCTTACTGCCTGTCCCTCAACATGAACCTAACGATATATTGAAAACAATTCAACTCTCACCCTAACACATCTTAGATATTAGCCTAACAATACTTCTGTTGCTAGCCAGGGGCTGGCACATCATCATATTTCAACTTGCCTAACTTCACTCCAAAACATAGCTGATACATATTAAGTTTTTCATCTTCGTTTAGGTCAAAAGTTATAGCAATCCTGTATGTTTTTTTTTTTTGGTATATCATCTTTAGATGTCAACTAGCTAGCTAGCTTACTGCTAACTTCTAACTCACCTCAACCTCGTAAACTCTTTTTCTGTGATGCCTGGACACTACCCTTTGTTATTCCACCAGGCAGAACAGCTACACTGACCACTCTGTTGGAATTGAAGGAATTTAAACCTTTTTTCACTCTCTCAGGTACCTCACTGAAGAAAGAAGTGATTGTAAACAAGTTCACAGGTTCCACCATTGTCGTTTGTTTTGAGTATCTGACAGAGTGTGTGGACCCAGAAATAGTATTTTGAGAGGGTGTTACGTCACACCTAAAGACCGAATTATACTGTATTCGCTTTGTAGTCAAAGAATTTAAAATGCCCATTCTTTTGGTTTCGGAAAGTTTTTGTTCAAGTTCTCTAATTTCTTCATCTAGTATAGCCAATTCTTTTTTCTTTTCTCTTGATCTATATGAACTGTAGGACAGAATACATCCTCTCATAAATGCCTTAAGGGCGTCCCAGATATTTACGTTAGAGGTAGAGTTCAGGTTGGCTTTAAGGAACAGATCAATTTGAGAGTTCATATACGTTATGAATTTTGAGTCTTTTAGCATAAATGTTTTAAATCTTCATCTTTGCGGGGGTGGCTGTACCGAGTCCATTAACCAGGTCATTTTGATGGGATTGTGATCTGAAAGTGCAGCAGCCAAATACAAACAATCCTTTATTCTTGCCACTCATTCTTTTTTGAGGCTGGAGGCCACTTAATCCGTTGCTGCCGCCAAACTACTATGTCAGGGGTGGGAGGTTGAGGTGCTTGGAGGGGCTTGACTCTGTGGGGTGGTTCCTGTCCTGGCTCCTCCTGCGTCTCACCAGGACTCAAACCTGTGTGCTGCACTTCCAGCTCACACTCCATGCATTTCATTCTGGCCTGGTGGATTTTTACAATAACATTCCATCATTACTTCCTGTGATCAAACAAGACTCGTCCACTATGGGGACATATGATAAAAAATAAATAATATTTTGAATTTTTTTTTTTGCTGTAACATGTTTCTTTCAACCACAATGCTTAAATTATCTTTAAAAAAATCAAAACCTTATTTCTTCTGGATCTCAGGAAGCTATACACAAAGTACTGGCAGGGACACATATGCAATTTTTGGATTTTGCTGGCTGCATATTTACTAAGACTACATGAGTCTAGCCACGTTTCGTCTGATTTACATCAAGAGTTGTTAAATGAGATCTGAAGCTGGGCTGTTTTGACATGTCTTGCACGTCTGTAAAGTAATAGAATGCAAAAGAAAGCATTTTCTGCTGCTGAAATTGGAATATTGGTTGAAGGAAAAACACCTATGGCTCAGTTATTCAGCTGGGAAGAGGTCAAAGGTCATTGACCAGAAGTCAGTGGATGGCCGGTGAAAGTTTGAGGACATTTACATACTGTAGTTTGACACAACACAGAAAACAATGTAGCCTTGGTTTTGCTTTGTAACTTACATTATTAATCACCTGGTGAGACTGTCAATCCTCTATGTTTAATTGTCAGCTGAGTATTTTTATGACATTTTAGCATGTAAAGTAAGAGATCTTTTGTCATAGCTAGATGTAGAAGGAATTGTTTAAGCATTAGTTTGCTCCTCACTGATCTACCTTAAAAGACTACAGGCTGACCACAGCTAATTCAAAATGCTGCATCCAGACAAGAAAGAGAAACTATGATCACACCAGTCCTCAGATCATTGCACTGACTTCCTTTTCATTTGAGAATTAATTATAACATTTTATGTCTTGTCTATCCATAAGCCAATCAGGAGCAGGAACCTGGAGCAGGTTGTTCCAAGGGTTTAATTTGGTCAAATTTATTGAAGCTGGTTTTAGTTTTTATGCTCCTGGCGGTTGGAATACACTGTCTGGATCAATATTAGTATATGTAGTGGTTCTATTTTGGTTAAATATTGAACAAGTAAATTATGTCTGTATGTGCAGCAAATGATTTTCTTTAAAAAACATAATTCCCTTGAAATAAAATTTGCTATAAATATGTTTTGCTTGCTTGCTTTATCCGTACAAGTACATCCCACTCCCATCAGCTTCCAGGCCTTCACTAAAACCATCAAAATGCACTTTCCCTGTTAAATTTCAGTTTAATGGAATAAATTGTTTAATTTTTGTTTTGTTTGTAATTTTTTTCATCATCTCTTGAGTTATTATATCAGTATTAGTCCAGTCTTGATTTACCTACCCCTCAATCCCTAATGCTGATAATGCTAACCAACTATCCTATGAATTACATTCATATTAGATGATTCTGCACTCTCAAAACTTAACCCTACCATATTTGCCATACCCATCGCCATTGTATTAGATCACTTGTGATTATTATTTGCATTATCCACTCTCATATTCCGGATCTGATTTCCATGTATTTGAGAGGTTGCCATTGTGAGTAAAGAAGGAAAAAAGAAGTGAAATCCTACTACGACTGTTTGCTTAGGTAGCGTCTGCAGGAGGGGCAGCTTGTGGAAGCTGGCCAATCAGAACAGAGTGGGCTCATTGTGAGGGGGGCCTTGAGGAGACAGGAGCTAAAATGGCCTGTTTCAGAGACTGAACTGGGGGCTGCATGAAGGGCCAGTATAAGATAAACATGGAGTTTTTGAACTGTACAACAATGCAAAGATATTTCTGTAGAGCACCATAATAAAAATATAGACCTGGAAATGTGCATAATATATCACCGTCAAGAATGAAAACTTTAAAGGCTAGGGAACAATTGTTGTCATGCAAGGTTGGTGTAAGGTCATGGTCATGGTTAAAAGAGATCAACTGCTGGCAGGAGACAAGATCATGTCCTCCACTGTCAAAGCCAGACATTTTGCATGCCCAACCACCCCAACTCATCTCTTCCCTGAGAGGTTTTGCAGCGCTTTAACAGCATCATGCTACTTTCTCCTTTTCTGCAAACAGACCACAGTTGTCGCTTTTCAGGAAAATAAAAACATAGGTCAAGAGACCAAACCACCAATGTTGTCATTGTCCTGGTGAGGATGGTCACCGTTCAACAGCTCTGTAACTTTGTGATTATTTGGACTTCCAATTCCAGAGTATTTTCATTAATTCCTGAAGGGATAAACCAATAAATGAAATGTGCAAACAATATGGTTTGTCATGTCAGATATTCCAAGCCATGTCTATATCTTTCTACAACTATGTATAAAGTGGTTATAGATTATAAATATTTTCCATTTGCTGTTACACTGATGTTGTCTCTGGGCCACTTACTGTGTTATTCCATATCTGATCCTCTCATTGTTTTCCTACAAATTCGCTCCAGTGACTGAAGCTACTGGAGCTACTGGAACACTGATGTACCATTTTCTCTCTATTCTGCTCCTCCAACTGCTCCATAGAGGAGAGAAATTAGTTGAGGAACCTATTGAGAAAGGCATCCAGACATGGGCAAAGTAGGCTATTTGTACTCTAGCTGAATGTGAAGGCCAAGTTATTTGTTGGGGTTAAGGAAACATAACCATTGGAAAGAGCAACTACTAGAGAAGCTGTGAAATAATTTCCTGTCAAGGGCATAAAATGATTCTCAATTGAGGTAAACATTTCTACTTTCAAAAGCAATTTATTTTTTTTATTATTTTTTCATTCACCCCCCCCAAACACACACACACACACAAATGAGTGCTTACTGCCCACTTGCATCCATGACAAGAGCTGGGGTCTGGAGACTGGCAGTGAGGAATTGCCTGGTTTCTGAGTGGATTTGGATTAGGGTCAATACAATGTGTTATTTTGGGGGGAAAATAAGTTCATGGCTTTCCACTGATTTTCTTCCCTCTCTTCTCATATCAATTAAGACTATAACCTGGAATGTAGTCTTTGCATGAATACAACCTGTATGCTGCCAATGTTAACCAACTAAAAAAACAAACTAAAACTAACTAAACTAACTGCTGTGTTTTAATGTTTGTAATGTGATAGTGGCCATCAGATATGTGTAAGAATATACCAGCATATGACATGAGCATTTCTTTGCTTTTGGTTGCATGCTATTGTGGCTGTATTATTTAAGAGGATATGTGGATTTTATACAGCTTTGCAGAATTTGATTCCAATGGCATATCACATTTAAGAGATATGGCAGTCAATAACTGGTATGGTTGTGTTTTACTAATGACCACAAGGTGAGGCTATTGGTAGCATTATTCATTATGGCATGCAGATAATCATGGAGAACTTGTGTACTGACTTTAATTTAATTAAACACAACAGAATTGTAGAAACATCATGTTATGATGTTGCAGTAGCCGCCCCTGTTGGTAGTATTGTATCAAAAGTTACAAACTTGTGCACTGTGACTGCATGTATAACTTTCCAAAATGTCACGTCAGTCTGAATTAGCATTGAAGAGATATAGATCGTTAAGTGCAGCGGGCCACGCCTTCAAAAGTTTGGTAACCAATTACAGACAAATGGTGAGTGATACTAAAAAAAGAACATATACGCTCTGTTCGGGATCATGCACATTTTGACATTGAAACGAAATTGACAATTTGGCAATTTGGCCTGGCATTGCTCTGTGACATGTTAGCTCGGTGCATAGCATGCCTGTCTTACAAACATGAGGGTGTGGGTTCAATTCCACTCATTGCTGCTTCTTATCTTGGTAGATTTTTCAATAGTGTTCAGCGTCCAGTAATGCAATCTAAATCAGCTTTCAGCAATCACACGCAATTTCTACTGAAATTGCATTTTCTAGTTCTTCTTTTTATTCCACATTCTGTACATTTTTTGCCGCGTTTCAACTGCTGCATACTTTGTGCTATAAAAACCATTCAAACGTCAATCTGTGCAACTCATTCAGCAGATGCGTGCTTGTATTTTTCTGAAATATAACATGTTTCAGAGATTTTATAAATTTTTTAAAACATTAAAATTTATAATGGCAGTCTATGGGACGAACCGTCCAACTGAGATGGAACCTTGGTCACTTTGACACTCAACTGCTCGGACATCCCTTATCGTACAGACACCATTCAAACTGTAAAATGTTCACAAAACTTTGAACTTTCAAAGTTATCAGATTGTTTAGTGATGTCTTTTGTAGTTTTCAGCAATTTAAGCCCAAAGTCAGGGGTTTTTCAGACTTTTTCAGGTCTCACCAGTGTGTCATGTGATCAGGCACAGTGGAGAGCACAGATATTTTTAGGCCAGAAATGTTTTTCTAAACTGCTGTCACTCCTACAATTTTAACTCCTCAAGCACATATCTTGCCTCAGTGTGTTGCCACAAGCTTCCTCTCTCTCAAAATGTAACTAGAAAATGCAATTTCTGTAGAAATTGCGTGTGATTGCTGAAAGCGGATTTAGATTGCATAACTGGAAGCTGAACACTATTGAAAGATCTAGCAAAATTGTAATCAGCAATGGGTGGAGTTGAACCTACACCCTCATATTTGAAAGACAGACATGCTATGTACTGAGCTAACATGTCACACAGCAATGCCAGGCCAGATTCTGGTGTTAGTCTGTCAATTGCATGGAATTTATCAGTAGCAGTGTCATTAAGCAGATTGACATCACCTGTAGACTCCTGCATCCTTCAACTATACTGAGTTCTGCCCTAAGCTGGGCTTGAACTCACAGTCTTTTGATTTAAGAGTTGAGAAGTGACATGAGCTTAAACCACTGAACTACTCACACATGCTTTGTAGCACAGGAAAAGATGTGTTTAACAAGCTTATCAATCCACATTTTAGGTAATAGCGTTAAAGTAAACTAGAGTGGAATTGAATTATGGTACAGGATAAAGATGTGAAGCAACTTTGTACATGAGAGCAATATTATGAGGAGCACTGCAGTGAGTGGGTATTAAACACACGACCTTGTCATCTAAGGTGAAGCTGATCAGGAGAACAATGTTCTAAACCACTGAGCCAACAGACATTCACAAAAATGAGAGGAAAAAATGTCCATTTTGATGAGGAAAATGTATTTGTCTAAAACTAGAGCTTGAAGCCCAGAGATTTGTCATTAGTGAAAGCAAGACTAGTTTAACATGAGAATGAATGATATGTGTAAAAAGTGTTTGAAGGAAGAGAGAATCTGTAAGTTTAAGAAACTGGAGTGAGAGGAGGCACACATCCTGCAGACTGCATTGCAGTCAGTGAGAACATGACAGGGACTCTCTATCAATTTAGGTTCAGATCTCAAAAACTGTAAGTACTATGTGAAATGTTTTTTTTTAGTTTTGAGAGAGTGGAGGCTTGTGGCAACATACTGAGGCAAGATATGTGCATCAATTGCTATACTGAATTTGTATCACTTACTTGGATTTTGGTGTAATGTGCCATTCTGTAGAAGACATACTTAGCTTTTAGGTATAAGATACAACCAAAACCAAGTAAAAACCATGTTATCCCCTTTTGATTTAAAAAAAAATTAGCCAAAAGAGGAAACAATTTCTGAAAATAGACATTTTAAAGCTAGTTTAGATTTAACTTTACAGAATGCAAATTTGCAGCCACTGTCAAAAGTCTAGGATATAACCCTTTCTTGAGGGCTAGTGGCCAATACCTTGATTGCCAGTGGGGGTGGGGGGCAGGAATAGGGGGAAATCAGGCCTTGTCCCCAGTAATTTTCTCAGAGCCATGCTAAAAAAAAAGAGGCAAGACAATCATAGTCACAAAGCACATTTAAGTTAAATTCTTCAACAACAGGACAACAGGATCACTGGAAAGTTGTTTATAATGGGATAAAGTCACAAAACATCTACACTATTTCAAAGGGAAACACTTAATCTCAAACATGGTGGTCTATAGTTTATTTTAAATAACATTGCATACAACACACTCACCTGTAGTACTTCAAACTTCTTCCAAATGAAAAAACAGCACAGATGCAGGGGAATTTAAAGCATTAAGGGCATTCCAGGGCATCCAATCATGTGCCACAGAAAGCCAAATGAACACCTGAAACTGATATTTCACTAACAAGGTCATCACGTGTTTGGGATTTGGTTGATCACTGATTAGACCTGTCCTTATAAGAGTTTTATTTTTTTGTGGGTTTGTAGCCACCATTCCCTGTTTTGGAAATTAGCTCAGTTGGTAGAGAATGGGTTTCAAAAATCATATGTCATTGGTTCAAGTCCTGCTTGTGCAAGAAGACATACTGCAATCACATTTTTCACAACTTCTTTTTTTGGTCAGTTAGGCAAGTTTTAAGAAAATCAGAAGTTGCGCAGATTGTTGTGTGGGGACCATGTTATCTCAATGATCAGCATTAAGATATGATAAGACAGGATTCTTGGCTCCATGCTGTTGAGCACTTGTAAAGCTCTTCTTCACTGAATTGCAAGTCTTATTTTTTTGTACAATTAAAGGTCCAAAGATGAAAATTGGATAATGGGACTGTAAACTGTCAGCTGTGTTAGCTCAGAGGTTAAGAATGCTGCCTTATGAACAGTAGGTTATGAGTTCAATCTCCCTAATGGGTAACTCTTATATTGGTAGACAAAGATGACCCTGACAACAGCATTGTTGTAATTGGAGTTTGAATTCATGTTATTTACTACTTTTTTGCAAACATTAATTTTTGTCTTGTTGATTCACAATCATAAGTTGAAGTCCCTGCAGTGCAAGAGGACATGGTTTTTCAACTTCATAACCGATAATCATCACATTCAAATTCAAAATTCAAATTCAAAACAATGTTATTAATCCCACTAGGGGGATTGGTTATTAGCACTTAGTTACAAGCTTGTTCTACACAGAAAAACACAGAAACATACAACAATATACATATAAAGAAATACACCAGGGAGCTATAATATTGAATAAAATCTATAAATAATGCGGATAAATGAACTTTATAAACACGATAAAAGATCAGATTTATATATATATATATATATATATATATATATATATATATATATATATGTATGTATGTATGTATGTATGTATGTATGTATGTATATGTGTATATATATATATATATATATATATATATATATATATATATATATATATATATATATATATATATATATATGTATATGTATGTATGTATGTATGTATGTATGTATATGGACATGCCTGGTTTCTGTATACTGCAGTTTAAATTAGTCCAAGGCTAAGTATAGAAATGGGTGAGAGGAGACACACATCCTGCACACTGCATTGCAGTCAGTGAGAACATGACAGGGACTCTCTATCAATTTAGTCAGTCAAAAACTGTAAGTACTATGTGAAATGTTTTTTCGTTTTGAGAGAGTGGAGGCTTGTGGCAACATATTGAGGCAAGATATGTGCTTGAGGAGTTAAAATTGTGGGAGTGACAGCAGTTTAGAAAAACATTTCTGGCCTAAAATTATCTGTGCTCTCCACTGTGCCTGATCACATGACACACTGGTGAGACCACACATGGGCCACATGTCAATCAAGTTTGAACACTTAAGCACTTTTAGTTTTGAGATATGAGCTTTCAAACACTGCTCCCATTGTCTTTCCATTCTAAATTGTAATGATTTAAAAAATTATATAAAATCATTGGAATATATTAGAGATGAGAAAAGTAATTTCAAAAAACAATTTGACATTGAAACGAAGTTGATACAACAAATCATGTTGAATTTAAGGGCTATGGAAGTTAATGAGTGGTATGATGGTGTTTCACTAATGGCCACAAGGTGGGGCTATTGGCACCATGTTTCACTATGTCATGCACATTGACATGGAGAACTTGTGTACCAAGTTTCATTTCACTGAAAACAACAGAACTGTAGAAATATCATGTTATAATATTATAGTAGCGCCCCCTGTGGGTAGCATTATATCAAATTTTACATAATGGTGCACTGTCATTATATGTACAAGATTCTGAAATTTGGTGTCGATCCGAATCAGCATTGAAGAGTTATGGCTCGTTAAATGCATCAGGCCACGCCTTCAAAAGTTTGGTAACCAATTACAGACAAACGTTAAGTGATACCAAAAAATGAAGAGAAAAGAAGCTCTGTTTGGGATCATATAAATATGCTATGTACCAAGTTTGGTGAAGATTGGATGAAAAATGTGCCCAAAGAAGCAAAAAAAGTTTTTGTGAAAACAATTCAAAATGGCGGAAAAAATTTCGAGGCGCGAATGGGCGTGGCCTACATCAGTCTACTTGGTACCATCCAAGGAATACACTTTGCAAAATGTATGGATAGGCCTCACGGTTCATGAGTTATAAGCAAAAACGTAAAACACGTAATAACTGACCACATGGTGATGCTGTTAGTCCCATGTTTTAATATTAGACTTTTCCACATGGGACACCTTTCCATGAGGTTTGAATGCTTTAGCACGTTGAGATATTGACTTTCAAACATTGCTCCCATAGACTTTCCATTACACATTTTAATACTTTAAAAAATTATATAAAATCATTGGAATATGTTAGAGATGAGAAAAGTAATAGCTTACATCTCCTTATGGCGATGTACATTTTGACACTTAAACAAAACTGCTTTGCAGCTCTCACACAATAAAGATTTGGATAACAATACTGCTGTCAGCATTCACACTAATAAAGAGCAAAAGTAACATTGTGTGCAAGCTGCTTCTCAGCTGCCTGCTGCTGCTGCTACTGCTGCTGCTACTGCAAGCAGCAAATTTAAAAAATTTGTAGCGCCATCTACAGGTGAAATTGTAATCAAAGACTACAGACTTATATATTAACAGTATGGTGGTGCTTCACTGATGGCCACAAGGTGGGTCTATTGATGCCATGTTTCAATATGTCATGCACATTGACATGGAAAACTTATGTACTAAGTTTCATTCATACATACATACATACTTACTGTACATAAATACATGCATTCACACATAGATACTTATTGTACATACATACTAGGGCTGTGCCCGAATACAAATGTGTTATTCAGCAAAACACAAATAGTGGGTTTTTTAGGAACATTTATTTCATAGAAAGAGTTTAAAAATTATTTGTTTTTGGGAAGAAAAAAAAAAGTTATATACCAGTATGCAGGTCAGTTATATTGCTATCTCAGTCTCTCTCCTCTGCTCTGCTGTTACGTCTATGGGCAGGTCTCAACGAGTGGAGTCACATCCACCTCCTAAATGACGTACATTTCTTTATTTGGACATCACTCCCGGAGATAGGGGTGTTCCCCAGGGATAAGTGCTCTCAAGGGACTCTCCATAACCTGTTGTCCCCTTTCTCCTTTCCACAAAGTTAGGTTGTAAAAAATAGGCAATAAATGAAAAGTGCAAACCAAGAATCGCCTTTGAAGTTCTTCTCTACATGTTACACGATATGATGTCTCTGTGTTATAGGTGTGTCGATAAGCAGAAGTAGAGGACTCACACAGATGCTACTCAGTTGTCAGTGCAGTTGTCTATGATCTGGGAGACTCGAGTTCGAGACCGGTGTGGGGACCTTCTTCGTAACATAGTTTATTCATAAACACTTCTGTTAACACTTTAATATCCTAAAACTAAAAGTGTAATAAAAACAAAAACTGTACTTTTACACCTATTTCCACTTTTATTTGAATACAAATACAAATATAAATATAAATAATTTTGCTGCCTCAACAAATATAGATACAAATACAAATACTAGGCTCTCTGCACATCCCTATTAAATACTGTAGTGTGGTTAAGTGACTTGAAGTGCAAGAAAGGATGTATTGACTTAACCACCATAACCACCATCTTTCCTGAACCTTACCCAAAGTGTCTTAGTAACCTAACCTTAACCACATGGGAGTCAGGATGCAAAACCCAGTCTGATGTTAAAGCCCTGCACTGTATGCCCACCATCAACCTCAAACACATCATGACCTTCAACATCTGTGCAGTACAAGAACCTAATACTTTCTGGACTACTACAAAACTGATTTGGTGAAAACATATAGTTGTATATAAACATATTTTTAAGAGGTAAGTTTGCAGGGTTGTACTACAAAAGTTAAAAAAAGAAGTACACACCTGATGTCTCACCATGCAGGAGACATGTTTGTGGTTCCATTCCAGTTGCTCTCAATCAAGTCACTTAATTATGATTTCTTTAAAGCAGCTGACTCAAAAAAAAGGAAATTCAGTGCACCATCATCCTGTAATTGTCACTTGTTCAGCAAGTTTCACTTCAGGCTCCTATGTGTACAGTTTTAAACTTTCTGAATTTGGAACCTCATTGTTGAAAGTATCAACAAAGACACCGTGGCAGACAACAAAGCATACTACACAATTCTATCATAGTGGCTTTAATTTCAGATTATTAAAGTACAACAAAACTATTTTATTCTTTAATATTTGTGATTAACAATTATGATTTCAGAATGTAAAAAAATAAGCTTGGTTCTCACTGACACATCAAAGCTCTTCTTTCAGGTACTGCTCAGTGAGAACCCAGAGGCCCTGTGGGTTTACTGCAGTAGGCCCTCTCAGTCTCCAGGTCTCACGGGTCAGTCGTATCACTTGATAACGTTCTAGCCATATCTATTTATTTATCTATTTTGTTAGCAGGAAGTGCTGCAGCTTCACTAGCAGCACAATCCTGCCCTGCCGTCTCCACTTTTCACCACCTCACAGCAGCTTAAAAAAAATCCCACTTTAACACATTAGACTTCCCATTTCACCCAGATAATTACACAATTATCCTTCTTCACTCAAAAAAATCCATCCAGGGGTAATTGGTGTGTAGGGCGGGGGGAGTTACCCAGAATTCACCGCGGTGAGGGTCTGGAGGAACGAATCCAGATAAATCAAGCAGAAAAAGGCAGGGAAAAAGCTGCACTTATTCGATTTTAATCTCGCCACTTTGCAAGCATTTAAATAGCCTTCATCAGACTCCAGGCTTGCAGACCTGCCACTAACCTATTATCAATGCCGAAAATGTCCATTTTAAATGTCAGTGTGAGCACAGAATGGAGTAACAGGTGCTCAGCCTGAGGTGAACTGCAGTAATGCCCCCATTATTGGTTTCTCATAGAGCTGTTACATGTTGCATTGTTGCTGCTCAGGACACAACATTCTGCAGGTAAAAGCGGAGCTCAATTATTGGCACAGAAACACATGCAAAGGCACACAATGGCCAGCAGAACAGGGTCTACCCTGGCTACATCTGTAGCCTATGAAATAACCTTGATAAAAGTAATTGAATTTTGTTGTGATAAGATTAACTTGTGGTAATTATGAGCAGTCAGAGCCTTGAGTCCGTACAAAAGAAACTGTACTATATGACAGTTGGGAATAATCACACCCTCTCCCTCCCTCCCAAGAATATATGCAGCGAAAAAAAAGACAACTGTGAAGGAATCAAGTCTGAAATCAGGCTCTCAGTGGCCGACGCTCATACCCAAACGGCTATGGATGTCCTGATTACCATGCACACGCTCACAGTCCTTTTAAATGTGCTGAGATGGGCTTTAAACAAGATTCAACACTTTAAACCCCAGCAGACTTAATTAAGGGTGGGACCTAGCACATGCAGAGACGAGTAAAGGAGAAGGAGAGAGGAGGAAGGAGAGAGGATCGGGTGTGTGGAGGAGGGAGGAGGTATAGAAATAGTGGTGTGGGATGATGAGGGGAGGGGAGGGAGTGTTACACTGATATAGAGTGAGAACGGGGGTGTTTGTGCTTTATTTCTGCCCACCAGCTAATGTCCACACTGAGCAACCTGCCTCCCTCCATCTCTCAACACAGACACAGTTTCAAGAACAAACATATACAACAAAACAGCAACGTATCTTAAACTCGCCATTACTTTGCCAAAACTGCCTAAAATATCAAACAATGCAAAGCTGTGGGGGGCGCCGCACGTGCTGTTTAACCGGTCATTTCCATACAGCTTTTACATGTTTCCAAAAGATATGCATAATTACGGGGTTTGTACATAATTGCTCCAACACATTGCCGGGAAAAAGCCAGGTTTGTTCTTTTTTCAACACTGGCTCAGAGAAAACAGACTCGGCTTCTTTCCCCCTCCGTTCTCCGGTCTGAACAATTAAAACAATGCGGCTGTCTTGGAAGGGAGTTCTGCTCTCATTATCGCTTTCTCTTCTCCCCCCGTCAGAACATTTACTGCTTAAAAAGAGGCCCAGGCACCTTGGCATTGAAACACAGTCTTTCTTTTTCTTGTCTGTTTTCCCCTCCTTCCCTCCTTCTTCTCTCGCTGCCTTCGCTGCGCTCTTGCTGGAACAGAACAGGTTATGAAAATGGAAATGTAAATAAGATGGAGTCTCATTCTGTTCCACTGCAAAACGGAGCATGCAAGGCGTCTTAAGCAATCAAAGGAACTTTACATAAAGCAAGTTTTACTGCTCTTATTCAGAGTCAGGAAACAGATGCACATTGTTTGACCTGATACCAGCAGAAATAGGCAATTTTGAAATGTAAACAGAAAATATTAGGAACTGTCAGAGACTTCCTTGTCGTGAAACATAAGTGAGGCTTTTAGTTTATAGCAGTGATGCTCTGTCTGTTTCTGCTGAGACTACCTTTCAAGCTCTGACACAACACATGATGGTAGGATGTATATTTGTGTCTGAATGAAATGTTTCACTGTCATGTTGCTGAGTGCTTTTTTTCTGAGTGCTCAAGCCCACTAATACCCTACTACCCTGGATAGTGTATCTGTGAGTGTTGCTACTGCCTTAATGGGCAAAAAGCCTTCATCCTTTCAGTCTCTATCATGGTGGAGACATGGCTATTATCCAAATGCTTTGGCTCCACATGAATCGTGTTGAGGGAAGAGACTTGTTCCTCACTGGATTGATGAAAGGTTTGCATTGCTGCTGGGATGCTCTCTTTTGAAAGCAGCACCAATGCTGTTCGCAGGCCATGCGATTTGCTGCCACCACCTCGATCTCACTTTATCAACATGCGGAAAACAGCATTGTCAGTGGTGTGATTGACAGCTCCCTAAGTGGTTACTCAGAGCTTCTCACTCAACACTCTGTCATCCAATTCAAATGTTAGGCATATCTACATCAGGGAGAGACATGCCTCTGCTATTGTCATCCAGTTGTACAACAAAAGAATCAGCCGACTTGCACAAAAGCTGTCAAACACTTTCTCTCCTATTGATCAACAAAAAAGAATTGCAGAATTATAAGACCCCACGCACTGCTGGTCCTCTGTAGAGGTCTGATGATACTCTTTTTTTGCAGTGGAGTTAATTCTCTTCGAAGGCTTGGAGTGGGATTAATTTTTCTTAAATGTCATGGTCAGAGTGTATGTGGCCCAAATTGGTCTCTGCTGACAGTCCACAGACAGTGATTGCGGTTGGCTGCAATGATGTATCAATGCAGCGGGAAGATTTCTTCATCCCAGAACAATATACACCACTCGAGGGACCGGAGGGCAGAAAAAAAATACATCCCTTTACAAGATAAAATTACTTTTTCCTCCAGAAAGTCAGAAAAATGATAGGAATAATACACCATTCATGGTATTGGACAGCAGGGAGGGGAAGGAAGCTGGGAATGTTTTATATGCCTTTCTCATACTCATATACCCCACTGCTGACCAGTGCAGAAAACCCAGGTATACTAATGTTTAAAAAATAACACCATTATTGGTACCTATTGAATCCATTTGCAAGCAATGCAACTTGTAACGGATAAGAACCTGATGGAATCTGTCTTTGCTCTATCTGAGCCAAAATGGTCTCTGTATGAGTCAAATGGAGGAGCCACATTGACAATTCAAATCGAACAGCGCTTTGCAGGCAATTCACCCTGTAATCTACATGCTTCCCTTACCAGCTGGCCCCAGCTAGATTGCATTTTATATACAAAAGGCCTTCCTTTCCGAGGGCCATCACATTCACTCACAATCTAATAAGGTCCAGAGATTTACAAGTGCATCCACAATAACACACATGCAAGATGGTGAAAGCCTTCTGAAAACTATTTTAAAGGGAAATGTAAGAGTTTGATAATCAATAAATTGATTTCCAAGTAGGCTTTTCCATGCTAAGGAAACTTTTTAATCCCTAACAGAGAGATTTAAATCAGAACTCTGCCAGAGTAACACTTTTTGCCACAGATCCTTATTAGTATGACCAATTACACTGTAAGCAATGTTTTTCAATGCAACATTAATAGAAATTACCTTGGTTACTTTACACTGCAAAGCTTTTTAAAATTGGAGCAGATAACAAATCCCATATACCTCCACCTGGCTGTATATGTCAATAGGCCTCCCCAAAGTTATAAATCACTTACACTTGCAGCACGCTACATTAAACATATACAATAAATGTACTAGCAGTCCACCCTTAACACATATAATTTGTTTTTCTGTGGTTGCCGTAGGGATAACACCAACCTCTGACCTCTCCAGCCTCAAGGAGGTCCCCCAACAGCCCTTCCTTCATGAATCTTTTAGACCAGGAGAGTCTGCAGTTCAAAGTTCCTGTGAACCCAAGAAATAATAAGCCCCTGGATTAGTGTGGCTAAAAATACCCCTGGCCGAAAAGGCTCCAGGTCGGCCTTGTATGCTCATTGACCATTTACATGCTGGGAGGCTGTTGATGAGCACCTTTTCTAGCTGGAGGGGATGAACACATTGCATCTGACATATAATCTGCTGATGGCTGATATGGCAACAACCATCCCAACACCCCCAGACCTCATGGGGTGGTTGTTTATATCAGTCAGCTTTTATAAGTGGCTAGGAGATACTGAACAGCCACAAAATCAACATCAAGAAGGTCCAGCAACCTGGATGGCCTCAAAATGTGATAACTGGCAGTTTGTTGGCATACTTCCATCTTAAGTTCAGTTGATCCTATCAAGATATTGGAAGACATCCATATACTGGTCAGAGGGTAGCTGATTGAAGATGGGATTTCATATTATTTACAAGGTGTTCATTAGAAATTAAGTACCATCTTTTCTTGAGGAACTTGTGGACTGAACCTTGGCAGCTATTTACATAACCCTGACTAAAACCTTGCTCTAAACACAGGGACAGTCATTTTATATAGCAGCTACCAAACTTCAAAGTTTCCTGCCAGCTCACTGCCAATGTTCTGAGACTGGACACACATTACAGTTGAGTTTCCAAACATCAGTGAGGTGGGAGGAGATCTGGGGATTGAGGGGCACTATTATTGGATGATATAACAAAATCAGGAAGTATATGTTAACCTCAGCCCCAAAAACACAGGCAAACCTTAAAGGGGCACTCCATCAATTTTACACCTCATGATGAATACTAGAGTTGTATAATGTCTTCTGTGGCTGTGGAGAAGCTTTGTCAATTCTGGGAAAATAATCTGGATGATAGCATGGTGATGCCATTAGGGGTAGCTCAGTTTAGGCTTGGAGACATCCAATTACTACAGAATGTATGGCAGAAAGAATGTTTGGCTCTAAAAGTGAGGATATCTGTTGCATGTATTTTTAACATTTTACCTTCCTAGAGCTCATTCACACAGTGAAATATGATAACAAACTTGGACATCAACTTAATGGAGACCATCGGGTTTTAACTTTGAAATACTGGAGAACATTTCAATGTCATGTGAGATATTTTTATTTGCAAGTTTATCTCCAAGCTTCTCAGAATAACCTGTGGATTCTGCAAGTATCAATACTCAGCCCCTTTCTATTTAATACATGCTGCTGTCTTCAGATTTTCTGGCCAGATATCTACATTTCTCTCTCCCAGAATGACTGTGATCCCACTGACTCACTATTAGGGTTTTTCCATTAGCCTGGGTTGGTCTGCTTTAGCTGCACTGTAACAAGCCAACCTGTGATGAAATGCGTTTCCACAACTACTTCACAGCAGGGGATAGATGTAGCGAGCCACACAGCTGTGGTCAACGTGGCCAACCTGTGATGACCCCTCCCATCAACACTTAAACAGTTGTGTGTTGCGAAACTCAACTCTTGAGAGTGCTTGAGACCAGAGAGAAAGCTAAGTTTTTAAAAGTCTCTCTGTGTTCATCTCTTAGGGCTTCTAAAGTTTCTACTGAATCTGTGTGGTTTGAAGTTTATACAACAAGATCTGGAGATATTTGGAGCTATTTGGTCAGTTATAAATACTACAGGGAGGAACAGTATGAGCAGACAACAACTTACTGCACTTTCTGCAAATGACACACCTCCAAGTAACCGCCAGGTAAACAACTTCTCTACTACTCAACTAGTCCAAAAACCATGGAAAAACGATATATGTAAGTGCATTTAACACAATAATGATTGGCCAGACTCATTTTGGCGCCCACTGGGAAAGACAGAAAATGATTACACACTTTTTACACAGTTTTTATCTGTAAAAAGTTACAATTAGGCCAGATATCTTGATTCAACAGTCATTGAATCAATTACAGTGTCAGCCATTCATCATCTAAAAAAATATAGCTAGAGTAACATGACTCATGTCCAAACAGAATATAAAAAAATTGGAAATGTAGTGGTCTCAGTTTAATCCAGAAAAAGTCTGCAGTGACAAGCACAAGACATGTCTACTTTGACATTTAACCAAAACCCCCATCTCTCACCAACTTAAACCAAAGTGCTTTTGCCTAAACGTAACTACAAGTGGGATTTGGTATGTGAACCCAAACTTAGAATATCCTGGATGACAGTATCCTGTCCTATCCATGTTTTACTTCTTAGTGGACATGTAAATAGTAAAAATGCTGTTAAGAGAGAAATTAGTTAAAGTGACATCAGCCTTTGTTCTGTCTTAACAAAGAAGGACTCTGACAGAAGCGGCAGCTGTTTCCTTCTAGATGAAGTTGTGTTTAGATGTATAATGTGCAGGCTGGATAACCACTGCATGCTATCTATGTTGGGATATTAGAGAAAAATAAAATAGCTTATTATGAAGGAACATTTTATGTCCCGGCTGTGCTTTGTGTAGTCCACGTAATTTATGGCACATTTTCCCTGCATGGTATGCAGCAGAAATACTGCATTTTGGCTGGCAGGTTTGGTTTTGTTCCAGTGAAATATTCTGTCAACCTATAAATTGTAGTGACATTGTGTTAGTATGTAGCCATGGGCAGATTCTGCTGTAAATGTTTGAGCAGTGCTAGACTGCTATAATAACATCTTATCCCTGTTCCCACTGCATGCAGACTTATTTGACACATGAAGTAGGAGGGGCTTTCACACAGAAAAGTGAACAAAATGTTGTACTTAAACATGCATTGTACATTTGAAATGCTGTATAAGTGCAACATTTTTTAAATTTGGTGTGAAAGCTAGCTTAGAAAACAAAGAAATATGGCAATCATAAAAACAAATCTTTTTACTAAAAGTTTTTAAAGGAATTATTTTGAATTGGAGTCAGCTGTAGTCAGGGTGTGGTTAACCTAGCTTAACATAAAGACTTGAAGCTGGGGGAAACAGATATCCTAGCTCTGTGCAAATTACCAACAGAAACTAATTGCAACATGTTGCATCTCGTTTGTTTATTCCATGCAAAAACAGAAACAGAATGGTTTAGCAAACAATCAAAATAGGAGGACGTATTGCATTTGTTGTTAGGGACTATTTTCAGCTACGAATTAATCCACATGGTGGTGGAGGTCATGTCCTATCTGTTTGGCCACACCCGGAAATTGCTCAACGTCCTCCTGATCAGATCCTTTTCTGGTTATTGATATAACCAGAAAAGCTACCTCCTCTAAAGAAACTCTCAAGCTCAATGTTTCAGTGTATAAGGCTGTAATCAGACCAAATCAGGCGGTGCAGCAAAAACGCTAGTCCTGCCATTCATTTTGGCATTTTGGCCACAGTGGCAACACACCGCACTGCGGCCTGAAAGTTGAGCCAGAGTCAACTTTTGGAGAAACGCAACCCGACATCACTGCGGCTGAAGGCTGCGGTGGCCAATCACAGCCAGAGGTCAGACTGATAAGAGCTGTAAACTCTGCCATGGAGGACAAAGACGTTACTAGGACGAGGGGAGGACCTTTCTCTTCGTTTGATAACGTTAAAAGTAAAGTTAGACTTTGCTATCGGATTCCCAACTCATTTTAAAAAAGACGAGAGAGAGATAGAGAGAGAGAGAGAGAGAACACCAGCGAGTGAGAGCAGCTGTGGTCGAGCGAGCTGGAGAATGAATGAAGAGAGGGAATGCTGGTAGCGAGAAAGCTGGTGTAGGAATTTGTGCACTCAAATACCTTTAGGATTTTATGGGGGAATTATGAATTATTATTGTGCACAACTCCAACATGAAATTATTCGTCCAGTGACATAACTCATATTGGAGTAGGTATAGTAATAGGGAAATAGTCCTCCTTATTGGCCACACAAGAGAGGTAAAATAGAATTAAAGCTGCAAGCAGCGATGAAGGGGCCCTCACACCTCTGCGCACGTCGGGCTGTGGCGCAATTGAAGGGCTTCTGTCACGGGCATGTAGATGTCTTCAGACCCTAATTTTAGAAAAGTAAATACTTTTAACCGACATGACCTGGTCAAAGTTTGATTGAAATGTGTACTGTCACATGTGTAGAGACAATAAGTAACTTCAGCTGGACACAGAAAAATACTCATATATTTGAATGGAGAGTGTGAGCGAACCCACACCTTTTTGAACAATTACTGCTTCCACATAGTTTTAGATACAGACTTCATTTGAACTTTAAATGAGTAACGAGACATTGACCTACAAATCTTGAATTTGCATGTTTTTTTCTATCTTTTACTGTTTTTGAGATATTAGAGTTTGAGTTTTAAAGTCTTTTCTTGATCCTCCTGTGATTTTAGAATGAGTGTGTATTGCAGAATGTTTTCTTGTATTTCGAGTGTTTGTTTCTTTCTTTCTTTAATATTCCGCCACTTAAACCCTAAATTTGACCCCCTAAACATGCTCAAAAACTCACCAAATTTGGCACGCACATCAGGTCTGGTTAAAAATTTGATAAAATGTAAAAATTAACCCCCAAAGTGCCAAAATGTGCTCGAGAGCGCCACCTATGTAATTAAAATGGCCACCACGGCCGGTAGGAATGTCGTAGAGAGATCAAACCAAAACTCAATTATTTGTCTCATCAAGACCTACAAATCATACACTGACACCCCTTACCTAAATCCAACAGGCAGTCCACAATTAGCCTGTCAATAAAAGACTTTGCCTCAATTTTGGCCTCCAAACAAAAGCTATCTCCTCCGAGGGCGTTAATGGTATTGGCTTCAAACTTTCATACATGACTTATGACACTGTGCTGAAAAAAAGGTGTTGAAAACTTCGTAATAACTTGAACGGTTTGGATTTGATAAGCCCTGAAAGTTGCAGTGCCACATCACATCACATGTACCCCTTACAATGCAAAAGAATGGGGGCAGCATGGACTTTGTGTCAAACTGAGGCTTCTGACATCTAAACTATAAGTCTGACCACTTTCAAACCTGTATCAATGGATTCATGACGAAATTTCCTTCAAAAAATGTAATTTTTATTGAAGATTTGGCCAAAGTCATGGGATTTATGAGGAGATTTCACAAGAAGAGCGACATTCTCCTCTCCAACTGAGAGAGAGAGAATTGCAAGGGGTGGGGGGGGGGGGGGGGTTGTATGGAGCTCATTTTTGTAGGATACAGCAGAAAGGTCTATATACATACAGTACATTATATACAAACTTTGCATGAAGTTTGGTGTTATTATCATTTATTTTACAATAATTATAGGTCTTATATGTATAATTCAGTAGTGGGGATGACCTATGAGAGGAAGGGAAAAAATGGAGTGAGAGTGACAGTTTAGTGATAAAGTGTTGCAGAAAAATAAAATCAAAACTAAAATTTTTAGCTCTGTACTCCAGTTTTCCTTAAATAGGGCCCAAGCACCTAGCGGTTCACTCACAATCTCCATTCAAATATATGAGTATTTTTCTGTGTCCAGCTGCAGTTACTTATTGTCTCTACACACCTGACAGTACACATTTCAATCAAACTTTGACCAGGTTATGTGTGTTAAAAGTCTTTGCTTTTCTAAAAATAGACTTGATGAAAATTAGGAAATTTGTTTGTTTTACAGTAAGCCCCTCTTTCAAAATCAACTTAGATGAACGAAATTTGGTAGGCACATTTATCTTGTCCAGATGTCCAATTTGAATTTCATTTCAATTTTTGCACAGATTTTACCATTTCCAGGCATTGTATTTTAATAAACTCCTCTTTGAGATTAAACCCGGCCGACTTCAAATTTGGTCAGTGTCATCTTAAGATTTTTGTGGGTACATTGTCCAAACTGCACCAAATGTCTCATGCTTGATAAGAATCCCAGCCTGAACACATCTCCATGTCAATATTGAGTCATAGTCATAGCACCACCTACTGACAACAGGAAGTCAGCCTTATATGACAAATATCTGATTCACGTGAAATTTTCAAGTATATTATTTATTTATGGGGAGAGTGTACAGTTTTTAATATAAAAGATGCACTGCAGCTCAAAGCTAATTTACATCCGCAGTCCCTGACAATCAAAACATACAACAGCACACAACAAACAGTGCAAAGGAAAAAACACACAGAACACACCATACAAAATACAAAATACAAAGCTATGTGACAAACGTCATCTGATTGACATGAAATTTATATGGTGTGGTATACATGATACACAGCAACATGACATATAATTAGTGGGTGTTTTCTAGCACCACATAGTTATTTCCTACATGCAATGTCCAATATTCATGAAAATGTATATTCCTGTCATTTGCCTTCTGGTAAATGTATTGCTGCATTAATATTTCACTTATGTAGTATTTCCTCCATGCAACAGGAAGTGAGGCTTAAATGACACATAGTTCATCAAATATATACACAATTCCCAATGAGTTATCGCCAGCGCCACATTCTGCAAGAAATAATATTTTACCCTTTCACACAGTGTCTGATGATCCCAACGATTCAGAGCCATGTCAACAGACCTCCAACAGTGATACCACAACTGCTGCTCCCTCCAACGTGCGGGACGTGCAAGGGCCTGTTCATTGCTGCTTGCAGCTTTAATTGTGTATTGAATTTTCTCAGATAAGCCATGGTTTTTATATGTGAGGTAAAGAAAGTAGCACAAATGAGACTTTCTAGGAACAGGAGGCCTGCTGTTAGCTTTGACCTCATGTTTTTCACCCTCCCTCCCCCCTTCACCCGCACCCCGTGTATCTCCATTCCTAGGGACAAATTAATGGGAGGAAAATTTGGACTGGCTCACCAAAGGGACACCAGTCATCTATTCTGCTGTTAGTCTTGTGCCACAGGAGGAGATATTCAGCAGGAGCTGTTTGTGCTCCCCTGCTTCTTTCCAAGCCCATAAGCATAGACAAAACCTCCAGAGCACACACACACACACACACACACACACACACACACACATACATTTTAATCACTTCAGAGGACATTACATTGACTTACATTAATTTCCTGGAGACTTATCCTAACCTTAAGCATAACCACTACTTGCCTAACCCTAACCCTTACCCCAACCTTAACCTAACCCCAAACTTACCTTAAACCATCTTAAACCAAGTCTTCACCCTAAAATGATTCACATTAGCAGGACTTGCTTTTTGTCCCACGAGGCAAATCCCCTCAACATGACTGTGTAAACAGATTTATGTCCCCACAACACGATGAATACCTGGTCCACCCACATACACACGCACACACACACACACACACACACACACACACACACACACACACACACACACACACGCACAAACACATACATGCACAAACACATACCCACATTCTGCTCTTTTCTCCTATTTTATATTTAACTTCAACCTGTCAATTAAAGAGTGAGAGGGCAACTAAGAAAAAGAAAGAAAGAGAGAAGGAGACAGCAAGAAGCACAGAACTAATTAGGCAACTGTGTAATTTTAATTAGCTGTTTTGATAATTAAACTAATTAGTTCCCCTGTGTTTCCACAACGTGCAGCCGACTGGAGTTTTTTTTTTTATTTATATCAAGGCTTCAGAGCTCCACTCCGTTGGTTAATTAGTCACTTTTGCATCAGAAAGCTTTATTGATAGCCTTAATTTGCAGTTGAAATGAGAAATCTGCTGTCAATAATTCGGATAATTGCCCGCTGTTTGATTGTAGAGAACAAAAGTAAGCAGCCCCAGCTCGACACATCCACAAATCCCTGGGGTCGTTTCCTGAATGCTTAGGCTTTGTGATCTACATATCAGCAAATAAGCTCCCTCCTGTCTGCTTCTCCTTCTTGACCTCACTAACTAGAGGAGAATCAAACTAAATAAGGCAAAGATTGACCCACCACACCCCTCTCCCATCCCTGATCCCAAAACACCTCCTTAAAACACCACCCACAGCCTGGCCTGTGATTCTTCCTCCTCTGCTCACTAACTGTAAGTGTCCTGCATGTGCGGTAATTGGAAAAGAAGGCAGGGGAGGAAAAAAAAGAGAGGGAAAGTTACTGCTTGCTTTGTAGCTAATTAGTGTCCTTGGAATTAAATGAGCAGCTCGTTGTGCACCTCCAGCTCCTGCGGCCCATGTTTGTGAATTGAATAATTGATTCTCCTCCACTAATCAGAGAGCGACATAATGAGCCAGTTTAATTAAATGGGGATCTAACCTGGCGAACACTGGGAAAATATTTGCTCGTTTATGGTTAATCAGGAATAACACAGTGAGTGGGGGAGGGGTGTTTAGGATGGGAAGAAATATTGGTTTGTGTGTCCTGGGTAAACTTAGTGGCAGCTGAAAGAGAAAAAAGAATTGCCTTGTGAGGGAGTTGGTCAGTGTCAGCAGTAACCCTGCTATCATTCACAGTGACTGTTTTTACAAAATGTTCTGATTTGAGAACTTATTATTTATTAGATAATTTACATAAAGCACTTTGAATGGGTTGTTGGTGAAGATATTCTGCTCATATCCTTGTTTCCATACTGTAGAGGAGAGTCTGATTAATGACTGACTTTTGCATGTTACAGCGTCACAGTCTCCCTTCTGGATTCCTCCTACAACAGAGTTCAGAATTAAAGGAATAGTTCAGATTTTCAATGTAAAGTAGCCTTTACCTGTAGTAATATTGATGCACTTTGTGGATACAAGCTCCTAGAGTTGTAGCCTACTTCAGGCCGAAAGTGGACATGGTGTATAATCAGCCTCCAGTGCATAAAGCCACACATTTGACCCCAGACAGGAAAATACGCTAAGGACAAAAACTTTTTTGTGAAATTGAGTAAGTTTTTTCGAATTTTGCCATTTCCTCCATCAACCTTTTATAATGTAATACTTTAAAATGTTTAATGGAAACACGACTAATAATGTGTGTGACGTGACATGGGAGAACACTAAATGTAATTAAAGCTGCAAGCAGCGATGAACGGGCCCTTGCGCCCCATGCACATTGGGCTGTGATGTGGTCGGTGGGTCTGCATGTGGATTTATTCATACGCAGGCGTTTTTTGGACAGTGCATCAAGTGGTGAAGCTATGTGGAGCTAGAAAACATCCACAAAGTCACAAACACACCTGCAAAATAAAGGCATGTTGTAGTTTATGTTGTTGAGAACATACTATGTAATAACATGCAAACCTGATGATGTGTGTTGTAAGGTAGACTTCCTGTGCACAGCAGGTGACACTAAAAGAAACAGACAACATGGAAGCATAGTGAGATTGTGTCTAAAACAAATTAATTTCCTAAAGTTCATCAAGTCTATTTTTAGAAAAGGAAAGACTTTTAACCCACATGACCTGGTGAAAGTTTGATTGAAATGTGTACTGTCAAGTATGTAGAGACAATAAGTAGCTGCAGCTGGACACAGAAAAATACTCATACATTTGAATGGAGAGTGTGAGCGAACCCACACCTTTTTGAACATTTACTGCTTCCACATAGTTTTAGATACAGACTTCATTTGAACTTTAAATGAATAACGAGACATTGACCTACAATTCTTGAATTTACATGTTTTTTCTATCTTTTACTGTTTTGGAGATATTAGAGTGTGAGTTTTAAAGTCTTTTCTTGCTCCTCCTGTGATTTGATAATGAGTGTGTATTGCGTCACAGCACCGAGGGAGTGACATCACCAGGAGCAGTTGGAGAGCAGGACTTCAGAGTACTCTTCTTGTGAAATATCTTCATAAATCCCATGACTTTGACCATATCTTACATTAAAAATCATCTCTTAATAGGAAATTTCGTCGCAAATCCATTGATACAGGTTTGAAAGTGGTCAGATGTATATTTTAGACGTCAGAAACGACACAAAGTCCATGCCCAGAGATTGCTTTCCCATTGGTTTATATTGTAAGGTGCAATGTAGCACAGCAAATATCAGGGCTTATAAAATCTAAACCGTTCCAGTTATTACAAAGTTTTTAACAACCTTTGTTCAGCACAGTGTCATAAGTCATGTATTAAAGTTTGAAGCTGATACCATTAATGTCCTCGGAAAAGATAACGTTTGTTCAGGGTCCAAAATTGGGGAAAAGTCGTACTTTCATGTGTGTCTTGCGGACTTCCTGTTGGATTTAGGTCAGGGGTGTCAGCGAATGATTTGTAGATCTTGATGAGATGAATAATTGAGTTTTGGTTCAATCTCTCTACAACACTCGTGCGGGCCGTGGCGGCCATATTCATTACACAGGTGGCGCTCTCAAGCACATTTTGGCACTTTGGGGGTTAATTTTTACATTTTATCAAATTTTTGACCAGACCTGATGTGCGTGTCAAATTTGGTGAGTTTTTGAGCATGTTTAGGGGGTCAAATTCAGGGTTTAAGTGGCGTAATAATAAGAAAGAAAGAAAGAAAGAAAGAAACAGAACAGATACAAGAGGATCTTCGCCCCTTTGGGCCTCAGGCCCTAATTAGGGTTAAAACTAAAAATTCTCATCCTCACACCGTTGAGATTTGATGTTTCGCCATGACAGAGGAAGTTGCCATAACTTTATTGTAAATGCTCCAGTCTGCACCAAACTTTACATGTTTGATAAGACTCGGCCTGAACACATGTACATGACAGTATTCCATCAGTGATGCAAACTGGCTGAATAGCGCCCCTTACGAAATTTAAGCACAGCAGCCCCAGCAGCAGGCAAAATAGTGGACAAAGGGAGTGATGTTTATCTCCTTCTTGCACTGTCTGAACACAGGCCAGGTCTGAAGACATACAACGTGCACGGAGGCACGAAGGCCCTTTCAACGCTGCTTGCAGCTTTAATTGTTATGCCACTTAAACCCTAAATTTGACCCCCTAAACATGCTCAAAAACTCACCAAATTTGGCACGCACATCAGGTCTGGTCACAAATTTGATAAAATGTAAAAATTAACCCCCAAAGTGCCAAAATGTGCTTGAGAGTGCCACCTATGTAACTAATGTGGCCGCCGCGGCCCGTAGGAATGTCGTAGAGAGATCGAACCAAAACTCAATTATTCATCTCATCAGGACCTACAAATCATACACCAACAGCCCTGACCTAAATCCAACAGGAAGTCTGCAATACACACATGAAAGTACGACTTTTCCCCAATTTTGGACCCCGAACAAATGCTATCTCCTCCAAGGGCGTTAATGGTATTGGCTTCAAACTTTAATACATGACTTATGACACTGTGCTGAACAAAAGTTGTTAAAAACTTTGTAATAACTCGAATGGTTTAGATTTTATAAGCCCTGAAAGTTGCTGTGCCACATCACACTTACAATGTGAACCAATGGGGAGGCAATCTCTGGGCATGGACTTTGTGTCAAACTGATGCTTCTGACATTTAAACTATAAGTCTGACCACTTTCAAACCTGTATCAATGGATTCGCGACGAAATTTCCTACTGTAATATGATTTTTAATGTAAGATTTGGCCAAAGTCATGGGATTTATGAGGATATTTCACAAGAAGAGTACTCTGAAATCCTGCTCTCCAACTGCTCCTGGTGATGTCACTCTCTCAGTGCTGTGACACAATACACACTCATTATCAAATCACAGGAGGAGCAAGAAAAGACTTTAAAACTCACACTCTAATATCTCCAAAACAGTAAAAGATAGAAAATACATGTAAATTCAAGATTTGTAGGTCAATGTCTCGTGACTCATTTAAAGTTCAAATGAAGTTTGTATCCAAAACTATGTGGAAGCAGTAAATGTTCAAAAAAGTGTGGGTTTGCTCACACTCTCCATTCAAATATATGAGTATTTTTCTGTGTCCAGCTGCAGTTACTTGTCTCTCCACACCTGACACTACACATTTCAATCAAACTTTCACCAGGTCATGTGGGTTAAAATCTGTACTTTTCTAAAAAATAGACTTGATGAAAATTAGGAAATTAACTTCTTTTACAACCAAACTCATTAAGAGTTTTCAATTTACTAATTGAAATTCAAGTGAAAGGGCCAAAAACTTAATTTTGATGACACAGGTGTGAGCAGACAGACATGTCTCACCCCGCAGAAAATTCTCATCCTCACACCGTTGAGATTTGATTTTTCACCACAACAGAGGAAGTTGCTATGACTTTATTGTACATGCTCTAGTCTGCACCAAACTTTACATGTATGGCGCCCCAGCAGCAGGCAAAATAGTGGACAAAGGAAGTGATGTTTATCTCCTTCTTGCACTGTCTGAAAACAGCCTGGGTCTGAGGACATCTACATGCCCGTGACAGAAGCCCTTCGACTGCGCCGCAGCCCAACAAGGGCCCGTTCAACGCTGCTTGCAGCTTTAATTGTTGCTGGATTGTGTTCACAGGCAACATTTTTCCTAATGAACGAAGTGCTACATCTATATACTGCACAGACATTGGAGGGAAAAGGAGGTTTAGGCAGCAAAGCCACTTTGGTGGTTAAAAGTTGCATGTTTTCTAATACATGAATTAACATCTCATTATATTGGGAGAAAATGTAGTTCAGGTGGCATTAAGTCTCCTGCACGATGTATTTGCTGTTTTTTTGTAGTTTATAAAAATAATTTCAAGGAGACGGGTTGTGCAAATCATTGACATGTTGTAAAACACTTACAAGTTACCTATTTTAGGTGTGAGGACTCGTTGAAATCTCTGAACACAGGACTTACAGCTACAGATCTGAAACTCATACCTATCCCTCCCTATCTAATGTAATCATTCAAGTTACTAGATAACCTGTAAAATATTTCTGCATCTGTCTGAAACTAGCTCAAGCTAAATTTCTCTCAATGCTAGTCCTATAAATTCCATATACATGTGATGTGAAATACATCAATTGGTTTATCCTATCATCGTGACTGTGGAGTCTGTGGCCCAGTGACTGGATTGAATATATATATATATATATATATATATGTATATTGACACATGGAAAATGTGTAGCCCTGTAAACATTTATACAAATTTTGAAAAAAATATTTGATGCATTGCTCCACAATGTTAGTCAACCACACTAAATCTAGAAGCTTTAGTTTATGTTGTCATTTTTTAAATGCCCTGAACACTCAAAACAAGAAAGAAAAGCACTGCTTTTTAATATGCAACTGTGACACAATACTGATAATGAGATTGTTTACTTAAAATATCCAAAGCCCCAATGTAAAATCCCAAAAAAGTAGTAATCACTGGACAATAGAGCATGTAAATATTATCAGTCAGTAAATGTTAGCACAACTGCTTCTTGGGACATATGAGTCTTTCTTATATCAGATCATACCAGCTTTCTGAGTTGCTTTAGAATTAATTTTATCATACTTTAAATAATATACTGTGAGTACGCTGTGATCATATGAGCTGACGTTGAACTTGGCCACCCTGCTGTCATATCCTTGCTGGAGCATCTTAAAATGGAGGAGTATCACTGTATCCTCCTGCCAGTCTGATATGTTCAGCCAGCCTCTGGCAGGGAGATGACTTGAGCGCACTGACCTTTCCTTATCACTGTGGTGGAAAGCTGAGGACCCTTATCCAGGGTCCCTGTCGGTGCAGCCACAGGGTAGTCAGGGTCTGATAACAAAGCTGGCCCACAGCTGTGACCCTCAAGTCCATCACAACTTTGGGTGGACTGAACAGATGTGAGGAGGAGGTTAGACGTCCTGGACTGCATGCTGAAGTTCGGACAGCAAAGTCAGTTTGACAGACAAATTATATCATGTCTGGCAACTAATGGTACATCTAGTATTACTGCAATAAACAAACAAGACCATCACCAAAAACATTTACAGTCTCTGTGGGCTTCATTTTACACTGAGGGCCACCAGGAACTGTTGTCACTACCAGATCATTCCTCCCTGTTGCATCAGCATCCTCAGTCACATTTAATAATGCATTACCTCTGCTGCACTCTGCTTCAAAAACTCATGTCAGTTGTACAATGATAATGACTAAATCTGAAATGAATACTCAAGGATAGTAATCAAAGGATAATTCTGCTTCATTACAATTTATTTATTCTGATTTTGTTGTTTTTTTATCATTCCTATCAGTAGTAATAATATACACATCAAGTCAATAGCAGACACAGTGACATCAGTAAAAAAGAAACACAAGCAGTCAGATGATCATACAGTTTAGAATTAAACACAGGTTAGTCAAACTTATTAAGAAGAAAAAACAAAGATGAACAGTAAAATTATTACCTAAACTGTCCGTTGTAAACATCCTTCACAGTTTATGGGTCTGTCCTCACCAGAAAAACAACAACAGCAATCATTTGTTCAAATGCTCGAAACTGCTCATGTTTACATTTTGATCACAAGTAACCTCTTCTAGAAGTAACCTCTTCTAGTTGTGATGAGAGAATCTCATCACAACTAGTTGAGAATTTGGACAGCTGTCTGTTTGAAAAGTAAATGTAGCATTGCATTGTTATAGGTCAGGGGCAATGGTCGGGCATGTGACGTTAACACAGGAGACCACTGAGAAGAGAAGCTCAAAGGTCTACTTACTAGCTTTTCAGCTGCATCTCCATTGTCTCATCTTCTTCAGCAAATGGAGATGTCATCACATGACATGAGTGTGGAATTTCAGTCATGATAACTTGGTATTATGGCATTATAGAGGCACACAGTTTTCTTCTTCAATGAGGAATTATTAGTGACATTTCGGGTGTGCTCACATTCAGTTTGACCTCAAAATAAAGAGGCTTGTTTCCATTCTGATCCAGTCTGATCCAGTCTTTCCAGTCTGATCGTCTGACTGCTCAGGTTTCTTAACCTGTTGTAGCGACTACACCATGTCCCCAGAAATCATCTATTAACTTGGTACCTAGAAACAACTGGCAAAAACCATAAAACTAAGACCCAAATTCTAAAACCAAAATTATCCTTTACATATGCTACAGTTGACAAATAATTATACAGTCAACCATATATGAGGGGGGACCAAAAAATTCTCAGAAGCCATCAATAGCACAGCAGTAGGTTGCAGTATTGCAGTATTGGATTTGCCACTTGGTAGCACAGCCTACAGCATGGTGAAACTAAAATTGAAACTGAAAGGGGGAAGATTCGCCACTGTGGAAGAAATCTAGGGATCACAGGAGGCTCTGGACACAGTGACAACAGATGACTACAGGAAATGTTTTCAGGGATGGGAAAAGCACTGGGTCAAGTGTATTTCATCTCAAGGAGAGTACCTCAAGGGGATTAGAAAGGTACTCCTGTAAGATTTACAATGACAGTGTTTTTAACAATTACAGGAATTTTTGGGGTCCTATATATCAGAGGAGGCTTGTCCACAGAGACAGAGGAGGTTGCTCCTCCTCTATGTTTGAGAGGCAAGATGGGGGTCAAAATATAAAAAAGAGTAATTGGTTGAAATAAACAATTACCAAATCTCAGTATCATTTATAAAATGTATGTGAAGTGGTGGGTGGGGACAGAGGAGGACAGGCCCCTGCTGTACTCCTCTGGGCAGGATACCTCATATCAATTTAATGTACTTCATTTTTTTCATGCTAATTTGTTATTGGCCAAAACACGTAAAATGACGATCCGAGGGAAGACGTCTTCCATCACCAATCAACAAGCAGAATATAATATTGACACTGAACAATACTGAATACAATATTGAATTGACATTCATCTTCAGTTCTCTACCACTGTATGGTAAAGCAATAGTCCAAATTTCCTTTTTTCAGATTTAGCGGTTATGTTTCCCTTCTTTTATTGAGCAGTAGATAGACGCCTGCATTAGCCAATGCAACAGTTGGCTTGTTGTAACAGCCCTGAAGGACTATTAAGGATTGGAGAATGGATTTGGATTGGGGGGCGCAGCAGCAGCAGGATGCCGTCGGGGAGCAAATGGAGAGCTCTGCTCTGCTGGAGCAGCCTTGAGTGTCGCTGACTCAGCTGTCCAGGCTGGACCCATAGCGGGACTATAGTGACGTGCTGTGGCCTGACATGCTGCTGCTCTGAAGTGAACTCCTCTCAACAACAATAGAAAGTTAACAACACAATTTAAATGAAACAACCGGGAGAGTTAGCTTGTTTGTCATTGTTGCTAATGATATCAGACTGGTTAACCAGCAGCGACAAAATTCTGTTAAACAAACAAGATGACCAGCAGCCACAAATGGACATTAGGACATGGATACTTCATCTCCATGAAAGAAAGAAGAAGACATCAGATAACACAAGTCAGATACACCTTCTTGCCCTCTGTCTCTTTGGTCGCTAATTTAATCTCTGATGGTTAAATGTCTCTCTGTGTGGCTGTTGAATGTGAATTTATATCCTTAATAAGAATGCAGCAGAGATCATATAATGTGCTGTAGGCAGTTTGCTTGTTGAAGAGTTACAGTGAGCTGTCTGCACTCACTCATTCATTTGGAATTGATCCAGTTTTTAATTGAGTGGTTGTTCAGTCACCTGTTGATGTGTGATTTGTGAATGAGTGTGCAGGAGGTCTGGCTACTTGTTGTGATAATTTCTTCAGTTGGTTTTTAAGCTGAGTCATATATTGAGGTATAAGCATAAAGTAACTAGAATAACAAGTGACATGAAAATGTGCACTTCTTTGTTTAGAAACAATATGTACATGCTAAATGTCTTTAAAGAAGCAACCTTCTTACCACTTAGGGGTTTTTGTTTTTGAAAACGAATTGTTTTATTGGCATATATACACGTATGTATATATGTGTGTATGTGTATTAGGCTATATATATATGAGTGGCGGCTGGTGACTCAAAAAATTGGGGAGGACAGGAGGAAAACCAACATGGAATCTTACAACAAACTGCATCAAACTATATCATTGTCCCCCACCTGATGAAATTGGAGGGGTGGGTGGCAATTTTATATGCCAATAAATCAATTTGTTTTCAAAAACAAAAACCCCTGACTGGTGAAAAGGCTGCTTCTTTAAAGACATTTAGCATATACATATTGTTTCCAAACAAAGAAGTGCTCATTTTAGCCATGGAGTGGTTCAGCATGTCTCATTTTGCCAACAAAATGAAATTCAAATTTATAGTGTTGTTCTATTGTGACAACAAATTTATGTTCTCATCAAAAACAGACAACATATCACATGATTTACACATGTTTCCTGTGTATTTTCTTAATATACAGAAATATATAAAGTACCACAAAGCTTATAATGTGATACAGGTACAGATCAGTGCTGAATACAAGAAAGATTGAACACTAAAAACATTCACAGATCTAAAAGTATAGGTTCACATCAGAAAGTATTAATGCATGTATCAAATACATGACTTACACACTCTTATCTATGTGCATGACATGCAAAATATAGTCTACAAAGCTGACATGTTAACACTAGGGGTGCAATGGATCACAAAACTCACAAATAAAAGAGACAAATAAAACTTTGTTTTCCATTTATTCTGTAACACACTTACAGCAAGGAACTTTTTCCCATGGTCTTAAATGAAAACAACATAAAATCTTAAAATATATAAATATTCAAAGCTCAATTACTGTTAAATTAAATTGAAATATGAAGCACAATATCTTTCTCTTTTAAACACGGTAGTGAATGAAACAGCCTGTGTCCACATCATCACTCATTAACTTGATGATAACTTAGAAACATGAACACACGTCTTGTCCTGCAGCCTGTTGAACGAGCCACCACACAAACATCGACCGGGAAAAGTGCACTGCTAACGTCAGTTAGCAGCTACATAGCTAATTAGCTGCTCAGCTGCAGCACATTTAACAGCAGATAAATGAACCTGCAAATGTCACTTCAGACCCGTTAGATGCTCTTCAAAATCCCTGTTAGTGACACGCTGTCTGTCCACGACTTGTACTTACAGCAGTTTGTTTACATTGTCTTAAATGAGACATTACAGTTTGCAATTAATCCGCAGTTCACATGCTTGCCGGACCGTAGGGGGCGATCTGTATGGATTACGGATCAACTACGATCTGTTACACCACTAGTTAGCACTTGTTATTCTAGTTACTTTATGCTTATTACTCAATATACGACTCAGCTTAAAAACCAACTGAAGAAATTGTCACAACAAGTAGCCAGACCTCCTGCACACCCATTCACAAATCACACAACATCAACAGGTGACTGAACAACCACTCAATTAAAAACTGGATCAATTCCAAATGAATGAGTGAGTGCAGACAGCTCACTGTAACTTCAACAAGCAAACTACCCACAGCACATTATATGATCTCTGCTGCATTCTTGTTAAGGAGATAAATTCACACAACAGCCACACAGAGAGACATTTAACCATCAGAGAAGAAATTAGCGACCAAAGACACAGAGAGAGAGAAGCTGTATCTGACTTGTGTTATCTGACGTCTTCTTCTTTCTTTCATTGAGATGAAGTATCCATGTCATAATGTCCATTTGCAGCTGTTGGTCATCTTGTTTGTTAGTTAACAGAACTTTATGGCTGCTGGTTAACCAGTCTGATATAATTAGCAACAATGACAAACAAGCTAACTCTCCTGGTTGTTTCTCCGGTTGCTTCTCTCTCCAGCGGCGTCCTGCAGCTGCTGTGCTGCACAGTCCAGATCCATTCTCCCGTTAGCTTGACAACAGTCCTTAACAGTCCTTCCGTGCATGTATAAAGAGTCCTTCAGGCTGCTACAACAAGCTAACTGTTGCATTGGCTAATGCAAGGAGCTATCTACTGCTCATTATATACTGCTGCTACTCTGCCTTACAATGGAGAGAACTGAAGATCAAATCTGGAAACTATCATTGGACCAACGCAATGTCAATTTTGCATTCTGGTTGTTGATTGGTTAGGGAGGATGTCCTCCCTTGGAGTGTCATTTTACGAGTCTTGGCCAATCATAGATTACAATGAAAAAAAAGTACATTAAATCGATGTAAGAGATCCCGCCCTGCAGAGGACAGCAGGAGCCCGTCCTCCTCTGTCCCCCACTCTCCCCCACTGCCCCCCACCACCACTTCACACAGACTGCCCTTTCTCCTCCTACCCCGCAGGTGTCGCTGTTGAAGCATTTTAAACAGAATTTCAATAATGGATTTTTTCCAAAGAAGAGAGAAAAAATATTTTATAAATAATACTGAGATTCGGTTTCAACAAAATATTCTTTTTTATATTTTGATCTCCGTCTTCCGCTCAAAAAATAGAGGAGCAACCTCCTCTACCTCTATGGACCAGCCTCCACTGATATATATATATGTATGTATGTGTATATATATGTGTGTGTGTGTGTGTGTGTGTGTGTGTGTGTGTATGTATGTATGTATGTATATATATATGTATGCATATATGTATATATTAGAGATGTGCAGAGGGCCCAGTATTTGTATCTGTACTTGTTGAGGCAGCAAAATTATTTGTATTTGTATTCGACAAAAAGTGAAAAGAGGCTTAAAAATCCTGTTTTTAATATGCTTTAATTTTAGAAAATTAAATTGTTACAATAAGTGTTCATGAATAAACTTAGATCATAGATCATAGACGACTGCACTGACTGCTGAGCTAAAACTTTACTCATCGCCTCATTGCAGACAGACCTCTACCTATTTATACACCCATAACACAGAGACAGCACACCATGTAACATGTAGGGAAGAACTTCAAAGGCGATTCTTGCTTTGCACTTTTCATTTATTGCCTATTTTTTACAACCTACCTTTGTGGAAAGGAGAAGGGGAACAAGAGGTTATGGAGAGTCCCTGGGAGTACTTTGTGTGTGTCAGTAGCTCAGCTTTATGTCTGGGGAACACCCCCAACTCCAGGAGTGATGTCCAAATTAGGAAATGTGCATCATGTAGTAGGTGGATGTTTACTCCCCTCGTTGAGACCCGCTGATAGGTGTAACAGCAGAGCAGAGGACAGAAACTGAGATAGCGATGTAACTGACCTGCATGCTGGTATTTGACATGGATTTTTTTTCCTGAAAACAAATATTGTTTAAAAATATTTGTATGAAATAAATATTCGTAAAAAACCCACTATTCGTGCTTTGCCAAATAATGTATTTGTATTCAGGCACATCCCTAGTATATATGTTTGTGTGTATATACATACGTACATACATATATGTATATATATATATGTATATATATACAGTAGTATGTAAGCTAGTCTAATGTAGGCAGCTGTGACGGTGCTTATAATGTACTTCAATGTTGTTTTGTAGTGAGCACATTGGTGACACCATGTTACCTGGCCTGGTAAATCCTGTCTTGTTCTGCAAAGAGCATGCAATTCCCTTGTGTGCAGCAGATACATATTTAGCATGTTTTCTAAGGACAGAACAAAGGAAATGCTCTTGTGTTTGCATTGCAATTCTTAGGGCACAGTGTTACCATAGTTTTTATGTTTATCCTAATTCATCAATGAGCAGGGGAAGCTTTGAGGAGCTGACAGAGAATCATTGAAAAACAGCCTTTGTGGGGGGAAAAAAACAAAAATGGAGCATTGAAATTCTGCACCAGAGGAAAGATAGAGAGGAGGGGAGCTTTGAACCAGTTGGCTGTCAGTCTTTTTCTGTGTTTTTGTGTTAGGAGATGAGTGAGAGTTCCCTGTTCCTCCTCCATGCTACCTCTCCCCAGAGTCTGGGCAAACCCACTGCACAGGTTGGAGAAAAGTTGAGTTTTTGGACTTTGAAAGTGGAAAAAAAAACTACCTTGCTTTTGAACTTTCACAGCAACATGCACAACAGCCATACCTCAGCAGAGTGTGCATGGGAATAAAAATATAAAGTCAAATAACCTGAGAGTGTAGCACACAGTCAGGGAGGACAGCTGTGTTCTTCTACTCATCATTTGAAATTTACTGCTGGGTTTATTTTCTTCACTTTCACTATTTCAGCTTTTCACTTCAGCAGATGTTTTTCTGTTTGCCACTGGGTCTCCATTATACACCACCTACCACATGATGGCCACTCTTACATGACACATTCATACACCATTGTATATGTGTCGGTGTGTGTCTGTGTGACATAGATACTATACTGTTTTGAGGTTTTGTACTTAAGTGTCCTTTTTACTCAACTAGTTACTGGTTACTTTAGTCTGAGAGGGGCCAATCTGCATAATAATTACTTTTAGTTTTGGTACTTTTAAGAACATTTTGCAGCTTATTCTTCAGTGTTTTTAGTAAAATTTGAAATGCAGGACTTGTACTTGTTATGAGTATTTATGAATTGTGGTATCAGTACTTTTTCTTTTAAGGGATCTGGGTACTTCATCCACCACTGAACTGTATATAGAACAATTAAAAGGAATGTACTTCAAATGAAAAGCTGCAGTTATTGATATGAAATACAATACATTGTTTAATATATTCCACAATATGATAAAATATATATCAATAAGGTCCTGAAATGTATACAAACCCTCTGATCAATCAGAGTACAGTAGTCTCCATAGACATGGTATAAAATATTACATGTATGGTGTGTGAATATGTGAACAATGTGAGAATATAATATATACCTTATCTTTTAACAGGTCTGAGGCCAGTGTTTGAGTGATTGTCACTGTTAGAGCTCTAATGACCCACTAGACTAGTCTTATCGTTTTTATCACTATCTAAGCACTATGGCTGTCCAAACGTGGATATTCACCAGCAGCCCTGAATGCCTCCATTTGTCTCAACTTCTGTGTGGCCACATCTCTAAATCACTCCCCTCTGAAACATCTATAACACTGGAGCAGTTTGAAACAGAAGTGAGGGCCCGAAATGGTTCGCCTGATTGGTTCCACACTACAGTAGCTGAGCTCCAGCCGGTGGAAGAGAAAACGAGGGCGAGAGTGAGAAAGTCGCGGCCTGGAGAATAACAGGCAGCAGCATATAACGAGCCTCATCCTCCAGCTTCATTAGAGAGGAGGAGTCCCTAACCCCGAGGGGAGAGGGGCTATTCCCACAGTGCCCATTGCACTTTTTAACAAGCCCCTGTTCCAGACACAGCCCACTAGAGATTTGTCCAGTCCACCTGATTTGTCAAGTCCAGCCCACTAGCACGTTTTAGTTTAAACAGGAATCCACCCCAGATTATGGTGGTCCTGTGGGAATTGGCGTAGTCTCCTCTGACACTGCCTGCTTGTGTTTGCAAACAAGGCCAGGGTCTCTGCAGTAAACAAGGTATTAGGAGCTAAAGAGCCACTGCCTCATACAGCACATATATTACCTCAGCACAAGTCAGCAACAGCTTGTTTAAACTGCCACTGCTGTGCCTGCATAACCCAAAGACAACAGCATGTGTTTGAACTTGAAGTTGGACTAAATTGTGAGGATGTTATTGCTGAAAATGTCACTTTTTAATGACTGATTCTACAGATTACAAATCGTCTTTTTTGCCACATATTATCATAAACACATATTTAGTGTGGGCTTCACTTCATCACTTCATTAAGATGTTCACGGATACCTGTAAATATCACTTCCCTTATTTCCTCCTGATCTTTCCACAAGCTGCAGGCTTCATGTTCCAAAACAACATTATCATAGTGACAGCGTGCCGCAATCCATTTACTAGAGGGGTCTCCGTAATAGCTCTCCAGGTATGTTTAGCTCATATTCGCAACAACTGCTTCTCCTAACAGAAGGAGGAGACGCGCACAGTAATCACTCTGTTTTCTCAGAGAAAATGCTGTTATTATTCAAACTTCACTGTGAATAATTGAGCAAGTGAATGTGCTGGGAAGGGCCCAGAAATGACACAGTAAGTGTGTGTGTATGTGTGTGTGTGCCTTCTTAGCATTCGCCTGCTGCCTTCCCTTTGAGGAGCAGCCATTACTAATCGCTAAGAAATTTCCTCCCTTTCCTACCTGCGGGCCTGTCAGGCCGTAAATGAAAAGGAATTAAGTAGAAATCCATACGTTTCCAAGCCTCCTTCTATCAGCACCCGCCTGAACCACCATGCCGTATATCATTAGAGGAGCAAATTAAACATTAGCGCTTCGGCTGCTGCTAGTTTGGGCTAATTGCTAATCAGCAGTAAAAGTTGCCAGGCACGGAATATTGCTTACCATAAGCTAAAGGTAATTTGCTTCTCAAGAAGACCAGCTCGTCTGTTGTTGTCCAGAGTCCATGCCTAATTACTGCCGGAGGGTGATGACAGTCACTCAATGGAGATTAAGACCGAGGCGAAAAATGGAAATGTGCCATAATGCTGGAATGAACTAGAAGTGCTTCTGTCTGCTTTTCTTTAATTCCCTCTCTTTTTCCCTGCATGGCTTGCTGCTGAAAGAGATGGATTCTGGGAGGAGAAGTCAGAGAGGCTGTTGCTCTCTACAGCATGGCTCTGAACACAACACACAGTCATGTTTATACAATATTGCTATTTATTAATAAATCTGCTGTGCTGGAAATGTTATTTTTCAATCAGGAAGGATCCTAACTGAGTGAACCAGCCTGGGAGTATGTCAGTGGCTAAATGGAAAACAAGGAATGTTCAGTGTTTCTCCTTTAGCCACTGCATGATTCAGAAAGGAAATGAGATATAGGCTTCCCACAATTCTTTGGTCTATATTAGTCAATTCAAATTGCATGTGTTTCCAACCTACTGATTTCTTCTGAGTCTTATGATGAAGATTTGGGTTTGTGTAAAGATGACATAGAATCAACTAACGCTCTGAATATGTGCTATTTGTGATTTATTCTAACTTACTTCATTCTTTTTAATTAAACAGACTTATTTAGGTTTGTTTCTATAGATATTATTTATAACACACACAAACCAAATGCATTCATAATATTGTCTGGTCCCATGAAGACCTGGTCCCTGGCAGATAAATAATTTATTTATTAACTAATACTCATTTTTGTCATTTTTTAACTTTTTTTTAGCGTAGAAAAATGTATTCATTATTCTACACCTGTAATCATTGTGTTTATTACAAAGTATTTTTTTTGTCTCACAGTTCCTAAAGGCTCCAACATAGTAACTTTCTTGCTAAGAGTGACTGACAATTTCTTACCAACGTTGCATCTTTGTGTCTCCTACTGTCAGTTCAGTAGCTTGTATTTCTAACTTCTTACTTTTATTCTCCTTACATTTTCAATTACACAGCATTCAAATCGGAAACAGCCGTGTCTTAGTAACAGACCTGAGAGTTTGAAGGCTTATCAGACACTAAAACACTACACAGCAGTTTATGATACTATGAGATAGGATTTTACCAATCATTTTCTCAATTGATATTACGATTGTCAGGTGAAAAGACAATGCATTTTTCTGGACAAAAAGCCAATGCATTTCCATCACTGTAGGGTACTGGAGAAATACAATTTACTGACCTTTGACAATTTTAGATTATTCTCAAATTTGTGCCTAGTTTGTGCCATAGTTTATAAAAGTTAAGTTTTGCCCCTCCTCAACTATGTGACTTTCTGTACACTTGCTCAATAAGTTCTATTAGATCCTCCAGAATATCCTCTATACAAGATTGTGCCATACCATTTCATCGCACTGCATTTGGGCAGTCAGCTTGCTCTGTGAAAGCCACAACTCAGTGGAATGCCCTACCTGATGATATAAAGAACTGTAGTTCTATCAATGCATTCAAGGCCAAATTAAAAAATCTACTAAAGACCAATCAGCTGTGTTACCACTGAGTCTAGTTTACATTATTCATTTCTAATTGACATTGTGGGTGTATGTGATGTGCTGTTGTGTGTAGCTTTGTATTTTGTATGGTGTGTTCTGTGTATTTTTTTTGTTTGTTTGGTTTTTTTTTGTTGGTTTTTTTTGCTTTGTACTGTTTGTTGTTGTGCTGTTGTATGTTTTGATTGTGGGGGACTACGGATGCAAATTAGCTTTGAGCTAACTCTGGTGCAGTGCATCTTTAATGTTTAAAACTGCCGACTGTCCAAATCAATAAATCAAAAAAAAAAAAAAAGATCAAATTACACCTTAATTGTGCACACATTATCATCATTATTGATTGATTGATTGATTGATTGACATTAATGTTCACTTGCACATTGAACACTGAACATGGCCTACAGACTAAAGAAAAGTGGTTAGGAGAGGAGAAAGGATGTAATTTTTTAACAATGAGTTTACCCAAAAATAATTAGTCTTTTAGTCTAATGTGAGCATTATCATCATGTCATCATCATGTGAGCCCAATGTCATTTGTCATCTGATTCCTTCTCTTCATTAAAGTGATTTCTCAATCATTTCCTGTTAGATTCTGCTGATCATCATCCTATTTGCCATACCTGCAGTAGATGCCACACCACAGATATGCTGGCTGCTTTACTGAGTGTTGTTTGGTCTATGCTCTGTGGTGAATACACCCTCATGTAAGCTGTCCTTCATGTTTCCAGAGCCCAGGGCTGTAGAGCAAGTGATAAAGATCAGAGGCTGGCATGGTTATAACGGCCTAGGCCACGCTTATCATAATTAACTATCTCTCATTGCTTCTCTACAGTTTCACGTAACAACTAAGATATCTGTTTTTCAGGTTTCAACTCATATTGAAGGACGTTGCTGGTATACTGTAGACACAAGTTGTCAATGGCCAATTAAGCAAACTGCATCCACTGATGAAGACAATGTGATATGACTAAAAGCTCTGCAACAAGGAAATAATTGGACTTTGAATTGACATTGTTTTGTCAAAAACAACTATTATTGTTTGTGAAATGGCCTTGAAATTCTATTTTATCTCTGGATTGTTTTGAATGGATGTTCCATTAAACAAATTATTACTTACAAAACTATTAATTACAAAATATTAATTACCCTGAAAAAAGGTCACACGTTTTAACTTCAGAGTATTGGGTTTATGTTTCCTCTATATAAATGGGGGTCCTCTCAATGCACCGTAAGTTCTTTCTTTCTTCACTAAGGATCTAGTGGAGAGGGTTAAATATTTTACTCTGGGCTGGTTGCGCCCCTGACTGAAATAAAATTTAAATGTAACCTGGATTTAAAAAAAAAAACAAAAACAAAACTCTTGACCTACAAGCATGAATTTCTTCTCACCTGCAAATCAGTTCTCCTGATTTGTAGGTAAGAAGACAGGGAAATGTCATTCCTGCTTTTCAGGAAGGAACTTCCATTATATTATGACTGGATGATACTGACCCACCCAACATCAGCCTCATATAATGTTCTCTCTGTTCAAGAGCATAACTACAGAAGAGTCATAATTCACATGACCGCTAAAAGGTCCTTGTCAGGGAAACATAGACATACTGTACGTTGTATATAGGCATTTGAACAAACCGATCTTGTTGTTCTTCATGGAAGGACACATCTGGGACTGACACATGGATTGCTCTGCTGTTGAATGGGGTCTCATTTACCTACTGGCCCACCCAAATATCATGGGGGAAAAGGCCAATATCAGCTTCATATAATGTTCTAATCCTGTGCAAGAAAATTACTTCTTGTAAGTGTGCGTGCCTTTCTGTGTGTGTGTGTGTGTGTGTGTGTGTGTGTGTGTGTGTGTGTGTGTGTGTGTGTGTCTGTGTGTGTGTGTGTATCAATGCCTGTCTCCCTTATTTCAAAGTTCAAAATAGCTCCAAACCAAAATGTACAGCAACCAGATACTGGACGATGGAGAGGAGATGTAGGTGTCTTTGCCGTGAAGAGCAGCCTGGTTGGATCCCGGTACAGTTCAATCAATACATCGTTATAGATCGTAATCACGTGAAGCGTATAATCGCCTAAAACCTATCAATTATAGAGAGAGAGATAGCCAGGGCCTCCAAATCCTGGCCTGCAGCCCTCTTCCTCCTTGGATTAGGATCTGAGATTGGGTCAGGATCATAGGGGCTGCGCCCAGGCCGACCAGATATCAGATTAATGACCACTCCAGGGGCACACATCTCAGCCAGCAGTTAGAGGGAGAGGGAGCAGCGAGTTACTGCAAAATAAATAATACATCATTTGGTCTGGGAGCTGACATAATTATCACCTAAGACACAGGCTCTCTGGCCAGTGCATGAAATATTTCATAGACAGAGTGATATCTGTCTGTTTGGAAAGCACAGTTCAGATAAATGTGACATAAGAAAGACAGAGACTTCATCAGTAAGACCTGTAGTAAAACATTGTTTTCACTGAGATAAAGTAGTTTCCATTAATTAGTACTTATGGATTAATTTAAAAATATATAGGAAGACGAATGCTATTCAGTTCATACAAGCTTTCTTCAGCCATACCAGGCAAACACAGAATGAAATAACAGAAGGTGCATATATAGAAATTCAAGTAATCATCCCCAGTGTAAAACATATGTGCATTCCTGACATAAGAGCTAATACTCTATCTAATACTATGTTGCCTTATGGTATATATGGGCTGAAAATTGATGATAACTGATACAGTGCACTGTATAGAGAACCACAATGAAGTAAGAAAACTTCATTCAAAATCACATAATCGTTTGCAATAATGGAAATTTCTAGAAATTCAACCTTGGAACATAAACTTCCTCAATAATATGTCATGTGGTTCATTCCATATGTCTGGCTAAGGTTAGTAAAACATAAAACATAAAAAACATCTAATGTTATTGTGTATACCTTTTTAGACAACATATTATCACCTTATAAAACTGTTAGCTAAAATGTTAGCAAACAGTTGCCTATTTACTCATCCAACATGCACAGACCATCATTATAATCTCATTGGAGTTTCCACCTGATGAATGTAATACTTTTGTAATACTGTAAAACTTTTTAGCTTTGTTTTGGTCTCCACCAACTCCTGAGAAAAATATCTGGCTCTTAAGCTGCTAAATGTTCCTCTATGTTCACCAGCTAGTCGCTACCTTTCTCTGTTTGCTGTTTGGTGCTGGGCAGGTAGTGTACAGTGAATTTATCAAAGCTTTTGAACTGAAAACAACTGCCTGCTGCTGCTGGAAGTGGGGTTAATGACAGGAGAGAGACTGAACCAAAACAGTAATCCTGTGGGCCATAAAACCAAAACAATGAGCTAAAAGATGCTAGAGCGTTTAAGAGCAACATACTATAGTGTACATTGTTGACTGATGCTGTTGCTCTTCATGGAAGGACATGTCTGGGACTAACATATGGATTGTTCTACTGTTGAGTTGGGCCTTATTGTCCTGACCCTCAGCAAAAACAGTGAAACCGGGCCACAGTGTGCTGCAGATCATAAAGATGTGTATTGACCTGCCGTTTATGACCAAGCTGGTAAGCAATTCGCATTCCCCTGCTGAAACACCTTGTTGCCAATAGCAAGGCAATTAAAGTCATAGTAAGTCATTTCACATGCATGTCTCTGCAGCTGAAATCTCCAATCACGAGACTGCCTGTGAGGTGAGGCTCTCTCATTTCCTACAACTGCCATATGTGGATGGGGAGGCCTCCTGCTTCCAGCTCCCCTCCACCCTCTGCTTTCACTAAAAAATGAAAAACAGTCTGATGGTTATGGGAAATCCAACTACAAAAACAAATATGTATATTTTCAATTTATCTCACCTCCCATACCTGTCTGTGCTCCCCACAAGCCTTGGCATCTCTCCTAGCTGCCCCTCCACTATTTAAATTCAGAATTCCTAAGCGGATTTTCTCAATTTAGCCATACTTTTAATCTTTGGCGAAATGAGTGATGACTTCTTTCAATAAAAAAAAAAAAAAAAACTGACAGGCTTACAGCGCACACCGGCGGATTAGTTTCCCGTGGAGATGAGGTTTTCCTTTGTGCCGCTGTGTGTCTGTTTGATGGGGTTTAACAGGAAGCGTTGGTGCTGAAATTGGATGCAGCAGGGATCGTGGGTAGATGGCCTGGGTTCGATACAGACCCCCACACTGCAACTTTGCCCTGTGCCTTTTCCTTCATTTTCCTTTCCCTCGGGTCCAGTGACTGAGCCTTTAAACACTCATAGACTGACTGACACACAAATACACACACCTACACACACAAATACAAACAGAAATACTGCTTCTAAACACCCATACACAAAGTAGCACACACACTGGCACATATGCTGTTAGGAATATGCACACCCCTCCAAAGCACCTGCTTTGAACAGTCCAGTAGAGTATTAAATCCCACCTGCTCCATAATCTATTGGATAGTCCACACTTTGTTGTGCTGGCTGCTCACTACCTTTCATTACACAACAGTGGAGCACCACAGCCTGTTCATCATCCTGCTAAAACAGGGCTGCCCCCCCATTAAATTCACACAAATATTTGGAAGTGCAATCTTCTTTTATTTTCATTATCAATGTTATATATATATTACACTATAGAACTAACTATAGAGCAGGCAAAAAACTCTGAGTAATAATAATAAAATTAATTAATTAATTAAAATTAATAATCAAATAAACCAAACATTTTCATTATCAATCTTACCATTATTGTTGAAATAAATAAATATATATACAGTACTGTGTAAAACTTTTAGGAACTAAAAGTAAAGTGAGAATGCTTACAAAAATATTAGTATAAATTGTTTTAATTTATCAATTAACTTCTTACAAAGTTGTGAAAACAACAGAAACCTAAATGAAATCAATATTTGCTGTGAGCAGCTTTGCCTTTAAAACAGCAGCAGTTCTCCTCGGTTCACTTTAACACAGTTTTTCATGGTAACTTCCAGGTAGGTTGTTGTAACCATCCTGGAGAAAGAATGTTCTTCTGTGTATTTATTATTTTGGCCATCTCAGGTGCTTCTTCATGTAATCCCAGATTGACTCCATGATGTTGAGATCAGGGCTCTGTGGGGGCCATACCATACCATCTGTTGCAGGACTCATCATTCTTCTTGTTGCTGAAAATAGTTCTCTATGATTCTAGCTGTATGCTTGGGGTCATTGTCATATCATGAATAAATTTGGGACCGATCAGACACCTCCCTGATGGTATTGCATAATGGATAAGAATCTAAACATCTAGGGTGCCTAAAACTTTTGCACAGTACTGTATATATAAGAAAAGCTGAACTGTTCAATTAGTCACACATAACAGAAGAAAAGTCACAAAACTTTATATACTTTTTACAGAACTATAGAACAGGCAAAAAAAAAAACCCCAACAAAAAACGAACAAAACACACACACATACAAGTATTTGAAAGTTCAATTGTCTTCAGTAAAATAAACCAAAGAAATATATTTTCATTATCAAGGTGATTTTGTGACAAGTGATTCTGGGGACACCATACTGTATAAGAGTAAAGTTATTGAATTTTTATATCCCTAAAATTATGCAAAAGCACATTTTTCCAAACTAAGTGTTGTAGTGTAACCAACAGGTGTCCATTGATGTGTGAAGTGATTTTGGGGACACCCCACTGTGTAAGAGTGAAGTTACTGAATATTCTTGTAGGAATTTTTTTTGGTGTTGCACTTTTTGGATGGTCCGTGTGCACTCTTCTCACAGCTGGCTGTACATGGAGACCAATGTTATTAGTCCAACTCAGAGGATGGCTCGTTTTGTTGAAAATTAGGTTGTAGTGCGTTTTCTATCTTAGTACGGTAGGAAAGAGGTGTCATTTGTATTTTAACAATGTTTCGCTTATGAGTTATTGATCTGGGAAGTTTAAATCTGTGAATATATTTCCAGCTTTATCGAGGTGCTGTCTTCGTGCCCCCTGCAGCACTTGGTGTGCGTGTGCGTGGCGGCAGCACTATGCTAAAACAATGTACATACTGTCTGCCATCACTGCCACACAACAATACTCAACATTACATGGATGGTGAATAGTAACTTTGATGGCAGTGTGTTAAAGGCAGCACCATTTCATTCTTAAAATGAAAGAAGATAGCTGATGTGATAATTGGATTGGATCTATAGGAGATCAGATGTGTTGGATAACCTTGCCTGACAAGCACTATAGTGTGGTAAACATCCTCTGATGGTTGATTGAGCCTGGTGGCTGGTCGCTGGACTAATCAGTGGGAGGAGCTGCTGGTTCCAAAACAACAATTTGCAAGTGTTCTTAGAAAGGAATAGTTCAACATTTTGGGAAATACACTTATTTGTTTTCTTTCCAAGTGTGAGATGAGAAGATGGATATCTCATGTCTGTATGTTTGGTACAGAACTGAATTCCTGACGTAGGAGGAAACAGATAGACTGGCTCTGTCAAAAGTTCAAAAATACACCTACCAGCACCTCTAAAGCCCACTAATTAACAAATTGTGTCTTGTTTACTGAATCTGTACATTAATAGAAATGTATTAACAACCATTTGTGGTTTTAGGGGGAGCTAGGTGGCCAGCACTTCTGTGCAGTGTCTCCGGTTGCAGCGCAGGTTAAGCACAAGATTTGGCTTTGGTCTCCCAGCTGCTGTACACATTAAACAAATAAAAATACATGCGAATCAGTGAGCTTTACAGGTGTTTGTAGGTGTATTTTTGAACTTTGGAGAGAGGCAGGCCAGCTTTGTACTTAACGCACAGACATAAGATTGAATGTTTTATGAAGATTCTACACAGTGTAATCTTTAGCTTCAGCTCACTGTTAGCAGCATACACAAGAAAATTTTAACCTTGGATTGGATGATTTTAGCTAAAATGCTTTTTGGGAGGTTTAGCTGACATTTCACCTTGTATGTTTGACCTTTTATAAAAGAACCAGATGTTTTCCACCGCAACTGTGAGAGTTTAATGTCTCCACTTTGCACTCTGTTGTATGTACTGTTTAGATGATCACATGACTTGCCACCTCTTAGAACCCCTGAACCTTGCGAACAACTATTTAGGGTGTTATAGATGAAAAAAAAGGTCAATTAAGTGAAATTTAAACATCTGTATCATTTAAATTATTTCCAATCCTGGTAGCAATGCCAGGTCATCAATGTCACTGGTTGACCAGTTTTCCAGGCTTACACGCTTTGCAAGACATTCTAGCAATGATTCCCCAGGAGCTGCCTTATTTTTCAGGAGCAAAGACCATGTGACCTGGTGAGTGCTTTGTCCTTCCTGTTAAGTGCAGGAAAGAGTCCCTGTTGATGTCAGAATCTGTGAGTCATCTATAAAGCATTCTTGAAATGATGTCTGTCTCAAGTCAATACTTATGGAATCCCCACAAGACCGATGGTGACAGTACCCACTGCATGTAGCTAAAGGTCCAGGACCAGGGTCATAACAGATGGGCTTAGCTAGGCTGGGCTCAGACAGTCTGAGACACTTGGCTTGGTGTTACTGGATGCCTGGGGTTAGCCAACAGAAGCCGTGCTCTCTGACTGGGTATCTATGGCCCACCATTATTCCTATACCTCCTTAATCCTATATAGAGGCCTTAAGCTTCTTTGTTTATTCATTTGACTGTGTGGGTGCCATATCCCAAAGCTGGGTGTAGGATTAGTTAGGCATTGTGTCAGTAGCTTGTGATGATGCCGGGGAGGGGGATGGGGCTGCTTGATTAAACAGAGGCAGCAGAAACAACAACACAAGCTTTCATTTGAGGAGGGACTGCACTGAAGTAGGAGGGATCCCACAAGGACATCGAGGCTGATTCTATAAAATCCATGGGATACTTTGGCTCTCTATAAGATCTGTTGACTCACTTTGGTTTGACGCAGCCTTGCTCACCAGCAGGACAGGCATTTAAGTAATTTAACAATGCACAGAGTGCTTGTGAAATAGCCATTCTCATCATTTCCTTTGATGTGTACATACATTTAACGTGAGCCAGCGCTGGCTGAGAAGCGTGACAAATTGCTTGAGAGAATTTCTTCTCTGCACGTTTTTTCATGCGGTCTGGCTGGTGGTAGGGGTAGTGCAGGGGTGGGAGATTTTGGCATTCCTTTTGGAGCTCTGCACTTGACCTACTTTTCATTAATGGGGGTGCTCTGTGAAAAAGAGCAGTTTAGCCTGTGATGAAAAGCATAATGACATTTGGTTAAAGGCAGTGGACAGAGTGGATGGAGTCCCATCCACTGACCCCAACGGGTGCCACACCTATTGTGATTGGGTGAGACTTTTGGTTGGAAGGGCTGACTGAGTGGAGAGCTAGATGAGCTTGGTGACACAAACACCTTTTGAAAAATGTTTGGTGAAAGCACTGCTGGGAGGCTTTCAATGCCCTCGCTCATGAATCCGCAAAAAGGCAATTTCCGAGATGCTCGGAACTAAAAGTCTAAAGGGGATATATTGTATGAAGAGCATTCACATCCATCATACTGAGTGGAGATGAGCTAGCCTTAGGTGGTGAGATCTCCGAAGTTTGGCTCAGGCTGAGTACAGTGACAGCAGGTGAAAGAGAGACATGTGAACACTGTCCAGAAAGAGAGAGGAGAGAAGAGAGGGAAGAGAGAAACACTACAGAGCCGTGGCAATTAGAGTCTCACTTCCGAGGTCCACCTGACATCAAAGAGAATAATTCAGGTCCCACCCTTATTCCTTTATTTTATTATGGCCATTCTGACCTCTCATTGCTGCAGCCACAATGTGTTTCACCAATTAGCCTTGCCTTGTGGATGCAGCTGATATGTTGTCAGTCCATGAAAGGTGGCACAGCATACCTAATGTTGTGTCTAAATCTGCAAATTATTCACCCCAGCACATAAATATATGATGACTGTACCTCACAGCAACATACTGGATTTCTTCAACCTCCAAGGTCATATATATAGAATGTTCAAATTGAAAATATAGATGTTTCATAATAATATTTTTGCCTGTCTTAACCATCTTCTCCTCTCCCTCTGTCTCCTTTTTCCTTCCTCTCTTATTCTCTCTTACGCTCGTATTCCCTCTCTCTCATTTGCTATTTGAAGCAACTATTAGTGTTTTAACACCACAGGAAAGCGGCTTCATTGAAATGCAATGAAAATTGCACAGAGAAGGCAAAGTTAACTAATGGGCTCAAATTTTCAAACGAATGCAAGATTAAAGTCAATTGAATCTCCCATTGGGTTTTGACTGAAACCCTTTGAAAAGAAGCCCCACAGTGGGTTTCAGAAATGAAAAATAGGGCTTGTTCTAAAATATTAATAACATTTTATACCCTCATTACAGCAAGCAATAACATTTGTTCAGAAACTTACTTCTATCTTTACCTTGAGGTGGTTCATGTGCAGCAGATAGGATGGGGAGGTGGTGTGTCTGTTCACCTCAGCCTCCTCCAGTGTGGCTCTGCAGATGTAACTCGTTGACACATCACAGGGTGGGATATCACTGCAAATAGACTATATTCATATTTGATCTGTGGCTCTTAAATGAGCTGCCTTTTCTGATACTTATTTCATTGTGAGCATTTTTGAGCCATGATCAAGTTGAAATGAATGAGAGGGAAGACATTCCCTGACAATATTATGGTGTCTTGGCTGCTAAAAAGAAGAAGAAGAAAAAAAACCATTGGGGAGCAGAACTATAGAATAACCAAACAGAAGAAAGAGAGCCGAAGCAAAGGGGGAGGGAAGAAAGGGAAAAGAAGGTGTTGTCTGACTCAAAACCTTAGAGAGAGAACCACACAGATTCCTTGGAGGGCGTTTTTTTTCCTTCCTTTGCACTATTATTTAAGGAGCACACACAGCAGATCCTGCATCAACTACGATGGCCTAGTTTTTCAACTTTATATACCATGAATTAAATATATTTTACAATACGTGCCCACATTCCCATAAATGAAGTGTGCATGATAAACGAACAACATAGAAGACATTAGGGAAAGTTGCTCTCATTCTTCGACAACAGATTCAACAACTCTTTGTCTCTGGCTTGCATTTTTGTGTGTGTGCCTTCACACACAGACGCATCTTCTCTCTCTCCCTGACTGTCTTTGGAGGATTTAAATGTGTCAAAACTCACATTCAAGACTGAGACAAAGAGCAGCAGGCCCACAGGAGTGACAGGAGGAAGATCTGAAAACTCTTCCGTCGCCTGTAATGGGCTAGAAGTCATTAAAAACATCACTGCTGGCCTAATTAAGACGGGACATCTGGTCTTTCCTCACAGAATGGATCGCAGCAGAGTACAAATAACTCCTCTATGACAAGTTGAGAGGTGTCATACATCTCAGTGATCGTCAATCAACATGGGAGTTACGGAGTACTTTCATCATTAACGAGCAAATGCTTTGTTTTTGCTGTATGAAAGAAAACAGTTAGACCAAAAAAAGAAAAAAAAGATTTGGAGGTTTTTCTGTCTTCCAATACTGCTCAATCTCCCTTTTATGTTGCTGCCAATTAGTTGGAATAAACTTTACTCTGTCTTTGATGATACCAGTCTTTGCATAGAGCAAAAGTTGGCTTGAGTTTTCTGCGCTGCATTCGGTCATCTTCCATTAAATGGGTCAATCGCTGTTTTGGCTGTTACAGCTAAAATGACTTTATATGTATGGGGGATTTATATGGACAAAATAAAAAAAAACCACAATATAATTATATAATGTATAGTAGTAAATTAAAGTAGCAAATTAAATGAAATGTCAGTCTACACAAGTAAATCATCATTCGATTATTTAATTAACCATTCAACTCTGGTGCCCACCATCAGTTTAGCCATGTTTAGTGATCAGTATGCAATGTGAAAACATCCAGGCAACCCAGTATCATCACAGTTCATGAGATAGTCACAATATTTAATTAGATTTGTGTAAATAGACACTGTTGGTACTGGTAAGAGTGCGTTTGGATATTAGTAATAATTCATAATTATCTATGATAATTCTGAAATCAAGAGACTATTAATATTAATTAATAATTCGGGCACCAACTGGTAAAGAACCTCACCGGGGGACACAGCTGTCAGATCTGTGAGGAGCATGGTTGGTTATTAAGAATAATTATCAGATAATTATTAATTATAAAAATTAAATATTGATTATTATTATAAATATGAATTAAAATTATGGGGCACCACCTGGAAACCAGGACCAATAACCAAACAAGGTAGTCTCATAAAGGAGTTCACCTAGAATATTAATATCTGAGGGATATCAACATTCACAGGTGAACACAGAAGGTATGAATTCGAGCTCTGACCCCCTCAATCAGCCATTTTTAACAATGTATAAAACACAATAATGACAAAGACTTCTTTTTAAAGATATAACAGTGTTTATCAAAATTTGCAGAACTAACAAAGTTAATAAATGCTCTGATCAATAAACAACTATTCTAAAATCTAGTTCTACCTAAGCAAACACATAAAACACAGCTATGTACCGTGTTGAACACATGCAGGTGAATGCAAGTGTATGTGTGTGTGTGTGTGTGTCACGATGGCGACGTGATCTGATGCGATGATGTCGAGGGTTAAGACGTGGACGTGACTATGGGAGGAAGTCATGTCACGCGAGAACCAAATGGTGGAAGTGACGGTAATGTCTTGGTTAGACAATGGCAAGGTGACATTGACTGGTGGTTGGCATCTTGCACTCGCCCAATTCCATGTAAAACACACGTGTCCGATGGCGGATAACGAGGGATGTTTCCCAAGTTATCTGACCATCACATGTGTAAAAAGATGTGTGTGTATATGTGCATGTATGCGCACACGTGTGTGTGTGGGTTAATCGAAAGAGAAGGAGGCCTGCTTTTGTCTCATGGAGTATGAGGCCCAACAGACACAAATTTTCCATTTTTTTTTTTTTTCTTTTTCTGTCAGTCAGGACTCTGGAGCACAGAAGCTGTATTGTTTTTTCTCATTTGTTATTCATTTTTTAAAATATAACCACTCAACAGTACAATAGGTTAATGTTATGGCCATCCATTTTAATAATTTCTCCTTCGATTCTGAGGAATTAAATCTATGTTTTCAGCCCTTTTTGTTGCTGAATTATAAGCGTTTGAACATGCACAGAGGTCAAGGTTCAAAGGTCAGTATTTCAAAGCAGGAGCCATGTAGAATCTTCATACTAACATATGTTACTCAACAGGTCAATGATGTATTTGGTTTAGCTCTAAAACAACGTTTAATTTTATCATTTCTTAGCTTCTTCCCTGGAGGTTTTTGTGCTTTCTCATCTTGCAGGAAACCCTGGGATCCAGCGCAAAACTTTGCAGTCCTGTTGGTGTCTCCAGCTATTGCTGCTGTTTGTTGTTGCTAGTCACATCTCTATTACTATTATTGTTATTGTTAGTATTGTTGTTATTCTGCTTCTCTATGTCTCCAGCACCCCCCCTCCCCCCCACAGTCTTGACCTGCTCTATGTGAAAAGTACACTGAGATGACTTTTGTTGTGATTTGGCGCTATATAAATAAAACTGAATTGAATTGAATTTCATGGACACAAGCTATCCCAGGCCTAGTTTCAGAGAGCAGTTTATGGCCCGATATATAAAATTAAGCTTTTGTTTGTTATCTTTTTTAGCGTAAATAGTGACCAAAATGAGGTACCTTCAGACATTACAATACTGCTGACAGTCTAGGGCATTACTACAGGCTTGTAAGAAAGCCTTAAGTGGGTTAGGGTTAGGGCTGAAAGGACCAACCCGTTCTCATACCCAAGTCGACAAATACCGACACATGCATGGCCTACTATTCACACACGCCTGGAGATTTTTTGTATCTTTATGATTCTTGGTTTTGGGATTTTATGTCACATGACAAAGCCCATTCAATCAGAATCTGTTTTATTAGCCAATGCAAGCATACAAAGAATCTTTGTCTATCTTCTTGGCATTTGCTCCCAAAAAATGCAACACAGGAGAATAAAAAAATAGACAAAAGTAAGGTAATCATAATAATATTAAAATAAACAAAGTAATATTAAAATTAAATAGAAATTTTAAAATCTATTCACATTATGGAATAGTAATAGTTTTGAAATGGGATATAAAATTTGAATTGAAATATTGACTGTACAAAGGAAATATGGACTGTGCTATGGACAAAGAAATGAAGTGTATGAAATATATGAAGGTGACAAGAGCAAAAATTAAATGTGACGTGCATAAATGATTAAATTATGTAACAGTGGAGGTTGAATTCAATGCACAATGTAAAGTCCAGTTTGAATGTTGGAGTGCTTTCTTGGATGACGTGGCTCAATATTATTTGATGAAGACATGTTTTGAGACAGATGATTTCATATTAACTGTCCACAGCCACATATTGTTGGAAATATAAAATTAAATGAGCAACTTCCCAGTTTACAATCACAGACTATAAAATTCCTTTTCTTAACAGAGATAGCAGCATCTGGACTTAGGTTTCAGCCAACCGGTGGCAATTTTAAATAGAATGAAGCCCACTCATAGCAGACAACACAAAACAGTAGCCGCCCACAACATTGTCCCGAGATTTGCCATAATTAAAATATAAATTATTATTTTACCACAAATAAAATAATAATTATAATATTATACTTGTTTTACATAAGTGGTGGTATGACAGCTGAGACAGCTGAGAGCTCCAGTAAAGAAACTAACTAAGAAGAAAGACTGCAAAGCGTAAAGTACCCGTCAATTTTCTTAAAGGTAACTTTCTTTAAAGGTACAATGGTGATGTTGGTTATGATGGTTATGTTATAGCCTATAATTTTAGACCACAAAGAGATTTGTACCTTGTTGTGTTTAGAAAAAAAAAAAATCTGGCAGAGAATGTATCACAGTCGACCATTTAGCCAACAGCCTGTGCTTGTGCACATTGACAAATACCTTGGTGGATTCTGGGAGACAAAACATGGTGTCCATGGTATTGAAAGGTGCGCTCGGTAGGTGTGCTGAGCATTGAAATAACTGTTCCTCATCCTGATGAAGATGCCTATGCATAAGCGCATACATGTGCGTGTGCATGAATGTGTGGTTCACTTAAGGGTCCTGGTTTTGTGGTTTGAAAATATGGTCATCCTACTACTGTGGCCCTCTGCTACAAAAACTGGCAAAAAAAAAAAAAAATTCAGAATCGAAGGAGAAATAATTAAAACCGATGGCCTTAACGGTAACCTATCGTATTGTTGAGTTATCAAGGACACTTTCCTGTTTTTGTGTTGAGAAATGTTGATGATATCATTAAAATTGTGTTGAGTGAGGAAAATACTTCCCAGCAGCGGGTCATCCAGTCCAACCGCTGGATTGACACAGACGACTGACTGTACTGATAAAATTAAAATAAAGAAATAAAAACAAGGATCAAATCTCATGATTAAATCTTGAGTAATGCAGCGGTTATAGTTAAAACAAATAAGAAAAAACAATGCAGCTTCTGTGCTCCCTAATCCCAACTGACAGAAAAAAAAGCAATGTGGTGCAGGCACAAAGCATAATTCCAATTGAAATACATTAGTTTGAAAGCCATACTGAGTGTCATGAAAAAAAAAATAGAAAATTCATGTCCATGTGCAAAATGTATAGATTAAATTTTGTGACTATTTCATGAACTGCCGTGATACTCGGTTGGTCCAGGTGCTGAGTCTGAAAAATTGTAGGTGATATCTGCTTGCCAAGGACTTGCAACACTGTAGAATACTCCTTTTTAAAAAATATTTTTCTTTATTAGATTTGGAAAATGTCAGTTTCAAACCAGCTCTTCATCAGGTACAGAGGCATCAAACTCACTCAGGTGTGTCATTGAATAAATAGTCTTAGCCCAAGCCAGACTCAATAAAATGTGAATAATACGAAGAAAACACTATTGAATAGGAAATTTATCACAAAAGCAACAAACACATTGTAAAGACCACCAAATTACTGTATTTTCTCTAATAGTGGCCGGTATTCAATTAAAAGCTGGGTCTTCAATAATGGCTGGGGGTGTGGTCGACACGAACAAATAAAGGCTGGCCCCAAATACAGGCCGGGGAGGGAAAAAACAAGGATGGATTAAGGCTGTATTCAGACCAAATCAGGTGCTGCTGTGCACCAATGCAGGGTTGTACAGTGATGTGTGGGGGTGTGGGTGTGTTTATTTGTGCGCTAGAAAGTAACCACTGTGAAACAATTAGAAATTTTTTTTCTTGATCTGATTCACTGCTTTCTTACCAGCTCCATGTCTTCATTCACTCTCTAGCTCCCTCTCTCTCTTTTTCTCTCGTCTTTTTTTAAAATGAGTCCGGAAACCGACAGCAAAGCCTAACTTTACTTTTAACGTCATCAAATGAAAAGAAATGTCCACCCCCCTCCTCTTGGTGTCTGTTATAATGTGACTGTGGTTTGTAGTAATGTACAAGTGCCACAAGATGGCGGCAGCTATATTTGAAGTACCATATAGGACCTGTACAAGTGTCAGTGACTAAATTTTCCATAACACCAATGCCACAACACTGTAGAGAGCGAACATGGCACCAACCAGACTGAAATTTGATGTCAAATTCCAAGAGAGAGTTTTGCAATATGCGGAGGAAAATTAAGGAGTGAAAGCTGCAGGACATTTTGACACTGACCCGATAAGAATCATATACTGGAAAAGACAGAAGCGTGAGCTGCTGTTAGCTGACAAGAGGAGAGCACGGCTAGCTGGAGGTGGGAGAAAGAAAGGTAGCTTGGACCTAGAGAGACAGCTTATTGATATTTGATATTTGGCTGTGCTGTTAACTGGCTATTAATGTTTATATCCAGCATAACATTACCTCAGATTTGTTTAGTTTTTATGTGACACTGGCCATATTTCCCCTCCGGTACTTGACCGGTCATACTTCACACAAGTTAAATTGAAATGTTTGTGTAATGTTTCACAATAAAAGTCAGGAAATGAAGGCATTATGTCCATGGGCTTTTAATTTTATTAATAGCATAATGCAGTAACAATAATTTAACAGAGAAAACAGAAGCAGATCAGAAAACAGGGAGGCTTCGTACTAAAATATGAGCAAATATACTTCAAACATCAAACAGAGGGAATTAGGAATAAAGGCCTCTCTCTAATATAAGCCTGCTTCCAATAAAGGCCTGGTACCCTCTGCAGTTGAGGTAAATAAAGGCCCCGGCCGCTATACAGTATGAACACAATGGTATTGCATCTCAGAAGTAGAAAAAAGTAGCAGTAGTTAAAGTACAATTTGGAGAAACAGTATGACAATATTAGGCAAATATAAGGGGTTTTTACGGTAAGCTTTGTGATGGAAACTTAACCATACAACTTTTTTTTTTTTACAATCTAGATGTTACCACACAACGGTCAGCTCTGGCTGGGTAACGTAACAAATGGAATTCCAATGAGAAATGGCAGCTAGTAGCTGTAATAACACTAACCTTGACTGCACTAATCAGTTAAACCTTGCAGGTGGTGAGAAATGAACTGATCTCCGTCCTTCTCACCCTCAGCATTGAGTTTCTGCTATCTGCCATCATGATATGCCAGATACTAGACACATGCAGATGCAAAAACTTGTCACATTAGAAACCTGCAATATTAGATAAAGAGATAAAGTTTCAGAAAGTATTGGGAGATGGAGTAACACCATGTTGTTTTAGATTAGGTTTTTCAGTCATAAACTGGCACCTTCATCATTCCAAACTCCAACCCAATTAAACTCAGTGGCACTTCCTGCCCTGCTCCATGTGTTTAGTCATGTAGAGGTCAGATATCTCCATGACCTAGCTTCATTATGCATCACGTGTCGGCTTGATTTTTACACACAAGGTTGAAGCACTTTTTTTTACCCATAAAAAACAATCTAGTCAGACACTGAAGGAGTCAATGCATGAAAATAATTGGAGCCCAAGGGGTAATATTTGTTCTCCTGAAATAATAATTATTCTCATAGTCTTTGTGTGCTAATGCTGAGCCACAGAGGGAGAGCAAAATCCACCATTATGTTTTCATCAATAACCGTTTGTGGGGGTCTGTGGAGGCAGCTGTATTTCATGCATGTCGCTACCCTCACTGTTTACATGGATAACATATCTCCTGCCACAGAGTACTCTGCTCATTTACCTTGTGGCTTTCTGATGGACCACATTATAATAACTCTCTCTTTTTTTCATGTCATGTTTGGGGTATTTTTACATTTTGAACAGGCATTGCGAGTGAAAAATAGCTTCAAATATATTTCCTAAATGACACGAAAGAAGAAATGAGGAGTGGATGCTGGTAAAGCAGAGTGAACCTTGCTTGTCAATGCTATCGACTCAGGAAACCTTTAAATCATATTTCAATCAGGAGGGACTCAATTTTATGAAGGGAATGATGTTTATTTGAACAGCATGAAAGATGAAGTGGAAAAGTCTTTGGATGAAGTGGAAAAGTCTTTGGCGATTAGACCCCATTGTGATTTCACCGGATACGAAAGGGGGAGGAGAATGCGAGAGTAGAATAGGATAACCCCCCTGATGGAGTCTAGACACTGGTGGTGGTGATGAATGGCGTGGATCTTGGTGGTGTAGGTCGCTGCTTCTGGTGAACTCGGGCCTGGTGCTGAAGTACATGATGGAGAAGGCGAGATGGTGATTGGGGATGAAGAAGAGAGGAGCGAGCTCCGGACACACCGTGGAGGAGGTTGGGGTGGAGGAGGGTCGCGATGATTGCTCTGAAATGACAGCTGACAGCGGCAGAGAGGAAAAACGGATTTTAAAGTTTGACAGCTGAGCCATGATTGGCGGTTAGAGATCGTGGAGGAATCTGATTTGATAACTAGGAGTGACGCCCCTAAACAGCTGATGTGAAGGCAGGACTAGCAGGGGAGAGTGAGTGAGTAGGAAATGAATGAATGATTATGATAGTCTTCCTGTCCGAATTTATGCTAAGCTCCATATTTTATTTTTGGTCAGTCAAAATCAAATCAATAGCTGATTTGATCCACCTGTTTTTGAAAGCTCAACAGCCTTGTGTCTGTTTTATAATTTGAGGATAAAAGAAAAGAAAAGAAAAGAAATACTCAAGCTGAAAAGGTTAGAGTAAGGCCAGTATCAGCAATGGTGAGATGAGTGCTCAATCTGACTTTGCTTCAGTGAAATTATAGCACATAGTACTAAATAAAAGTGAGTTAAAGAAGTGAAATAATTGTGACTGTGTGCAACAATACACTCCCCTTGTAACCCTTTACAAGGGGAAAATAATGGATGAAAACACTGTGCATTCCTTCACTCACAATAAAAAGAATGTCTGAATCTAAATGGCCAGAATTCTTCACACTTTCAGACTCACAGACTTTATGGGCATGTACATGTGAAGTCCAAATCTACTTTTCATCAAGTCTGCAGGAAGCCTCAAGTGCAATTTCTGTCTGTTCAGGATGAAACCAGACTTTGTTTGGAAGATTACCGATAATACATAGCAATATGGATGTGATGATATCATAATTTTCTTCATCATCATGCCAAGCTACCGATATGTTAAACACAATTTAAATATACAGATGGATGACAAATTAAAGGAAAAGTCGGTACAGGACTGAGTGCTTGACCCCTACAGTGAGGGGATCTTGTGGTTCTGTTATGCATGACGCAAGTTGCATAACTTTAAGGAAGGAACTTTAGCCCACACCATGTTTCAAGTGATCATTTTAACCCAAGCCATGATCTTTCCGTAACCCTAACCAAGTGCTTTTTGTGCCTAAACCTAACCAGACCTTTACCACAGTGCTGTCACATCATAAAACATCATTATTTTTTAGAGTTACTGCCAGTAGAGGTGGTATATTAGAAAAACCTACTATGGGTCATTCTGGAGTGCAGGTACAATTGACCTATGTGGTCATTTCATTATGAGGATGTGTTGGATTTAAAATCTATATATTAGAATATATATTGGAAACATTGTTCTTCAGATATGTCTGTATGCTTGTCTGTAGAAACATTACATGTTTACATGTTCAGCCAATCTTTTGCGCTCTGGAATTAACTGGAATTAATAATGTGATTGTGTGGCAATTTATTATTATTTAGCAACAATTTATGGACTGGTAAAATTAATCATTTTATGTTGTTTATTTATGTAGTGAGGCTTACACACAAGTTGCCAAATTCCATTCAGAAAAATATTTAGACATGGATTATAGGGTCAAGATCTCAGCATTGGTTGTATTCATGGCTATGATTTCCATTTTACAGTAGCTCTGTCTCTGAGAGCATTTTATTTCCTCAGACCCCAATTCCTTTACAGACTAGCTGTGACAACAATGAACACTTCAGACATAACACAGTAAATATGAAAAGTCTGTGAGGGCTAAGTCCTTAATGATGAAGAACCACTACAAACTGAGCAAAAGTAAAGATTTTTATGTTGGAAAAGCTTTGCCATCTTTCACCATCTCTAACTGAATAAATATGTTTACATAGTTTTTTGTCCAAAGGGAATTACATTTTTTTGCCCACATATACAATATATGCATACACACTCACATACACACTTCAGTGTTCAAGGACACTGAGCATGAGGAGCTAGGGACTGAACCACCAATCGTATTGGACAACTGCTTGGCATATGTTTTGTATGTGAAAATTGATACCTGCAGTAGTCACAAAATAGATATAATCAAGTATAAATGCTTTAAACCTGTACTTGACAGCACTAGTACTAGTACTAGTACTTGAGTAAATGTACCTTCATTACTTTCACCCTCTGATAAGCAACAATAGGATGGGAAGTGTTGAGTGCAGTGCATTAGCATAGAAACACTCAATCAATACCATATCCTTTCCCAGACCTCAGATAAAGAGCTATAATAAGTGAATGAAAGAAGTTCTTATTTAGTCTAAAATATTCCTATATAAATATATAGGATATATATTTACATATATTCCTATATAAATCGACAATAAAGCGGAACTTTTACAAAATCATAATTTCCTATTATTGACATGTGGTAGTTGAAAATCGTTAAGCTGTTTGACAGCAGTCATCTTATCTCCACAAGTATTTGCCTTTCCTTCTCTTATATTAATGTTTCCTGTGATATTAAGCTGTCCTCCCAAGAGATAACTATCTGCTGTGTAGCAGCCACACACACTATAGCATTTGATTATTTAGCCGGGTAATTCCTTCATAGACATAGAGCTGCAGCTGAGCAGCCACATCATATTAACTGCAAGCAAAATATCAATTTCAAATTGAAGCTTGGATGCGTTATTGATTGACCGCTGATATTGTTCTCTGAGAATAAGTGCCATTGGGTTATTGTTTAATATGAATGATAATGCCAAGCCTCTATCTAGAAAGAAGGTCCTGGTATCCTACCCAACCCCATGGAATGAGCTCTGATTTGCTCAACTGATACTGTGGGATTGTGAGGGAGGCAATACTGGTGGAAGCTAATGTTCCTTCATTATTAGATCCACATAGACAGCAATAAGGCACACATATGTTTGGAAGTTTTTTTACTTTGCTCTTTTATGTGACTTTGATTTTGTTTTGTTGTATGTGTGCAACTTTTCTGCTTGTCTTGCTGTGGCTTTCTCTGCTGCATCACAAATAAACATACAATCAATCAATCAATCAATTTATTTTTTATTTATATAGCGCCAAATCACAACAAAAGTCATCTCAGGGCACTTTTCACATAGAGCAGGTCTAGACCATACTCTTTAATTTACAGAGACCCAACAATTCCCTCATGAGCAAGCACTTGGCGACAGCGGTAAGGAAAAACTCCCCTCAAGCAGAACCTGGCCCTTGGTGGGCGGCCATCTGCCTTGACCGGTTGGGTTGAGAGAGAGAAAGAAAGAGGGGGGAGGGAGAGAGGGAGGGGGAGGGGGGGTAGACAGAATAACAACAATCCTAACAATAACAATAACAGCAGCAATAGCTGGGGAAGGACACCAACAGGACTGCAAAGGACCGCGAAGGCTCGGCCTGCAACCCAGGGATTCCTGCGAGATGAAAAGCACAAAAAACTCCGGGGAAGAAGCCAAGTTAATAACATGCATTGATGGTACATGAATGCACACAGATGGAGAGGAGGAAGAGGAGAGAGGAGCTCAGTGCATCATGGGAAGTTCCCCGGCAGTCTAGGCCTATAGCAGCATAACTAAGGGCTGATCCAAGGCGAGCCTGGCCGGCCCTAACTATAAGCTTTATCAAAAAGGAAGGTTTTAAGCCTACTCTTAAACGTAGAGAGGGTGTCTGCCGCCTGAACCGAATCTGGAAGATGGTTCCACAGGAGAGGAGCCTGATAGCTGAAGGCTCTGCCTCCCATTCTACTTTTAAAGACTGTAAGAACCACCAGTAAGCATGCACTCTGGGAGCACAGTGTTCTAGTGGGGTAATACGGTACTATGACCTCTTTAAGATATGATGGTGCCTGACCATTAAGGACTTTGTAAGTTAGGAGAAGGATTTTAAATTCTATTTTAGATTTTACAGGAAGCCAATGTAGTGAAGCTAAAATGGGAGAAATATGATCTCTTTTTCTAGTTTTTGTTAGTACACATGCAGCTGCATTCTGGGCCAGCTGGAGAGTCTTTAGAGACTTGTTAGGGCAGCCTGATAATAAGGAATTGCAATAATCCAGCCTAGAAGTAACAAATGCATGGACTAGTTTTTCTGCATCTTTTTGGGACAGGATGTGCCTGATTTTTGTAATATTAGAAAAGCAGTCCTTGAAATTTGATTTATGTGGACATAATCCTGTGAAGGACATATCCTGATCAAAGATAACTCCCAGATTCCTTACAGTGGTGCTGGAGGCCAGGGTAATGCCATCCAGAGTAGCTATATCATGTGTTTCTAAGGTGTTTAGGGCCAAGCACAATAACTTCAGTTTTATCGTCCAGGTCTTTATGTCCTTAAGGCATGCTTATAGTTTGTTTAATTGATTGGTTTCATCAGGCTTCATTGATAAATATAATTGGGTATCATCTGCATAACAATGAAAATTAATGGAGTATTTCTGAATAATATTACCTAAAGGAAGCATATACAAGGTGAACAGTATTGGTCCAAGCACAGAACCTTGTGGAACTCTGTGTTCCACTCTGTGTGTGCCTTCATGGAGGATTCATCGTTAACATGTACAAACTGAAATCCGTCTGATAAACAAGACTTAAACCAGCTTAATGCAGTTCCTCTAATGCCAATTAAATGTTCCAGTCTCTGTAATAAGATGTGATGATCAATTGTGTCAAATGTGGCACTAAGATCTAACAAGACAAGTATGGAGAGAAATCCTTTGTCCGATACAGTTAGGAGGTCATTTGTGACATTCACCAGTGCTGTCTCTGTGCTATGATGTGCTCTAAATCCTGACTGAAAATCCTCAAATAAACTGTTGTTATGTAGAAAGTCACATAACTGATTAGAGACTGCTTTCTCAAGGATCTTAGAGAGAAAGGGAAGATTAGATATAGTTCTATGGTTGGCTAAAATGCCTGAATCAAGAGTAGGCTTCTTAAGAAGAGGTTTAATTACAGCTACTTTAAAAGACTGTGGTACATAGCCTGTTACTAAAGACAGATTGATCATATCTAGTAAAGAAGCGCTAACTAAGGGTAAGGCTTCCTTAAGCAACCTAGTTGGAATGGGGTCTAAGAGACAGGTTGATGGTTTAGCTGAACAAATCATTGAAGTTAGTTCAGGAAAGTCGACTGGAGAGAAACAGTCCAAATATATGTCAGCTTTTACAGCTTTTTCTAAGGTTCCTTTGTTTGGGGATAAATTGGTGCCTGTTGAGGGTAGGAGGTGGTGAATTTTGTCTCTAATAGTTAGAATTTTATCATTAAAGAAGCTCATAAAGTCGTTACTACTGGGAGCTATAAGAATACATGGATCAATAGAGTTATGACTCTTTGTCAGCCTGGCCAAAGTGCTGAAAAGGAACCAAGGGCTGTTTTTATTCTCCTCTATTAATGCTGAGTAATAGACGGCTCTGGCATTACAGAGGGTCTTCCTATATGTTTTAAGACTATCTTGCCAGACTAAGCGAGAGTGTTCCACTTTGGTGGAACACCAAATCCTTTCCAATTTTCGCAATGTTTGCTTTAATTTGCGGGTTTGGGAGTTATGCCATGAAGGGGCGATGGAGTCAAGTGTTATTCGCAATGAGCCTGCGGCACTATCAACAAGATTATCAATTTGGGAGGGACTAAAATTAGCATAAGAGTCCTCTGTAGTATTGAGACATGGCATTGAATTCAGTACTGATGGAATTGCTTCCTTAAATTTAGCTACAGCACCGGATCATCAGAGACAGCCACAGCACCGGAGCATCAGATAGACATCTAGTGAAGACATTTTTGTCTAATGGTATGCAATCCAGTAATAGGAATTCAAAAGTTATTAAGTTATGGTCTGATAAAATAGGATTTTGTGGAAAAACTATTAAATGCCCAATCTCGATGCCATAAGTCAGAACAAGGTTGAGGGTGTGGTTAAGACAGTGAATGGGTTTATTTACACACTGACAGACGCAAATTGAATCTAATAATGAGATAAATGCAGTGCCAAGACTATCATTATCGACGTCCACATGAATGTTAAAATCACCTACTATAATTACTTTATCTGTACTAAGGACTAATTTTAATAAAAACTGAGAATTCAGATAGGAATTCAGAGTATGGACCAGGAGGACAGTACACTATAACAAATAGAACTGGCTGTAAAGTTTTCCAGGTTGGGTGAGAGAGACTAAGAACAAGGCTTTTGAATGAGTTATGATTAAATTTAGGTCTAGGGTTGATGATTAGGCTTTAGTTGAAAATGGCTGCAGCTTCACCTCCTCGGCCAGTGTCTCAAGGAATGTGAGTATTAACATGACTGGGTGGAGTGGATTCATTTAGGCTGACATATTCTTCATGACACAGCCAGGTTTCAGTAAGACAAAATAAATCAATATGATGATCTGAGATGAAATCGTTTACTAATACGGCTTTAGATGACAGAGATCTAATGTCCAAGAGTCCACATTTTATTCTCTTATTTTGTTGTACTATTGCAGTAGTGATTTTAATTTTTATTAGAATTTTATGAATGAATCCTCTGCTGTTTACTTTGGATTTAATTGATTTATGTGGTCGGGGGACAGACACAGTCTCTATGTGGTTTTGGGTGGGTGACTGCTCTAATGGAAGCGCAGAGAAGCATGTAGGACTGCAGCTCTGCCTCCTGGTCTCAACTCTGGGTTGTCATGGTTTTGGTCTACTAATAAACTCAGCCATATTTCTAGATATGAGAGCAGCTCCATCCAAAGTGGGATGAATGACGTCACTCCTAATCAGACCAAGTCTTCCCCAGAAAGTCTGCCAATTATCTATGAAGCCCACATCGTTTGCTGGACACCACCTTGACAGCCACCGGTTGAATTGTGACATGCGGCTATACATGTCATCACTGGTCAGGTTTAGCAGGGGCCCAGAGAAAACTACAGAGTTCGACATTGTTTTTGCATATATACACACCGACTCAACATTAATTTTAGTTACCTCCAATTGGCGTAATTGAGAGTCGTTCCTGCCGATGTGAATAACAATCATCCCATATTTACGTTTATCCTTAGCCAGCAGTTTTAAATTTGATTCTATGTCACGCACTCTGGCCCCAGGAATACATTTGACTATGGCTTCTGGTGTTGCTAACTTCACGTTTCTGACTATGGTGCTGCCAATGATCAGAGTTGGTTTCTCAGCAAGTTTGTTGCTGAGTGGGGAGAACCTGTTATAAACATGAACTGATTGGTGGTGAACCATGGGCTTCTGCTTAGGGCTATACTTCCTTTGGACAGTCACCCAGCCACCCTGGCTTCCTGGCTGCTCAGGAACTACCAGGGGAGTGGCGAGCTACACTAGGTCGGCCTGCACCGGATACTGGGGGCTGGCTAACTACATTAGCTACTGATTGGTTTTCCATGGTGAGGAGTGCGCTTTGAATTCACTAAGCTTCTCCTCCAACACTGCAAATAAACTACATTTATTACATGTACTGTTTTCACTAAAGGAGGCAGAGGAATAACTCAACATTTGACACACCGAGCAAGAGAGAGCAGGAGAGCAAGAGGGAGAGAGAGAAGCCATCGCTAACTCTTTTGCTAGGTTTAGCTGCTAAGCTAACTGCTGAGCTAAAGATAACTAACAACTGTGGGATTTAGCGAGAAAAGTCGGTAAAAGAAGGAGAGAGCTAAGTTTTTGAGCAGAACTGGTGTAGGTTTAAATATACAGCAGGTATTTATGCACAGTAGTGGCAAATATAGCAAAGTCAACTGAGCTGGGAGCAGCAAAAACACTATCAGTAACCACAGTCGGCAACCGGAAATGACACAATACACTCACCGTAGCACGTCAGCACCCAATTACCCAACATACACTGCACGATAGTTTTTCCATGAATAACTTATTACTACATTCAGAGATTAATATAATCACCATTAACAAACAAGCTGTCACTGAGACCTGTAATCATGCATTTTACATTTTGTATCATCGTGTAGGTGTTAAGGTAGCACTGGTCTCTAGTAGCACAATGGAACAATGTTTTTTATGAGAGGGTCTCTGTTTTGTTTGTTCTTCTGCATGCGCATGAGGACACCAATGATGCAATACACATTCCTACCCATGGATGTCACACTTTTCCATCTGCAGGAGGGCATAACATACCATGCAGCAATACAGAAAAAAGGCAGGGAACACTGCTAGCAAGTATGTAAACTATGTGAGCTTCAAAATTTTTGAAACATTGCTTTGCAATGTTTTTTGAGGAAAAAAAATGCATTCAATGCATTTGTTAGACTTCAGGGAATTATGCCTTTCTGAAGATGCACGTAAATGTCTCTGTGAACCTTTCAAATCTCAACAACACATTGTGTGGACTTGCATGTCAAACCAGTTGATTGATTGATTGACCTCATGTTGAGAGGCAGGTCCAAAACAGAGATAACAATAAATGTAAACATTAGTGGTGTGCCCTAATTCAAATACAGTATTCTAAAAATAGTGGGGGTTTTTTATGTATGTTTGTTTCATACAAATATTTTAAAACTTATTTGTTTCCGGGGAGAAAAAAAAAACATGTCAAATACCAGCACGCAGGTCAGTTACATCGCTATCTCAGTCTCTCTCCTCTGCTCTGCTGTTACATCTATTAGCAGGTCTCAACAAGGGGAGTCACATCCACCTGCAACATGACACACATTTCCTAATTTGGACATCACTCTCGGTGGGGGTGTTCCCCAGAGATAAAGCTGAGCTACTGACACAAGCAAAGTGCTTACAAGGGACTCTCCATAACCTGTTGTTCCCCTTCTCCTTTCCACAAAGGTAGGTTGTAAAAAATAAGTAATAAATGAAGAGTGCAAAGCAATAATGGCCTTTGAAGTAGCTCCCTACACATTACATGCTGTGCTGTCTCTGTGTTATGGGTATATAAATACGTAGAGGTCTGTCTGCGATGAGGCGATGAGTAAAGTTTTAGCTCAGTAGTCAGTGCAGTCATCTATGATCTGGGAGACTGAAGCTCAAGACCCAGTGTGGGGACCTCCTTTGTAAGGTAGTTTATTCATGAGCACTTATCGTAACACTTTAATTTTCTAAAATTAAAAGCGCAATAAAAACAAAAACAGGATTTTTAAGCCTCTTTCCACTTTTATTCGAATACAAATACAAATACAAATAATTTTGCTGCCTCAACAAATATAGATACAAGTCCAAATACTGGGCTCTCTGCACATCCCTAGTAAACATACTACATACAAGTATAAAAGGACACGCTAATATCCTGCGACCAGCGACCAATGCCAGCGACACCTGTGCATGGGCAATTACGGCTTTTTTTAAATTGGTGAAATATTAAATAGAAAGTGTCATGTATGCATCATATACAAAGATTATGACAGACAAAGAGTAGGAAAAAATAATAGAACAACATATAACAGTTGAAGTGGTCAGGAGGGTCAGGTTAATTATCTGGAATGCCATCAAAAGAAGTTTCTGAGTTTTATTGTCTATGTAATTTTCCTATATGAGTGTTTGTATGTGTTTTCTATTTCATGCTCCTAATTCCAGCATAACATTAAATGTAAACAGAATTTTTGGTTGTTTAGAAGAAAACATCACAGGGCATCTTTAACCACCCAAACATGTTATAAATAACATGTTTCAACTGATAATTTCCACCTGTACATAAGCAGATGCAATGGCAGTTTCAGGGTTAAGTCTAACAAGTCAAAGGCTGGTGGAAAGAAAAATGTCTTTGGTAAAGCCAAAGACTGTCCACCAGAAAGACCTTAGCATTGATTTGTTCAGCTTCTGCAGCTGCAAGTTTCACTTTCTCTAAAGTAGACACTATGTTTAATGAGTTCTGTTTTGTTGAGCTACTCACTGGTGAATGCTCCTGAGATTGCCTGATGATGGTGATGAAGGTTTGATGATTATGAATCAATATACCATGCAACAAAAAATGAACTACTTTACTTTTTGTTACCTTGAAATTAGTACTATTACTATTTCCAAGGTAACAAAGAAAATACATATTCTATGCTATATTCTACATTCAGTTCACAGTTGAAAACTATTACGCTCTTGGCATGTTCCACCTGGATCAAATACCGTCAAAAACCACCTGTGAGGCTACCTCCTGTATTCTTGGGATTTTCCTGTTAAAGTAGCTAGTAGATAATCCCTTCAATAGATGCTGCTCCCTTCAACATATACAAAAATATAAAAGGTGCTGACGGCTTGAAACAACATACATTTTTCAGATTCTTATGGTTGTGCGTATAATGACTTTCCTCCCTCACAAGCAAAGGAGAAAGTTGTGTGATGTCATGGCATTGCAAAGTATCTTATGGAGAGCCTGTCCTCTCAAGAAAAATGACACTATAGGTTGTAAATTCAGTCGCCTAAAACAACCTATAGTTACGTTTGAGTGACAGACACCATCTAGTGGCCATAGTAATTATTACCCAGGGAAGTGACTCAGTTTAGATGATGTCAATATAAGATGACTTCCTTATAAGACAGAGATGTGTTGGGTGGATGGATAGATAGTCATTTAGATGGCAAAAAGTGACAAAAGCTGCAGGAGACCACTGTTTGATTCCCTTTTCCAACCACGACTGTCATGTTTTCAATTGCAAGCTGGGACATTTTTTAAAAAAACATAATGTGGTGTTTACTATTGCCATGATGGCAATGGTTGCCACCTTTCGCCATGTTTCAACTGATCTTTTTAACCCAAACCATGATCTTTTCCTAACTCTAATCAAGTGGTTTTTGTGCCTTAACCCAACCAGACCTTAACCACAGTGTTATCACACCATAAAACATAATTATTTTTTAACTGTGATTTTAAATGGTTTTGGAAAGTGACATATTACGGTCTATTTAATTTGGAGGACTTTTTGAGACAGATTGTGGTTCACATCCTCTTTCTTACCAGCACTTGATGTTGGTTTCTTTAAACCATAACTATGATCTTTCTCCTAACCTTAACCAAATGTTAACCAGAGGTGTCATTTGTGTTTGCAATAGTATTTTGTCACTGTTCCATTGTTTATACTAATTAAATATAAGGAACGTGACATACACTAATGAAAAATAACAATAAATGTCAGGCAGAACCTGCTCTTTATCAGAACTGTTTGGTCTGCTCAGTCTTTTTTTTATCAGGTTCATACACATTTTCAAACAAAACCAGGGTCCCTCTCAACATACATAAGGACTAATAACATCCACATCATATTTCTGACAGTTGATTGGTGGTTCTCAGGATCAGTGCCAGCCAAACAGATGAAAGGATTTGGTGGATGATGGTTTGTTGCTGATTGTGCAACTGGATGGCTTCCCTTGTAGTGAATCTATCGCAAATCTAAGCCTCTGGCACACATGTCACTGCACACTGTTTGCTCATTAGCAGTTGTCACTTAATTCTGCTTCCTGTACTCCACTGCTGATTGGCTGAAGGCTCCTCTGTAACCTGGGATGTATGGTTTCTGTGTCTAAGGCTAGATTATCTGTAACTAGGCTGGTGCTGTGGTAAATAAGAGGTAAAATTTGTTACTTTACACAAGGCCTGAACTCTTGTGCTGGTTTACTGTAACAATTTGACAACCATGCAGCTTTGCAGCCACTGTAGCATATTTGTGATTTTTTTCATCACTGTAAAGTCCAGGCTCAGCACATACTGTTACTTGACTGTGTAGCAGCTGTGATTGAATACTAATAAAATGGCTTATGAAAAGAAGAAATTAATATCACTGTTTCCCAAAGACCATAAAGCAGGTGTCCTCTGCCAGGATTTCTGATTTCTACAGTATTTGAATCCCAGTCAAGTGTGATTTATCTGAACCAGAGGCTGTTTGGATTTGATCCAGTTGTCTGTCACAAGCTCTGGCTGCTGATAAGTACATCCAGTTGTAGGGCATTGATTTATTCATGGTGTTTCCTTTAAATATTCACATTGTGGCAATCCATGGAGACATGCATTCTGTCTCCAGCGCAATAGATGAGGTGATATACAGCCAAAAGAAAAGGACCAAGGACAATTAATTATTAAATTAGTCAAAAATAATCAGCAATATGTCTCAGGCCTCTGAAGAGCACAAGCATCAGCTCTAGAAGGCGTGTCACTGATATGATGGGTGCACATAAACACTAAAACAGTACAGGGGTCATCAGCTGCTCAGGTCAGTGTTTAGGAGCAGGAACTTGACCTCTAGCTAACTCATGTGTTTCAAGAGTCACCTCCTCTGCAGTGCATTTGAAATCTGAAGACTTGTAGTTACAAAACCTAACCTCTTCCTCAACACATCTGCTCTAAAGTTAAGCTTGTTTGGCTGTGGATATTGGGAGACATGTAGGCAGTGTTTGTGATAGGCTGAGCTGCTAGGTTGTGGAGTCTTATTTTGCCATGATATGAGGTCTACATTAAATTCATAGTTGAAAAATATTACTCTCTATGCATCTTCCACCTGGATCAGTTACAGGTAAAAACACCTGTGTGGTTACATTGTGTATTAGGCTTTGGGACCCCAGTAGCCCAATGGTTAAAGTGCATATCAGATAAACACAATGTCCTCTATTTGATTCAGCTGGTGGCAGTTTTTGGATGTCACTACCTTTCCTTTACAATGTCAACCATCAAATAAGGGCTTGGGGCAGATAGCCACATGTAGGGTGTGGTATTTTCATGAGAGCTGTTGACAATAACAAAAATAAAGAATGAAGATAGTATTATATTATAAATTCAGTATATAACAGATTTTTAAGGTTCAAGAGCATGTATGTACATTTCATTTTTAGATGACTTATTTATTCAGGGTTCACTATAAATATTACAATAGCAAAAAGTTGCTACAACAGTGCAATGTGTGGGGACTTGCAGAACCTAAGTAATCACTGCTGCAGTTGTTTAGACCTGACATTTCAGTATTTCGACTGTGCAGGGATGATAATAAGTGTGTGGATCTTTTTGTTTATCTCCATTTATGTGATTTTGTATTTTTATGTTTTTAGGAGGGTATTTACAAAGAAGACACATACATGCTCACTCTCTGCTTGGACTTATCTGTCACAGTAGGTTCAATTGTGATAAACTGTGTAAATATTTCCCAACTGTGTGCCTTGCCCTACAAGCTATATGCCATTTCCAAAAAATGTGTTGGGAGTTTGGGAATAAAAACAAATTTCCATAGTCAACTGATGTGCAACAACCATGTATGTAATTGTTGTGTGAGTTTGTGTTTTTATATAAGGCAAACCAATAATCTCTACATTGTTATTACCACCAAAACAACACTTGGGGACTTTGGAAAACTCTATCACCACATTTAATTTCAGACAATATAAACATATAGTCAAAATATAAGATGAGCAGATATTTGCTTAAGTCACTTTAGTTTTTATTCATGTGAACGCACCACTTTAACATGCATTTGTAAAATATTGTAGTTGTGGTTGTTGTTGTACATTATTGTGTAATTTGGATACATGTCATGTAATAATTCAATTCAATTCAATTCAATTTTATTTATATAGCGTCAAATCACAACAAAAGTCATCTCAGGGCACTTTTCACATGGATTAGGTCTAGACCATTAAAGGAACTTTAAAGGAGCATCCTTTAAAAGCCATCCAGGAGCATCTTTTAAAGGTCATAGTAAAATAGGGAGACAGTCATCACATTGTTGTTCTAACTCAATATCTTGTTTTAGTGCAGTGATTCCCAATCATTCATCATTGGTGGGGAAAGAGTTAAAATGGAGCAGTGGCTATCAGATGGCAAAAGGAAAGCTGTTAATGGAGAATCAACCTCGACAAGCAAGTCATGACAAGATCAAAGCGAATCTGTGAAAACAAAAAGAAGGATAGAAACTACTCAACTGAGTACCTATTCCTGGCATTTACAAGTGTGGGACTAGAAGACAATCCCCTGCCTGTCTGTGTGCTATGCTCGTAGGTGCTAGTAAATGAGGCCCTGAAACCATGCAAGCTGTGCCGCCATCTAGACACTAAACATGGACAATATTCATCGAAGCATAAGCAATATTCATCAAGAATTTTTTTAAAACAAGCTGAGAGACTATCTGAGCCATAGGAAAGTAATTGAATCCACGTGTGTCACTGGGAGTGAAAACACCAAGGCATTGGAGATGTCCTACTGAGTAGCAAAACTAATTGCAAAAATCGGGAAGCCACACACCATTGGTGAGGATTTGATTTTACCTGTTGCCAAAGAGATGGTTGGAGTGATAATTGGGAAGAAAGCAGCTAAACAACTTAACTTGATTTCTTTTCTGATAACAATAAAGTGCCATATTGATGATATGTCTGAAGATATATTGAAGCAGCTAATGAGCAGAATACCAGCAAACCATTTCTATGCTCTCAAGATTCAATTCAATTCAATTCAATTTTATTTATATAGTGCCAAACCACAACAAAAGTCATCTTAGGGCACTTTTCACATAGAGCAGGTCTACACTGTACTCTTTAATTTACAGAGACCCAACAATTCCCCAATGAGCAAGCACTTGGTGACAGCGGCAAGGAATCCTGCAAGATGAGAAAGCACGAAAAACTCTGGGGAAGAAGCCAAGTTAGTAACATGCAATAATGGTACATGAATGCATACAGATGGAAAGGAGGAAGAGGAGAGAGGAGCTCAGTGCATCATGGGAAGTTCCCTGGCAGTCTAGGCCTATAGCAGCATAACTAAGGGCTGATCCAAGGCGAGCCTGGCCAGCCCTAACTATAAGCTTTATCAAAAAGGAAAGTTTTAAGCCTACTCTTAAACATAGAGAGAGTGTCTGCCCCCCAGACCGAATCTGGAAGATGGTTCCACAGGAGAGGAGCCTGATAGCTGAAGGCTCTGCCTCCCATTCTACTTTTAAAGACTGTAGGAACCACCAGTAAGCCTGCATTCTGGGAGCGCAGTGTTCTGGTTGGGTAATAGGGTACTGTGAGCTCTTCAAGATATGATGGTGCCTGACCATTGAGGGCTTTGTAAGTTAGGAGAAGGATTTTAAATTCTATTTTAGATTTTACAGGAAGCCAATGTAGTGAAGCTAAAATGGGAGAAATATGATCTCTTTTTCTAGTTTTTGTCAGTACACATGCAGCAGCATTCTGGACCAGCTGGAGTGTCTTTAGAGACTTGTTAGGGCAGCCTGATAATAATGAATTGCAGTAATCCAGCCTAGAAGTAACAAATGCATGGACTAATATTTTTCTGCATCTTTTTGAGATTTGTTTTATGTGGGAGTTGAAGGACATATCCTTATTAAAGATAACTCCCAGATTCCTTACGGTGGTGCTGGAGGCCAGGGCAATGCCATCTAGAGTAGCTATATCATTAGATAATGTGTTTCTAAGGTGTTTAGGGCCAAGGACAATGACTTCAGTTTTGTCTGAGTTTAGTAGCAGAAAATTGCATGTCATCCAGGTCTTTATGTCCTTAAGGCATGCTTGGAGTTTGTTTAACTGATTGGTTTCATCAGGCTTCATTGATAAATATAATTGGGTATCATCTGCATAACAATGAAAATTTATGGAGTGTTTCCTAATAATATTACCTAAAGGAAGCATATATAAGGTGAATAGCATTGGTCCAAGCACAGAACCTTGTGGAACTCCATGTCTAACTTTTGCGTGCATGGATGATTCATCATTAATGTGTACAAACTGAAATTGATCTGATAAATAGTATTTAAACCAGTTAAATGCGATTCCTCTAATGCCAATTAAATGTTCCAGTCTCTGTAATAGGATGTGATGGTCAATCGTGTCAAATGCAGCACTAAGATCTAACAGGACAAGTACTGAGAGAAGTCCTTTGTCTGGTGCAGTTAGGAGATCATTTGTAACTTTCACCACTGCTGTCTCTGTGCTATGATGCGCTCTAAATCCGGACTGAAAATCCTCAAATAAACTATTTTTATGTAGAAAGTCACATAACTGATTAGCAGCTGCTTTCTCAGGGATCTTAGAGAGAAAGGGAAGATTAGATATGGGTCTATACTTGGCTAAAATTCCTGTAGGGTTCTTAAGAAGAGGTTTAATTACAGCTACTTTAAAGGACTGTGGTACATAGCCTGTTACTAAAGACAGATTGATCATATCTTCTAAAAAACTGCTAACTAAGAGTAAGACTTCTTTAAGCAGCCTAGTTGGGATGGGGTGTAAGAGACAGGTTGATGGTTTAGATGAAGGTCATCAGGAAGGATTCAGGAAGGTCAACTAGAGAAAAACATTCTAAATATATATCTGGTTTTACAGCTGTTTCTAAGGTTCCTGTGTGTGGGGAGCCTGTTGAGGACAGGAGGTGTTGAATTTTGTCTCTAATAGTTAGAATTTTATCATTAAAGAAGCTCATGAAGTCGTTACTACTAAGAGCTATAGGAATACATGGATGAATAGAGTTATGACTTGTTGTCAGCCTGGCCAAAGTGCTGAAAAAGAACCTAGGGCTGTTTTTATTCTCCTCTATTAATGATTGGTAATAAACGGCTCTGGCATTACAGAGGGCCCTATATATTTTGAGACTATCTTGCCAGACTAAGCGAGATTCTTCTAGTTTGGTGGAATGCCAAATCCTTTCAAATTTTTGCGATGTTTGCTTTAATTTGTGAGTTTGGGAGTTATACCATGGAGCCCACCTCTTAAGTTTTATTATCTTCCTTTTTAAAGGGGCGATGGAATTGAGTATTATTTGCAATTAGCCTGCGGCACTATCAACAAGATTATCAATTTGGGAGGGACTAAAATTAGCATAAGAGTCCTCTGTAGTATTGAGACATGGCACTGAATTCAATACTGATGGAATTGCTTCATTATATTTAGGTACAGCATTATCAGATAGACATCTAGTGAAGACATTTTTGTCTACTGGCATGTAATCCAGTAATTGGAATTCAAAAGTTATTAAGTTATCGTCTGATAAAATAGGATTTTGTGGAAAAACTATTAAATGCCCAATCTCGATGCCATAAGTCAGAACAAGGTCGAGGGTGTGGTTAAGACAGTGAGTGGGTTTATTTACACTTTGAGAGAAGCCAGTTGAGTCTAATAATGAGATATATGCAGTGCTAAGACTATTATTATGGACATCCACATGAATATTGAAATTGCCTACTATAATTACTTTATCTCTACTAAGGACTAAGTTTGATAAAAACTCTGAGAATTCAGATAAAAATTAAGAGCACAGGCCAGGAGGACAGTACACTATAAAAAATAGACTCGATGTGAGTATTACTATGACTGGGGGGAGTGGATTCATTTAGGCTGACATACTCTTCATGACGTGACATTTCAGTAAAGCAAAATAAATTAATATGATAATCTGAGATTAGATCATTTACTAATACGGCTTTAGATGATAGCGATCTAATGTTTATGAGTCCACATTTAATTCTCCTATTTCGTTGTGCTATTGCAGTGTTGGTATTATTTTTTATTAGATTTTTATGAATAATTCCTCTTTTGTTTATTTTAGATTTAATTGATTTAAGTGGTCGGGGGACAGACACAGTCTCTGTTTGGTTTTGGGTGGGTAACTGCTCTAATGGAAGCGCAGAGAAGTGTGTAGGACTGCAGCTCTGCCTCCTGGTCTCAACTATGGGTTGTCATGGTTTTGGTCTACTAATAAACTCAGCCATATTTCTAGATATGAGAGCAGCTCCATCCAAAGCGGGATGTATGACGTCACTCTTAATCTCCTAATCAGACCAAGTCTTTCCCAGAAAGTCTGCCATTTGTCTATGAAGCCCATATCATTTGCTGGACACTATCTCAACAGCCAGCAGTTGAATGATGACATGCGGCTATACATGTCATCACTGGTCAGATTTGGCAGGGGCCCAGAGAAAACTATGGAGTCTGACATTGTCTGTGCATATGTACACATCGACTCAACATTAATTTTAGTGACCTCCAACTGGCGTAATTGGGAGTCATTCCTGCCAACATGAATAACAATCATACCATATTCACGTTTACCCTTAGCCAGCAGTTTTAAATTTGATTCAGTGTTGCCCACTCTGGCCCCAGGAATACATTTGACTATGGCTGCAGGTATGGCTAACTTCACATATCTCACTATAGAGCTGCCAATAATCAGAGTTGGTTTCTCAGAGGGTGTGTCACTGAGTGGGCAGAACCTGTTAGAAACGTGAACTGGTTGGTGATGAACCATGGGTTTCTGCTTAGGGCTATGCTTCCTTCTGACAGTCACCCAGCCACCCTGGCTTACTGGCTGCTCGAGAACTACTGGGGGAGTAGGAGCTATGCTAGATCGGCCCACACCAGCTACTCTGGGCTGGCTAACTATGTTAGCTAATGGTTGGTTTTCTATGGTGCAGAGCTGCACTTCAAATTCACTGAGCCTCGCCTCCAACACTGTAAATAAACTACATTTATTACATGTACCATTATCCCTAAAGGAGGCAGAGGAATAGCTAAGCAAATGACACACTGAGGGAGCGGGAGAGCAAGAGGGAGAGAGAGAAGCCATCACTAACTACTTATCTAAGTTAGCTGCTAAGCTAACTGCTGAGCTAAAATAACTAACAACTGTGGGATTAGCGAGAAAAGTCACTAAAAGAAGGAGAGAGCTAAGAGTGCTTGAGTAGAACTAGAATAAGTTTAAATATACAGTGGGTATTTATCTACGATAATGAGGAATATAGCAGAATTAGCTGAGTTGAGAGCAGCAAAAACGCTGCAAAAAGATTTATGAGCTTGTCAAACTTGCTTGCTTTTGTTAAACATGAATATGACGGAAAAATACATAAATATTTTCTATTTTGCAAACCTTTACCCTCACATACTACAGTGGAAACTTTTTGAAACTCTGAATGCATTCATGGTTTCCATTTAAATAGATTGGACAACATGTCTGGGACTAAGCACTGATGGAGCTCAGGCCATGGTGGGGAAACTCACTGGAGTTGTTAAAAGGGTCAAAGATGTGGCTCCGCAGGTTACAGCTGTCCACTGCAGTGTCCACAGAGAGGGACTGGCCACAAAGTTGATTTTGGATGTGAGAACAGTCAGTTTCATCAAAATTTGTCCATTGCAATCACACCTGTTTACAATATTATGCACAGAGATAGTAAGGTGCTCACTCAAATTTTTGAACTGCGTGACAAAGTCAGGACATTTTTATGGACTCCCAGTTTGAACTGTGGATTCTATGACTGAAGTGGCTTTGAAAGTTGGCATATTTGGCTGACATTTTTGGCTTCTTAATGGACCCAATCTATCCTTCCAAGGGAAAGCAGTGACAATGTTTCATGTTCACAGTAAGACAGAAGCCACAATAAGGAAACTCAAGCTGTGGGACAGAAGAGTGGTTCAGAATAACTACGAGTCCTTTGACAATTTGTGTGAATTGCTCAACAAAGAGGATAGGCAGATCCTGAACTCGGTGGCAGGTGCCATCAGAGAGCACCTGAAAATCCTGAGGAGGCAGCTCCAGGAATACTTCCCTGTGCTCAGTAAGCAATACAGTTCAGTACAGAATCCATTTGCCCCCCATAATAAGGATGCCACCGGATGTCTCAGTTCGAGGGAGCAGGACAGCTTTGTGGGGTTATCTTGTGATACTGCTTTGAAACTGATCTTTACACAGAAGCACTTGGTACATTTCTGGATGCATGTTTACTTGGAATATACTGATCTTTACAATACTTTCTGATGCCTTTTGCTACCACTTCTTCGTGTGAACCTGGATTTTCAGCAATTGTGGCATTAAAGACAAAGTACAGGAATAAAATGGATGTTGGGCCTGATCTCAGCTAAAGCTGACATTCATTCAGCCAGACATCAAGACTTTCACATCTGCTATGCAGCAACTTCATCCTTCTCATTAGATGAGTTGCAGGTGACACAGTGTAACATTACCCAATTTGTGATTCATATCCAGTGTTTGGAGGTAAACTGTGGGTGATCTCACAGAGAATGGAGTAAATCTTGTCAGTTTACGGACTTGTGACAGTGAGCACTTTGTTTTGTGACACTAAATGCCTCAAAATATTACACAGCAATGAGCCCAGCTGTGAAGGATTGCAGTAACTGCATCTGAATGCATGTGTTGAAAGATATGCAAGTGTTGGCCTAATTTAATGTGACTATGTTATTCAGCAAAGCACAAATAGTGGGTTTTTTACGGTTTTCGGGAAGAAAAAAAACATGTCAAATTCCAGTCCATAGGTCGCAGGTCAGTCTCTCTCCTCTGCTCCACTGTTACATCTATCAGCAGGTCTCAACAAGGGGAGTCACATCAACCTGCTACATGACGCACATTTCCTAATTTGGACATCACTCCCAGAGTTGGGGGTGTTCCCCAGAGATAAAGCTGATCTACTGACACAAGCGAAGTGCTCCCAAGGGACTCTCCATAACGTATTGTTCCCCTTCTCCTTTCCACAAAGTTAGGTTGTAAAAAATGGACAATAAATGAAGAATGCAAAGCAATAATCGCCTTTGAAGTTCTTCCCTACACGTTACATGGTGTATTAAGGTTGTATAAATAGGTAGAGGTCTTTAGCTCAGTAGTCAGCACAGTCATCTATGATCTGGGAGACTGAAGCTCAAGATCCGGTGTGGGGACCTCCTTTGTAAGGTAGTTTATTCATTAACACTTACTGTAACACTTAAAAATTAAAAGCATAATAAAAACAAAAACAGGATTTTCAAGCCTCTTTCCACTTTTATTCGAATACAAATGCACATATATAATTTTGCTGCTTCCACAAATACAAATACAGATGCAAATACAAATGCTGGGCCCTCTGCACATCCCTAATAAGCATTTTATTATCCAGTGTCAAACAGTCAGAATACTGGCTTAACAATTCACTATTTGCACTTAATTTCTTACATTTGTTGCTTTACAAATCATTGTGTCATTACAAACGTTGTAAATCATTACAATCATGTGTATGTGGATGGATTATTAATATGCACTGCATTGCCTATGACCCACGTTCACATAGAATTGTTCTGTTTATGAAATAAAAAATACATAGGGAAATACTTCATCTCGGTGTCATGTGTTGATCAGATTTGATTAAAGGGTTGGGTGGGCCAAAGAAGATTTTCAGATTTCAAATTGGGCTGCAGCATTCTTAAGTTTGGGAATGGCTGTTTTAGTGCATCAATCTGAAGGCAAAACTAATGGAATTCTGTGGAGCAGACTGTCTGGCATATTCTGATCACTAGAAAATTGCAGTATTGACCAAATGTCAGCTATAGAGCAAAGCAATGATTGAATAAAAAAGGATACATAATCGAAGCTGAGGAGTCTGCCAGGGCTGACTGCAGCCAAACTCCTAACAACACCCTGGGTAATTCTGAAAATCATTAGCACACATGTACACACACGCATGCACACACTAACATATCACTGTTTATATTATTACTTTTGTTTTTGAACTATATATACATATAAATCTTAGCCAAATAAAGTAAGGAAATGTGACACTGGACATAGTCTTTTTTTTTTTTAACAATCCAAACTATTAATCTGATAATAACAGATTACCTTTGGTTTCAATCAGTTAAATACTAGTACAACAAACAAACAAACAAACAAAAACAAACAAAAAAAAGAAATACTCCAAGAATCCACAAACAAATGTCTGGTGTGTAAATACTAAACCAATAATTTTTTGATTGGGATGCAACAAGTATTTTGGCTTTGGAGATTTGTTTACAAATCTAAATACAAGTATTTAGAAAACAAGTATTCATTATTCTTTAGTTTCCTAAGCAGTTCCTGACTTACTGCCTCATGTTCCAGCCTAGCGGGTAGCTCCCAGTCTTAAAAGTGAAGTCAGTGCGGAAGTGCCTTAAACTTGCTAATGGCCAGCAGGGGGCAACTCCACTGGCTCCAAAAAGAAATCTATGAGAAAATAACTACTTCTCGTTTAATTTATTACCTTTGTAAACATTTTCATAATGAGTTTATTCTCAATCGCTAGTTTCAAGTCTTCTTCAGTACAGCGTGATGTTCATTTTGTATGTATATTATGGTCCATTTAGAGTGATATAAACGATAAAGCAATTTATGCTTTAAGGCATGCCTACCTTGTGATTGACAAGTCGCTACCACAGCAACAACATGATTATGTAACATAACCATGGTGTAAACCCAGATTCACAGAGTATAGGCATAGCTGTCACTATTGCACAGTGTGTTTTCAGTTCATGAAAGTGAATTGTAACATTTTGGTAGCCTAAAAAAGTCTTGTTCAGTGTTTGGTTGTACTAATAGACCCTCTAAGGAGTCAGCTGTTCACTTTTTCTAGTAAGTACATTTTGTTTTAATGGTTTTAAGCCTGTTTTTCACCAGAGAAAAGTAGCATTAGCATTATCACAGTTAACCGTAGACTATAAATGCACTGTGCTAACCAAGCTAGGAGCAAGCACTAAGGTCAGCTCCCCCCCTCTTGTCCAAATATGGTCACTTCTGGCTCCAAAATTGACAACACACCTATGTCAGATGCACGCCCGTCTACAAACCAATCAATGTCAAGTACTGGGAGACACAGCCCACGCAGGTGATGACGACAAGACCTAGGTATGTCATGTAAAGTTCTTTAGTGTGCTTGCATAATTGCAATGTGAAACCAAAACTAACCAGATCAAATGTATAGAATGTAATAAAAACAACCTTGGTTCAGACTTTCAGGTGTGAAAAGGCCCTTAGAATATCAAAAATGAAGCCCAAGAGCACTCATTCAATACAAGTGTTGAATGAGGGACTGAGTTACAGAAGCTAGTGAAACCTTTAGAGGCCAGACAGGAAGTCTCTGTTGCTTTTTATCAATTTGACTATCAAGTTGTACTTACGTTGCTTTATCATTACTTGATAAGCAATGGGTATAAATAAAAATAAAAAAGTGTTATTAAATTGATTGGTTACATTTGCATTATTTTATTTTACATTTAGCATTAATATAATAAATAATATATAATAATAATAATATAGGTCTTGACAATCAAGCAGATTATTCAGGTGACAAACATACAGGCTTTGGATAGTATTCTCATTTGAAATGTGGATAGCATGGCCCCATCTGTTTCACACAGGCCCTCAGAGCAACCCTCAGTATCACACACTATTTGATGGGAACAATACTTGCCTAATGGACCTACAAGAGCTCATTTGTTTGAAGCAGTTATTCCAAGGCAACTACTTTTGTGAAGTTTCCCTTCAGACAAAGATTATTTGCTCCTTGCCTTACAGAATAACTAAAGGGCATCTGAAGACATCCCATTTCTTTGCAGTTGTGCTGCTACCAATAAAGAAAGAAAAGGTAAAACTCTGGGAAAAGCTATCTGCCGAGACTGTGTGTATGCAAAGGTGGAGGGGATCAATCAATCAGCTCGTAATGTGGGAAAACAATCTCAAAAATGAAAGAAAAGCAAGCCTGAGCCAGCAGTGGGCTTCCTTTTGGTGGCCCAAGCCTTCACATCAAAATGGAGATTGAAATGCGCCCAAAACTGTGACAACATGGTTATATGTCCTCCTTCCTCAACAGGGGCATAATTACAGATGACCTAGCTCCATATAATACATCCTGACATGGGGCTCATCGTTCAGATTTGCCACATCCAGCAGTTTTCCCATACAAAGGAGTCCAATTATCCTGCCTACTTTCTCACAGCCCTTTTCAACCATACAGTCACATTTAGTTTGGAGACTCTGCCAACATCTCGACGTATACGTCAGCAGCCGCGGCACAGTCAAGGCAACAATGATAGCTAAATGCCTATTAGATGTGTCACCCACAGTATCACTAAAATAAATTCTCATTCAAAGACAGACAGCTACAGTGTGTTGACAACTGACATCTGACATGTAAGGACATTAAATATCAAATTCTCCTTTTTATCAGTCAACTATTTTGGATTTCCAAACCTGCTGGATTCTCTCACTCATCCTCCCCCACACTGATCAGTGGAGTGCATTTGAAAACAGCCCTTAGCCAAGCTGAAAGGAGCCTAAGACGGGGGAAAATATCAAAATGGCTACAGAAGATGACAGGCCCAATGTGTTACGAAGCCTGGATCTCTCAGCCTTATCCTTTGTGATTCCCTTCCTTTTTTCCAGCATATCAATCCCCCCAATGGATAAGAGTGAAAAGAGACAGCTCTTCCTGTTTCTCCTGTCTCTATTAGCTCCCTGGTGGATCTGCCTGATGTGAAGTGACTCCAGCTATAATCTCTTGCTAAGTTTGTATGTTGTACAACTTGGCATGATTTAACTCAACTTCTCACACTCTTTTCTTAGACTTTTGTCCCCAGTCAAGCTGTGGTGCAGTGGCACACATGCATCAGACAATGAAGAAGCGCTGCAATATTGCAGCCTCACACACACACACACGCATGCACACACACACACACACAAACACACAGACTCAGTAATGCTATCAACAGTATAAGAGTGGCTGCACATTCATGCTGCTTATCCAGGCTGAATCCAGTTGGGAAATCATTCCCTAACAGGTTCCTTTCATAAGCCTGTACATGAGGCCATAAAATGATGGTACCATGCTCTTGGTACCATGACACTTCCACTCGCCTTATTATGTATTTGTCTATATGTCTGTGTAACTGTGTGATTGTATTTGTTTGCATGTGTGGGTTCTGCTTTGATGGAAGTTACATAGTTTGAATAATTTCTCATTTAAAGTAGAACTGGTCTGTCTTACAGTAATTGTAAATGCAAAGCCTATAAGCATAAAACATACCCACAAATGACAATGGCTGGTTTACTGACTGTAAACATATGGCATGGTCACTGGGTTCACAATTTTTCAAGTCTTAAAACGGCGCTCTGGTGCCCAAATTATTGCACACGTTTTTCTTGCTGTAGTCATCCCATTAGAAGATCCCTTCATAATGCACTTACAATGTAAGTGATGGGGGACAAAATGCACAGTCCTCCCTCTGTGCAAAAATGTATTTTAAAGTTTATCTGAAGCTAATATGAAGCTTCAGCTGTCCAAATGAGTCAAATCAAGTAGATATCTTTCAACATTACAGTCTTTTTAGTGCCAAAGTCCCTCTTTTTGTTACTATACTTCCACTGCAGCTCAACAGGGAAACACTGTCCCAGGAATTTGATGCTAAAAAGACTGTAAATGTGTCAGATATCCACTTGATATGACTAACCCAGACTGATGAAGCTTCATATAAGCTTCAGATCAACTTCTGCATTAAATGCATAAATGCATTTTTGCACAAAATGACTGTGTGGATATACTGTGGATTTTGGCCCCCATCACTTACAATTGAAAGCACATTTGAAGGATCTTTTAATAGCCAGTATGAACAGGAGGAATGATTACAGCGAGGAAAACCTCTTTCACTGTTCATCTGACTGACTTTCACTGGAAACCTGACTGTTTTTTTAAGACACACTTGAAAAATTGTGAACCCATCATTTAATATTCTAGTTTAAAAAGATTCAAATGATACTTTTTTTTATCAGTTTTTAAACACTGAAGATACCTAAGCCTTTAGATTAAAACCATCACTGTGCTAAATAGTTGATTCACAAGTTTGATAACAGTGGAATTAGTAGCTGGAGCTAATGGATTAAAAAGATAGGGATATTGAGCTGTATAGGTAGAACCTCTATAGGCTACTGATGTCATAAACTGTTATCGCATTGAAACATGTTATGTAAATGTGCTTAGTAAAATGTTTTAGATCAGATTTGAGTTCACCATAGCCCTGTTAAAATCCAGCAGTAATCCTGTTTAGATTATTTATGCTGTAGCACAGTAAAATTTCACAGGATCTGACATCATGTTAAAAATGAAGACTCTCTCCCCTCTCGAAATTGGCTAATTTAGGCTATTTAGTTTCTTAACAGGCATTTCTTGTTATTTATCTGCTGAGATATATGCCGACACTGATAAAGCTCTGATAAGCGGAAATTGAAATTCAAAATATTAGCTATGCCAATGTATCTCTTGGGCTCTATTTTGAAGAAATATTTTCCATGTGGTGTTTTAACAGTGAACCTTATGTATTTTAAACACATTCATTCATGAAATTAGTAACATTCCTATAATATCAAAAATCATCTCCTCTCTGATACTCAACACTGAAATTTGACGATCAAATTTTATTTAACTATTTAACAGGATGACTTGAAATGTTTAATGCCAGAACAAGATACATGTGATTCCAATTGGAGATGGATGTCAGAGTGTGACTGATCATATTTGGTTGTGATAGCAAGCAATTTCAACTAATAAAAATTGTGAGAAATTGTTTTTAATTTCCACCAAATTTTCAAAATAGAATATTTCAACTGCCTGTAAATATGTTTGTGTCACATGGTTTCAGTTGTTGTAAACATAATATGATTATTGCTGGACCAGAAATCAGTGTTACAGCATTTTAGTATGGCCTACTATTAGGCTTTCTGCATCAGGGTCTAATCAGTCAAACTCCATCAGTGGCTGGTCATTGAATTCAAAGGCCTGTTTTCAGTCTTTTAGCACCCTTTCAATCCCTGAATTGCTCACCATCACTGTAGATCAGAAATGTTAGAAATGTCCAGCTTGTTTTATCATGTCACTGATATCAAACAACAGGTTCTGAGAAGAAGAGTGACAGAGCCTGCAGCCACTGTGAAATGAAATGATTAGCCATCTTAATTAGCTGTCGTGTTTGGCCCTGGCCCTCTCTGCATAATGGAAAGTTGTGCTTGGAGGATCAATAAGGAGAAAAACAGCAGCCACCCACAAACCTCTTAAACAACCATTCCTCTACTTGGAAGCTGAAAAAATGCAAAGGTGGGCAGGCCATTTAGGGTAGAGGACACTGTGTGCCCTCTCTATTGGCATCTGCTCAGCTCATTATTCATCCAGGGAATAGGTGTTACACTTTTTGCTTTTCACATCAACAATTGTCAAACTCAGCACCTCTGACCTCTTCTGTGTATCCATATTAAAGGAAAACATGCTACAATGTTTAACTGGATAACGTAGGAATAACCACTGTGGTCCTTCAGTTTCTCCAAACACTGAAATCCATTCCAGTCCAGATCTTTTAATAGCTCTTTTCCACTGTGGGAACTCGTGAGACTTTTGGCTTGCTTGTGCACTCTTGTGCATTAACAATGTACAAGAGTAGTTGTACAGTGGACACTTCTAAAAATGTCATTGTAGTCATATTGTTGTATGCTTCCTTACACACAGAGTAAATGATAGTGTGAGGAAATATACGTCATGGGTAATTGGATATATAAATTGTACATTGTACATTTTTGTGACAAGTTTAAGTTTTCTAGTCAGTTAATATTTGTGGGATGACACCTTTATTTTGAAGGATTTGGCCCTCAAGTCCACTTGCAGCAGGCAGGCTGGGATGGAAAGTAACTCAGTACAAGTACTGTACTTAAGTACAATTTTGAGTATATACTTTACTAGAGTATTTACATTTGATGCTACTTTATACTTCCACTCCACTACATTAGTTAGTTACTTTTCAGATGAAAATCTGATACATTGGATAATGTTCAAATGATCCAATTATTCACCAAAAATCAAAGATTAGAGAAAAAGTCCAAAAAGTAAAAAAAAAAAAATAGATTTGCGTATCAGAACTTTGCTTTTTCTTCTTTCCTCTCCCATTAATCATCTCATGACCCCTCAGATTTATCTGGTGATCCTTTGAAGCAGCCTGACCCCTAGGTTAGACTGTACTCTAGACCTGCTATATGTGAAAAGTGCCCTGAGATAGCTTTTGTTATGATTCTGCACTATATAAATAAAATGACGTGAACTGAATTGAATTAGGTTGGGAACCACTGGATGAAACTAGCTAACTGTAAATAAAGTAGTTCAAACTAGCTGCACCTCCAGCAGCTGTAACCACAACATGCTGCTTACACACAGATGCTTCAGTATTTATAATCTAACGATGTCATATATAAGAATATTTTGCTGCTACTACTTATTTACTTTTACTTAAGTACACTTAAAAAAAGGAGACTGTTATCTGTTGGATTTATCTAAATATCTTTAATGCATTTAACATAATTGTTTCATGTTCCGAGGCAAAATGTAACAGTATTGTGTTGAAACTACATTTTATGCAGAGAGAGTGCATGAACTTGTTTAGCTCGTGTTAGGATAAAGTGAATCAATTATGTGTCAATATAATTTTCTCGCGATATCCCGCGCAATGCATTTGAGGTAAGAGAGACTGGCTTTGTCATGTCCACGGTCACGCCATTACTCAGCTCAGCTTGGTAAATATGGATTGCTGGAATAAATTTGAATATTAGCCAATGCGTAACCATATGTTGGTGACTTCCAACACAAAAACAACATAAGTTAATGAACTGCCATGAGGTTATTTGCTCTTGCACTGTTTAATTGCCGTGTCTACTACGTTTCCTCGGTGAAGATTTCCAAGCAGACGCCATTAACTTACTGGTAACATTACCTAACTTAATGCAGCGCTGTTCATCTCTGTGCGCATTTCTTTGCATTGGTAAGTTGACCGACCGTAATAGTGAGATAATACAGAAAGAGTTTGTGTTAAATTATTTGTGTTAACATCACAAATATTTAGTTGAAATGACATCAGTTAACTTGATAGGGTGTGGCCGCTGGCAACGTGCGTTGATTTGTACTAACTTCATCTGCTAAGTTAGCATTTGTTAGCAAAAATAGTTAATGTAGCATTAGCTTTGATCAACGAGGAGTGCGGGTGCTTTGCTGCGGTTTGACAGTCGGAGGATTATTTTATTGGGCTTGTGCCGTTAAAGGTAGGCTATCGAGTTATTTTTCTAGTGTTGAACATTTAGGACATAGATTGCTAGAGTGTTTTTAGCGTTAGGCTGCGGTCACACTAGCAGAAGAAACTTTGAGTGCCCGCGTGAATTAAAAGGTAACGTTAACCGTTACAGAAGGCTCTGGCTACTAAGCTACCAGGTCCCAGTAAAGAAGATAGGCTCATAAACCATTTGATATTTAACAATTTTGTGAATATTCGAAAATTGTGACGCAACCCTAGTTTATACAGTGTTTTTATTATATGTCACTTTTGTTTTGTGAGTCACAGTTTTGAATTGTAGAAATGTTTGATTTTAATGTTGTCACTCTTGTTGCTGCTGCAGATTGCTGTTAGACATTCATAACGTTAGCGCTGCTGCTGTGGCTCAAGTTCTATGGTGAGTATGTATCTTTTCTCAAATTAACAGGATTAGAAGTGTCCACACCCAAAGTTATATTTGAAAGAAAATAACACTATACAAATGTAGTGATTTGTATTTAGTGCAGCTGATAATGAGCCACTCTACTGTAGAACTATATAGCAGCCTTACACTCCACTATTATATGAATGTATAAGAGAGCATTGGTGTCATTTACATTTTCAGATGCAGAAATATATATTGGCTATTTGCTGCTCTTCTATGAAAAGATTGGAATCAGCCATCAAAAAACATAATTACTTCACACTGTACACATTCAGTATTTTTTGTGTTTAGAGAAATACAGTTTTACATTATAGAAGTGTTTTTTTATGCTGCTCTTTTGGCTCCAGATTGACAAGCAAACTTAGTCTGTCCATATCAACTGGAGTCAGCACTTTCACTATGTGCTGTTTTTGGGGTGAGAAAATAATTTTTTTAATTTGCTCTGTTATTGGCACGCATATATAATTTTAATTTAACCCTGTCCCACTCTGTTATCGCCATTGTCTGTCATACCTTTAGAAATGATTTCATGTTGTTTCAGATAAATGCATGACAATGCCTCTACAGTCAAGGTTTCTATCACAGCTTGACCTACACTTTGCAAGTCTGCTGAGGGTGTTTGCGAAGTGATAAGGGCAGCAGAGCAAAAAGCTTAAAGACATGGCTGCTAAGATGAAGGTAAGACCCTTTTAACTATTTAACTATAAATTGCATATGCATTGCATTAGGTCAGTAAAAGATTTGTAAGTATCCATTACAGTGGTCAATTTTCCCATAATTCAACAGCTCCATACCACTGAAAGGACCAAGAAGATTTATAATGCAACCATACTGTCCCACTATGAGAAATTGGTGTGATTGTTTTTTTTTTTTTGTTTGTTTTGTTCTAAATCACATCCACTAGTGCAGGATGAAGTCACTATTAAAGATGCATTGTTATCTATAATGTAAATGTGAATGAGTTAATTTCAGTTGGACTAAGGACCTGAAATGTCCAAAACAAGGATGCACCTGAACCTAAAATACAACTTTGCCCACATTCTTCCCTGCTATTGACAATTTGAGTTAAAATGTTGCTATGTTCTTTGTTCTAATCCTTGAGGATGACATTGATGCTGGCATCATAAAAGGACTCTGCATCTACCTCAACGAGGATCCTGATGATCTGGTGCAGAAGTACATGGTGAGTGTGTGCAAAAGTAAGCGGTGCCTTTGCCATGTTTTAAAAAAATAAGTTTGTTAAAACATGTAAAAAATAATAATAATAATAAGGGGCCTAAATTATAATAACTTCTTTTTTTTGCATTTCTTAGTCCTGAGGTAATGGTTGAAATAATCTGTGTGGCATAAAATTGCCATCTTAATGAGGTTGAGAGAAAAAAAAAAAAAAACAAATAAATGAACCTATCCTTTAAGACATTCTTTTCCTTTCACCAAGACATGACTGAGGCCAACACACTAAGTCGCCAGAGAGACTCCCAGCAGTGACTATTCTGATGTTGGAGTAATCATTGAGGGCGTGGTGGTGCTTCGCGATCTGCAGAATGTGGCCCTTGCATCTGCCATGCTGTTCGGACTTTTTTATACCTTAAATATGACGTATCCATCAAAGCTCTGCTACACCTTCGAAGTTCTTCAAAAGGTAATAATGGACTTGGATGAAGCTGAACTATCAAGAAGGGCCCAAAGCCTGAAAACTAAAATGCACCAGTGAGAAGAGCTCACTGCTTTTGTTTTGGCCCACCGCTCCTGGAAAAGTCCTGTATAAGAAACCTATAGCTCCTTTTGACCGAGTGGTGTGGCTTGTTCTCTTACTTCCAATATTGATGTCTTACAGTTGTCACTGTCAAGTTATTTGCACATTTTATTGTTAATATTCAATTAGCTGTTTTACAGTTGTAATTGCTGTGCGGTTCTGTGCATATTTGACATTACTATTTTATATAGTCATATGATATATTTTTGAATAGTCTTTATCGTTGCATGGCGCTTTTTAAGGTGCACTTGTTCAGTGTATTTCTTGTTCAGGGATGTGTGTGAACTGTATGCAGACTCCTATAAATCAGGGAAAAGGAGGAGGGGAGGTAGGGGGTCCCTTGTAACACCATTTTTGCTGCTTTCACACTGTTTATGTAATCACACTGCTTTCATACTGTTTGAACTCTGATAGATACACAAGGCAGTTTGGTAATGTAGAAATTGGTGTCACTAGGTTGATCTGCAGTGAAGTGCCTTCTCTTGCTTAAAATATGACATTTTATATGTGACATTTGAACCTGCCACATTTAAAGCTGGGACACCTGCTGTTCTTCTAGGAATAAAGGTTTTGAAACAAAACTGTTTCATCATTGGAGGAAAAAGTGGGTAATGTTGAGAATGATCAAGAAAAAGTTCATTGACAAGTATTATACACCAAGAAAATAATTGTTTGCTGAAATTTTAATTGTAATTTATTGTTTCTTTAGTGTTTTATATTTACATTAAATTATATTAAAATTTGTAAATTTAATTTAATCTTAAATATTTAATATAATAATAACAATAATAATAAAATAAATATTAAGTGATCAAACAGTGTTGGAATAAAAAAGATTTGAATGTGTTGGAATAAAGTGATCAAATTGTGTATAAGTAAAATGACCACAGTGTTTAATTTACTTTATTCCATCAAATTTCAATAACTTTGTATCAACACAAAGTACTTGTGTTGATTGAACATAAACAGTTTGTGTTGATATAACAATTCTGTAAGTTCCTGCCAAAGCAAACAATCTGTGTGCAACCAATGTCCACTATTGAATTGAGTCTTTTTTTTCAGTGTAGGATTTTTCATGCAGGACTTTTACAATATTTTTACATTGCTGTATTCGTACTTTTACTTAAGTAAAGGATCTGATTACTTCCACCACTGCTGGCAGGGCACAAGAAAAAAAAATCTATTTTGCAACATAATGTTTTGCAAAATAACAAAAGTTTTGGCAAGACAACTCAAAAGTAGGTCTTTATTGTTACCAATCTAAAATATTTTCCTGCACGTTCTGTCTATGGCTCTGTACAAAACACCATGGAAAATCAACAATGCATTATTTTTCATACATTATATTAGACTGCCACACTATGATAACTAGCACTCTCAAGAACTTTGTCATTTAATGGCTGCTTCAAATTAAAGTGTTGTCATGTTATTACGCTGATACCAATTTTCCCCATTTCTATATTTATTATTTTCTACACTACCTACTGCATCTAGCTCTTGCACTTGCAGCGCTAGTTCAAGTGTTGTGCCTATACCAAACACACAACTCAGTTTTGGCGGACGAAACCACTGAGTGAGCTGTCCCTGGCTTGCTCTGGCTTGTTCTGCGTGGTGATGTTCTGCTTGACTGTGGCTCAGCTGTGCTTCCCTTCAGGGGGGCTCATTTGTAAGACTCCCTCCCTGCGCTGCTTCCCTGCACTACTCTAAAGCAAGGACTACTTGCTTACATATGGCCCTCAATTAGTTTGGTTACTGTGGGACTTGGAGAGACTGCGTTGGCAAATGTACTACAGCAAGTGACACGTTATTGTTTATAGCCAGAGGAAATTGTGACTGTTGTTATTGTCCTCTCATTAGAGCTGTGAATGTAGAGAAAATCACTGTATGATGATGATCTATTGTGCTGCAGAGCTCAATCTGCTGGAGCTAATGCTGAACTCAGTGTCGTAAAACAACTGCAGTTGGTTAAAAACACAAATTAAATATTATCTGATATTCCATACAAAAACATATCTGTCACCTCTATCACATATCATTACCATTTGATAAATGAGTCGGCTTTTCTTTTTTCCCATTTCCTGTCACTATCTACTGCTAAGTCAGCCCAGTATCCCTACCAACTGCAACCATATTGAATCACCAAGTGCCAGGAAGTAGTATGTCCTTTATATAGTGAGCCAGAGCCAGAGGTCGGGGTGGTAAATGAGTGCAGTGATGGACCCAGGCAGTCTGAGGGGCAGGTGCAAAAAAATATAAAGGGCACCTGATACATGGTCATTATGGTCTGTTGGGATGTCCCTCTCAATGGACAACAGCAGAAGATCTGAAAGCCTTCCTTCTTCACATCTGTTTCTAAGCTGGGTGTTGATCAGCTGCAGTTCTCAGAATGATCACTTGATTAATGCAGTTGTCACTGGCAATGTAGCATATATTTTTATTTTAGTCCAAAATAAGCCTTATTTTTATTTTAGTTTTGTCAGATTTGGGAAGACTGTGTCCACATTATTTTCTTTAAGGCACATAAGCATAGCTTGGACATTGCTTGTAGGGAGGGCATAGGAAGAGTGAAACACCTTCAGTTCAGTGACAATACTGTCTTCCTCCATGTCATAGAGTTTGTAAACATCCTTGACAGATTTGGCAGCTCTGTCATTTGTCATGCCTTTCCAGTTACTTGGGGTGGTAAGGCACTGACATACAGCACTAGAAGTGCCCTTGCCTTTGTCATGTATGTTATTACCCCTACCAAGAAAGTTATGTTTTCACTCCTCTTTGTTTCTCTGTTAGCAGGGTTACTCAAAAGGTTCTCTTCCAGATTTCATAACAGTTTCATGACAGGATCTATTTCTAAAACTTTTTAACATGCCAAGGCACAGGTTTAAGTTCTACTGGGCATCCCTCTAATTGCTAATAGCTAATGCAAACATACCTCTATCTCTCTCATCTCCCCCCTTGCTGCCTCTAGCTGCAGATCCCTTTGTATTGTCTTCAATTTTCTGTCTCTTCTTGGCATTCTGTAATCATAGGGTAACCCAATACTAATCTCCCTCTCTACAAGTGCAAGTTAATCCATGCTCAAGGGTTGTAAACACATTTTGAATGAAGAATACTCTAATGATTTCCTTAATTTGATTTTACTACACCACAAGGTTGATTTGTAGTTTGTACCAAATATTTAATATTTAGTAGGCTATGTGTCTAGTTAGCAAGCTACTATCTATTTAGCATATTGTTTAGCTTTGGACAGGTCTACATATAAAACCAACTTAGAAAATACAGTCTACATATATTAGTAATGCATCCTTAATAAAAATTTAATCCAAACACTTAATTGCAAAATAGCCTTGCTATGTGACCTGTCTCATAAATTGTCGTAGTATCAAGTAGGGATGTGCGGCGAACCCAGTAATTGTATTTGTATCTATATTTGTTGAGGCAGCAACATTTTTTGTATTTGAATTCGAATAAAAGTGGAAAGAGGCTTAAAAATCCTATTTTTGTTTAGTGTGTTACAGTAAGTGTTACAATAAGTGTTCATGAATAAACTACTCTACGAAGGAGGTCACCACATCGGGTCTCGAACTCCAGTCTCTCAGATCATAGACAACTGTGCTGACTACTGAGCTAAAACATTACTCATTGCCTAATTGCAGACAGACCTCTACCTATTTAAACACAGAACCAGCACACAGTGTAATGTGTAGGGAGGAACTTCAAAAGCTATTCTTGCTTTGCACTTTTCATTTATTGCTTATTTTTTACAACCTAACTTTGTGGAAAGGAGAGGGGGAACAAGAGGTTATGCAGAGTCCCTTGACAGCACTTTGCTTGTGTCAGTAGCTCAGCTTTTTTCTCTGGGGAACACCCCCAACTCCGGGAGTGATGTCCAAATTAGGAAATGTGCGTCATGTAGCAGGTGGATGTGACTCCCCTCATTAAGACCTGCTGATAGATGTAACAGCAGAGCAGAGGAGGGAGACTGAGATAGACCAGCGTGCAGACTGAGATCTGCGCGCTGGTATTTGACTTTTTTTTTTCTTCCTGAAAAGAAATAATTTTTAACATATCTGTATGAAACAAATATTTGTAAAAAAAAAAAAAAAACACTATTCGTGCTTTGCCAAACAATATATTTGGCAAAGCACCACTAGTATCAAAGTTACAAAAACAATCTAAAGGGACACCCCCTTCAGATGAGCAAACTAGTGAGTAGTACTGTGCCAAAATCAGCTAAATGGAATAATGTCAGTTACAACAACTACAGAATGTTTTAATGGTGCTCTATTTTTCCTAATGATCATTACATAAAGGATACATTAATTTATACAATAATGGCCAGTTTACTCCATCATAAGGGCATTTTATAGGGCAAAGTATCTCATGTTCCTCACTGGAGGGGCACTTCACCATGTTTTTCTCCCATACGGTGTACCCTATAGGGCACCTTTTTCAGTGAAAGGGCACCCAATTCTGCACTACAGTATGTTAGACTTAGGGGAACCCTAAATTGCACTTTTTCCTTTTTTATTTTTTGTTCACAAGAAGGGCGCCCATACAGAACCTTCAGCTCACCCCATTACAATGGCATCATAGGGCACTGCATTACATCCTCTTCATTTTAAGAGCACATCATGTTTTCTTGCTTTTGGGAGTACTTTAAGGGGCACTATTACATTTTCTCCCGCTGAAAGGGCATGCATGAAAACAAACTTCCAGATTGCCCTCTATAGGGCATTTCATCCTGATTTACCCACAACTAAACAACAACTAAAACAGTCATTATAGAACTTTGGTATATTTTCTCCTTTGTGCAGGCACCTTAAGGCCTTTACACATACACAGCAATGCAAATAAACAACACGAAATTGCGAAATAATTGCCTGCGAACAGTTCGCATCAAAACTGTTCACGCTGGCAGCGATACGAATTTGCGACAGAAACACAGAAAAATGAATTTGTGAGGGAATTTGCGACAGCTCATTCTGCTGTCAGTCAGCCTGGTGAGGGCAGTTTGTACAGCGGCTGCTTCAGTAGACAGAGACGCTGAACGCAGGTCAGAGACGTTGTGGATTGAGCGGATATAACCCTCTCCTCCTCTTTTGTCGAGTGAGGAGAACGACAAGATCATCATCACTGGAGGATGTTGATATCATCCTCCAGTGATGATGATGATCTCCGACCTGCGTTCAGTGTCTCATGTCCACAGAAGCAGCCGCCTGTCAGCTGTAGTACCTGGGAAGGCTGAGGACAAACTGCCTTCACCAGGCTGACTGACAGCAGGGAGTTACTGAACCAAAACAGTTTGCATGTCTGCTCCATGAGAAGAAATCTACAGTGTTTGTATTTATAAATACATGGTGATGATGCATATGATACATGATACATCAATGTATTGATTCATGTTCACAGTGAGTGAACCTACCTGTCTGCCTTCAGTGCTCACAGACAGACTAGGAGCTGATCAATCAATATAGATACGGTAAATAAGTTCAAGACACACACAGCGGGATATTCAACACCCCACATGGGCCTTCGCAAGAAACAGCTGTCTGTGCAGGTTACACTTTGTGATTGGTTGATGCTTTTATTCGCTGTGTGAAAAGTCAGAAAAATCGACCTGGGTCCGAAAAAAAATCACATCGCTTTTTCGCCTTGTAATATTCGCATTCTGTGTGAAAGTACTCATGACACATACAGCAGTTCGAAAAAATATATTAACCTGCGAATTAATCGCACGAAAAAATCGTGTCCAGTGTGTAAAGGCCTTTAGAAGGCATTTTATAATACTGTAAAGGCACCTTCGAGGGCACTTAATCATACTGTGGGGGCACCTTAAAGGGCACTTTCATTGTATTTTTTGTCCTGGGGGGCACCAGCCATTTTCATTTACAAGACCAGAGTTCATGTCCTGTCACAGATCTGCAATTAGCATTCACCTTTTCACAGTTTTTTACAATCACTAAGTCAGTTGGACTTAACTGTGGATCACTTTTCACTGCTTTGACACAAAATGCTTTTGCATTTAATCGCTGCATATTTCAAGATTCATTAACTGTTTTCTCACTCAAACTCAACCACCATCAAAACTCTGTGTCAACTCTTGTCAAAACTGTTACAATTACATTCAAAAACCTAACATAACACAAGATTAATGTAAATTAGACTGCAATTTGCTGCATTCTACTACATCTACCTCTAAAAAGAAATAGAAAAGATAATGCAAAAACTCCTAAAGGGGACATACAACACTGAGCACCTCATACATTCATTGATGACCTCTATAAAAGACTTGCTCAGGTGAGGAAAGAGGGCAGGTGAGGTGAATCCAGAACATTTTGTAATTGTATGGGACAATGTGGCATTTCCCAGTTCTCCATTCCTCAAACTCACAGAGGAATTCTTCTGTTCATAGAGGTGAAAAGTTCATGACCACCATCCACATCATTAGATGTCCCTCTTGGATGCAAAGAATGATGGATATCTTGTCATATTTGCAAAAAGATTATGCAGGTGTGATGTCGACAAGAACTTGTACAGAAGACAGGGTTGACAAGCACTATTATATTTCTGTATCTGTAGCTATCCTTCGCATACATTATATAGTATAGTATACTGTACACACATGCATGTACAGTAAATATGTATAGTTTTGTGTTGCATTACTGGAATTACTCTAGTTTCATTTTGTGCACTATTAAAGCCTATAAGCACATACAGTAAGATAGCAATGTCCATGCAATAGAGAAGTGTCATTCTTTTTGTTGTAATTGAAGCTTGGTTTATGCAAAGTAAATGAATAGGCATTGTGGTGGTCATTGAGTAATGAGTGACAAAATTTTCTTGTTGGGAGTCAAACATTGTGTTGGGATGGGCAGTAGTGCGTTTGGTTATTAGCAATTATTCATAATTATCATAGACAATTATGAATTATGAAATCAAGAGATCATTAATATCAATCAATAATTCGGGCACCAACTGTTGGATCTGTGAGGAGCACATTTGGTTATTAACAATAATTAACAATTATCAGTAATAATTAATTGAATATAAAATTAATAGAATTAATATGTATTAACAAATATGGGGCACCACCCGGAAACCGGGACCAATAACCAAACAAGGTAGTCTCATAAAAGGAGTTCACCTAGAATGTTAATATCTGAGAGATATCAACATTCAAGGGTGAACAAAGAAGGGTTGAATTCGAGCTCTGACTCCTTCAATCAACCACTTTTCACAATATGTTAAACACAATAATGACAAAAAAACTTCTCTTTAAAGATATAACAGTATTTATTAAACTTAGCAAGGTTAACAAAGTTAACAGATACTCTGATCAATAAACTACTATTCTAAAATCTAATTCTACCAAGCAAAACACAAACGGGTATGTACAGGGTTGAGCACGTGCAGGGGAATGCATGAGTGTGTGTGTGTGCGTGCGTGTGTGTGTGTGTCTGTGTGTGTGTCAAGATGGCGATGGGGCCTGACGTGATGACGTTGTCGGTCTGCGACGTGGACGTGACTATGGGAGGAAGTCACGTCACTCAAGACCCGCATGGCGAAAGTGCGGCAGTGTCTTGGTGAGACAACAGCAAGATGGCTCCACCTGGTGGTCGGCATCTTGCGCTTACCCAATTCCGTGAAAAACACACGTGTCTGATGGCGGATAAGGAAAGATAGAGCAGCTGCTGTATCTAAAGTTATCTGAGCATCAGATGTGTAAAAAGATGTCGGTGCGTGTATGTGTGCTCATGCGTGTGTGTGTGTTAGTCGCAAGAGAGGGAGAAGGAGGGAAAGCGATCATGAGGGGAGAAGAAGCAGTTCCTTTGTCCACAGACAGCATCCGTACGGACGGCAGTCTGTAACGCACATTGTCTGGTTTCTGATCGACAAAGCAACTTACTCACTCACGGTGGCACAAACACAGCGGTAGTCCCAAGCGGGACAAACACAAAACAGTCTAGCGTGGTGAACACAACTAAACAGGCAGCAAACTTAAAATACTCCTAAGAGTAAGGCAGAGAAAATGGACTTGGCGGTCTGTCAATCCACACAACGAACAATAGCAATAAGGCTAAAAAGCTAAATGCTAAATGCTAAACAACAGCACTGATGCTGAAAAGAACACAACTAACACTGCCTCTGCCCAGACTTATGCCTCTTACTTGGTCGCTTCAGAAAGCGAGCAGGGTGTGTGTGAAGTCCGTCTTTCTGTCTGGTTCTGTCCGGCTCTGTCCTCGGCTCGGATGCAGACAGTGGCCGTGCCGCTGTCCGTGGGCTTACCAGGGGCTGATTCTCACGGCACGGCGGAGAAACAGCAGAGTCGACTCGGTGAAGAAGAGCGGGGCAGAGAAGTTTCACGTCTTCCTGAAGAAACTCAGTTTCTTCCTTTTCAAGGGAATTTGAGGGCGCAGCAGTGGTCTCTCTCGGATCCAGGGATGGTGTTCGGGTGAACACGGTCGAAGTCTCATCTCGTCCGGCGAGGGGAGTCTTCGGTGAGGGGAAAAACACGTGCGTGGGGTACCCCCTTTAGTCAAGCTGACTCACAGAGGGACAGAAGTTACCCCTAGCTCATAGGAAAGGCGTGTTTTTCAGGGCATGTTCAGTTTTTAAAGGGGCAGTGATGTCATGGCTGCACCAATGAGAGACTGTATGTTGACTGTTGCCTGCTGAGGTGTGAAAATTGCAAAGCATCACTGGAAATGGAGTTTGCAATGGACTCCCATTGTCTGTAAGCAGCATTTTGGCGCTATTCCTTTGTCTCTGGGGAAACAAAGGAAAAAGCACCTCGTTGTCAGGCCTCAGTGGGTACATGTAGGCCTTCTCTGTGTGACCTCATGGTTTGAGGCCCAACAATTGTCAGTGTTCCAGAGATGATCCTGAAATATGGATGAAGTATTTTGATTGCATTAGTGCATTTTGAATGTAACATTAACTTTTGTGCTGAGCTGCATTTGGTGAAGAGAACTGTGTGAATAGTTTTGAAAAAGTGAACTCAGTATAAAGAAATGTTCATTAGCAATTGTAAAAAACTAATAACTGTAAACATGATCTTCCCTATCCTTGATCATTCTGTAGTTTCCATGTGCTGATGATGTAGAGGATTTTAAAAATATTGGTACAGAACATAATCCAGGGTTTTGCAGAATCATTCAATACTGACATTCTTGTCTGGTGATAGGGTGGGCTGAATACCAATAAAGACAAAATGCAATAAAACTGAAGCCTAAAATGTCTCTTCATGTGACAAAGGTCCATGGTTGGATTCAACCCAGGAGACTGTAGTTGTGTAATAGACTGGTGGATTCTCAGAAGCCACATATGCAGTTACAGTATCCATAAGGGCTTATCATTTTTAATATACTGATGTGTACATGTTGTATAACATAAAAGGTTTGGGTTATGTGTATGGGTATGTGTGTGGAAAATGAGGGGGACACATCCCTCCTATACCCAGTGGAAAGTATGCCCTTGACTTCCTTTCAGTGACAAGCACCACCAATTATGTTGCCATCCTAACATCTTTTCCTTGTTGGTTTCCTATTAATTTATAATTTGAATTATGTGAGTCTGATGACTCTTATACTACAAATCACCAATGTCCCCATTTGACCATTTAATCATTTTTATTTCCCATGACCAACCTTTCCATGTAGCCAAGAAGGACATAAGTTGTTAAAGCAAATGCCCAAAAACCACAAAGTGCACGTATAAAGCAGGTTGGGGTAAACAGATGGAACTTTAACATGGGAGACCACTGTTCCCATTTTCTACCAACAACCAGGCTCGAGTAACCCCACTGCTCAAAGAACCAACAATTAATCCATCGGAAGTAGAAAATTACACACTAGTTTCTCTTCTCTAATTTTTATACAAAACACTTAAACATGCTGTGTTTTAATAAATCTCTCACATTCTCTCACAGAACAACCTACTTGATCTCCATCTGTATGCATCTGTATGCATTCATGTACCATTAATGCATGTTGCTAACTTGGCTTCTTCCTGGAGTTTTTTTCTGCTTTCTCATCCGCAGGAAACCCCAGGATCTGGGCTGTGAGGTGAAGTGAAGTGAAGTGATTCTTACCAGTCTGGCTTCAAGAGTGGTCATTCTACTGAGACTGCTCTGTTGGCATTTCTGCACTCCCTTAGGTCAGTGAGAGTGGCAGATGGGTCATCAGTACTCATCCTGCTTGACCTATCTGCATCAGATCCTCCTGCCACTCTTTCCAGCCTCAGCATCATAGAGAGTGTCCAAGTCCTACCTCTCTGGGAGGTTCTACAGGGTGTATTGGAGAGGAGTCAAAGTCAGGTCAGCTAACCACTGGTGTTCCTCAAGGATCTGTGCTTGGCTGTCTTCTCTTCACGTTGTAAACCAGCTAGCTGTGTTCCATCATCAAGTCACATGGCTTCTTATCACATGGGTTGCTCACCACTGCTACCCTGATGACATCCAGCTGTTCTTGTCCTTCCCCCCAGAGGATACCACAGTCCCAGCACACATCTCGGCCTGTCTAGCCCACATCTCTGCTTGGATGACAGATCGACAGTCTGAGCTTCTTGTTTTCCCTGTGAGTTCAGCTGTTCATCACAACCTCATTGTCATGCCTGCCACTACCATCCAAGTCTGCAAGAATCTTTGTGTTATACTTGATGATTGGCTGTCTATCACTGAACACATTGTGACAGTCTCCCAGTCATGTAGATTTACTATTTACAACATCAGGAGGATTCGGCTGTACTTGTCTGAGCATGCAGTACAGCTCCAGTCTAAGCACTGGTCATCCTATGACTGGACTACTGCAACTCGCTCCTGGTTGGATTACCAGCATGTGCTGTTAAACCTGTACAGAGGATTCAGAATGCAGCAAGTCTGGTGTTCAACCAATGCTTGCCTTCAAGGCGACTAATAGAATGGCACCCTCCTACACTGAGTCATTTATCAGGCCGTATGTCCCCTTCCCTCCACTCCGGTTTACAAATGAACATCTGGTAATACCATCACTGCCTGATATGAAATCATAATCCAGACTCTACTCATTTGTGGTTCTGCAAAGGTGGAATGAGCTACTCAGCTCCACTCCCTTGGTGCACTCAAGAAATGCCTGAACTCTTTTCCATCAATATGTCAACTCTTGAGCCCCTTTAACCTTTTAGTACTTTGCTGATTGTTGCACTACTTTCTTGTTATCGTATTGCTTGTGCACTTTTCTATTTTTTCTTTTACTCAGTTTCTTGCTTTAACAAAGCTTCTTGAGAATTCGTGCTACGTCTGTTTTGAGTCACTGTCACTGTCCTTATGATTGTCTTGCTTCGTTTGTCTGCCAAATGACAAAATGTAAAATGTAATTAACGTTTGGTTATCTTAACCATGACCAAGGCCATTTCCTTTGTAACTAAGTGTTGATAACAAAGTAGTACTGACCCATACCTTTATCTTTCCTATCAAAGTTGTTTTTGTGCCCAAACCATAGTGGTTGGGGTTTGGTGTCATCCTGTCAATAGAGGCATCAGATCAGAAAACAATTATATGTGCTGTTCTGTGGGGCAAAAATTAGCAGCATATTTTGGTTAATTTGAGGGACTACATTGTTTGGTGCAAATCCATTTTTAATTTTCAAGACACACTGCCAACAGACAGACAGACAGACAGACAGACAAAGTGAGATGCAAACATATGTCCCTTCCAACACTGGCAGAGGTAATAATGGGTTCAGTGTGACTATTGTCTTGCTCCTGACAGAGGTAATCACCTCTGCTTTATAAGATGGAGTACAACACAAACAATCCCTATGTACAGCAGATTGCTTAATGTCAGAGGTACAATGAATTTTTCAGAGATAACTGTTCATATTGACAGCTTTAATCCAGAGTGAGATTAAAATGTGAAAAGATAGTGTCATGGAACACTTTGGCATTTTTCTCTCCAATTTGTTCACAAGTAAATCAGCTGTGTTTATTTTTCTTTTTCTTTCAGCCTGTGATGACCTTTTTTGTCTTTCTTGTTACAGTGTCTTGAAGGATAGAATGGAAAATGATTATGGAGAAGATGTCTGGAAAGCAATATCCCATCATCAGTGAGGGAAAAATGTGCTCATAGGTATTAAATTGACTATTCATTCATGTATATGTAAAAATGGCAACCGCAAATCCAATATAAACGTCCCATTCTAAGCAGCACAGTTTGACTGTCAACTGATGCTCGGCACTGCAATCAGGAATTGTCGGCAAGAGATTAAAAGATATTTTCCTCTTCAGGCGGAGTAAATTGGTTTTGGATTAAGGCTGATTGATTGCTGCTGAGGTATACAGCAGTCTGTTTGAAATGCTCAGTTCTGAACACACAAGTAATTTCAGCCTGAGCTACTCAAGGAAATCGCACCGGATGGAATCGATAGATATTATGTAGCAGTTACCAGCATTGCATTGTTCAAGGTTATCATTAAAGGCTTGGAGAAATATCATTAAAAGGCTCATCTTATGGTTCTGAATGAGTTTGCACGTTAGTATGAGATACAGATGGAGACACTCTTCTTGTGTTAAGATGTTGTCAGTGTGTGTATGTGTATTTGAGTACGGGCATGTGTAGTGGCATCAAACATGTGCATGTGTTACAAATCATTTCCATATGTATATTAGTGTTTATGGATGAATGTGCCTTGGCTCCAGGAATAAAAAGGACTTGAAATGAGGCAGGCCAAACTACTGAGAGTACATTAAATACATTGCAAGTAATGCAAGTAAGTGTCTTTTTTTTTTTCTTTTTTTTTTTTAGCTTTTTTAAGACTTAAATTTTTGTCCTAAGATCAAAAGTTCATGTGAGTTTTTATTTTTCGGTAAACTTGATTCATTTTAGTCTTGTATTAATCAAAGAAAACTATAAACATTTTCTTCTAGTCTTAATTGACTAAAACACTTTTCATTTTAGTCAAACATAAGCAAACTGCTTCCACGGTAGAAATCACAGAATCCACAAAAGTTTGCAACAAACTGAGAGCTTCTAAAATTAGGAGTGCTGCTTTTCCCAATATGCAGAGAGGGTGCCTGATGTTAAAGGATCTAAGTAATACATTCAGATATGAAACATATTCTGTTCAGTATATTTATATACTATACTATATATATTTTTATTTGAAACCAACATAAGAAAAATAATTAGTATAATTACCAATCAGTTAATCAACACCACTGAAAAATGAATGGAACAATACAAGGATGACAAGATCAAAAGACAACACAGAAATAGATTTTTTTTAGAAACAGTTATTAAAAAAAATCCAAACATATATTAACAGTGTTTACATTTTTCTTTTTCTGTTTTTTTCAAGAGCCTGAACAACATGTTTGGTGAAATGTTCCAATCCTGTTTTGGAGCCACTGATGTCAACATGTTAAAGGATTCTGGTAAGATTACAAGCGCTAATGAACTTCAAAAGCTTATTTTCCAGTATTATATGTACAGTGCTTGTTAAATTGGTTTTGTCCATATCTCATATTTGGCATTGACCAAAGTTAAGATTTGAGAGATTTGAACAAAACAGGTTTTGAGAACTTGCAGGAACAGAACAATGTTTGAAGTTTGTAGTTTGTAGTTGTAGGAGGAATTGTGGCCCAGGCTTTCCTTTGTTCTCTATCTGCTCAGTTTCTGCATTTTTGTCATCATGTCATCTTGGCAGAGCAAACCCTGGATTTGACGTGGAAGTAAGGGGTCAACCTATTAGATCCTGTAGAATTAAGCTACTACCCAGTGTGCTCCACCAGCTTTTTCATTTTTTTAAAAGAAAACTGTGAACAGCCATAAATGGGCATGGCAGAGCAGATTCCGTGAGTCTCTGCATGGTCCAAACTGTTGACTTTTGAAAATTAATTTTATTTTGTGTTATCTCATTAATTTTGTCACTAATGAACTTCCTCATATTCCTGCCCAAACAAGCAACCAGAGGAATAACAAATGTGCGTCTGTCTGAGATGCACTATGCAGATGAGCTGGGCCACACAGCTGATAGAGAGAAGGTTAGGAGACAGCAGGTAGTTTACAGCCCAACCAGTGAGCCAGTCTTACTCATTTGTGATCTTATATTTTTAATTAACAGAATGTAACATTTAACAATGATTGACATTTGGACATGTCCAGCAAACAGGCTAAATCTATGTACTGTATATCCATGTATCTTTGTCTAAAATCAAAACAAAACTGGAGTTAAAACATGTGACTCATTTAGATTAGATATCCTATGGTCTGAAAACTATCACTGTATTTTATACTACATATATTAGCCAATATTTGTGCAAGTAACTGCCTGCAGCCAAAGCTGACCAATACGGCCGCATTATCGCTGTAGCATCACAACTACATTATATAACAGGCCATGGACAATCTAAATGAGCCGCTTGGATTTTAATGCACTTTTGTTTGTTAAAGACTATGTTTTCTCTATGTTAAAATGTACCAGAGGAGGCTCTTCCATAGAGGCAGAGGAGGTTGCTCCTCCTCTATTTTTGAGAGGCAAGAGGGAGATGATCAAAATATAAAAAAGAGTAATTGGTTGAAATAAACCATTACCAAATCTCAGTATCATTTATAAAATATTTTTTCTGTCTTGTTTGAAAAAAAATCCATTACTGAAATTCTTATTAAAATGCTTCATAAGTGACACCTGGGGGGCAGGCAAGAGGGGAAAGGGCAGTGTGTGTGAAGTGGTGGTGGGGGGCAGAGCATGGATGTATAATAAGAGCTTGATAGAAGGGTTGGGCCCATTATTTGGCAAAGCACAAATAGTGTTTTTTTTTTTTACGAACATTTATTTTGTACAAATATTTAAAAAATTACTTGTTTTCAGGAAGAAAAAAAACATGTCAAATACCAGCTGCAGGTTGGTTACATTGCTATCTCAGTCTCTCTCCTCTGCTCTGCTGTTATGTCTGTCAGCAGGTCTTCAGAGAGGAGTCACATCAACTTGCTGCATGACGCACATTTCCTTATCTGGACATCACTCCCGGAGTTCGGGGTGTTCCACAGAGATAAAGCCGTGCTACTGACACAAGCGAAGTGCTTTCAAGGGACTCTCCATAACCTGTTGTTCCTCTTCTCCTTTACACAAAGTTAGGTTGTAATAAATAGGCAATAAATGAAAAGTGCACAGCAAGAATTGCTACTGAAGTTCTTCTCTAAATGTTATATGCTGTGCTGTCTCTTTGTTCTGGGTGTATAAATAAGTAGAGGTCTGTCTGCACATTTCTAATACACTTGGTTTTATCTCAGTAGTCAGTGCAGTTGTCTATGATCTGGGAGACTGGAGTTCGAGACCCGGTGTGGGGACCTCCTTTGTAACATGGTTTATATTATTCATAAACACTTCAAAACTTTAATATCCTAAAATTAAAAGCGTAATAAAAACTAAAACTAAAACTGTATTTTTACACCTATTTCCACTTTTATTCAAATACAAATATAAATAATTTTGCTGCCTCAACAAATGTAGCTACAAATACAAATACTAGGCTCTCTGCACATCCCTACTGGATAGAGCTCCGCTGCTCAGCCTTGCAACCAATTTTTCCTAGTGGTCACTCACAATTTGCATTGAAAAATCCCACTGCAGCCCAAAAAGCATTTTCCCTATAGACCACCAATGTAAAAGACACATCTGTAAAACTGTTGACAGGACACCTCAAACTGCAAACAAGGTCTGACTTTTTATATTATGAGTTTTTGATCCATGGAGATTCTATATTTGTAAAACTTTCCTCAAGCCGAGAAAAGCAATTTAAAAATTTGTGACATCATCGCAATTTAATGTCTATAGGCCGAGCGGGAGAAACAATACTGTGCATATTCAGTGGGCCACACAACGTGTAACCAAACCCGGAGGCTAGAAACATATTCTGGGGTATGCGCCAGGCGAGAGGTACTTGTTGGACTGAATGGGCACCATTTTTGGTCTAGTATCCAACTCTTATAATACATCCATGGGGCAGAGGAGGACACGCTGCTGCTGTCCTCCTCATGGTGTAAAATGACAGGAAGGACATCCTCCCTAACAACCAGAATATAATATTAACATTGCATTGGTCCAAAGACCACTTCACCTGCAATTCTCTACCACTGTATGGTAAAGCGATAGTAAAAATGTCCTTTTTTCAGATTTAGCTGTTACTTTCCCTTCTTTTATCGAGCAGTACATAGCTGCTTGTGTTAGCCAACGCAACAGTTGGCTTGTTGTAGCAGCCCAGAAAGGACTGCTAAGGACTGCTGTTAAACTAACGGGAGAATGGATTTGGATTAGGGGGCACAGCAGCAGCAGGATGCCGCTAGGGAGCGAATGGAGAGCTCTGCTCTGCTGGAGCTGCCTCGGGCATCGCTGCCTCAGCTGTCCGGGCTGGACCCATAGCGAGACTATGGTGACGTGCTGCAGCCCAACATGCTGCTGCTCTGATGTGAGCTCCTCTCAACAACAACAGAAAATTAACAACACAATTAAAATGAAACAACCGAGAGAGTTAGCTTGTTTGTCATTGATGCTAATGATATCAGACTGGTTAACCAGCAGCGACAAAGTTCTGTTAACAAACAAACAAGATGACCAACCAAACCAGCCACAAATGGATGTCAAGACATAGATACTTCATCCTCATGAAAGAAAGAAGACGACATCAAGTAACGTGAGTCAGATACACCTTTTCGCTCTCTGTCTCTTTGGTCGCTAATTTCATCTCTGATTGTTAAATGTCTCTCTGTGGCTGCTGAATTTATCTCCTGAACAAGAGATCACATAATGTGCTGTAGGCAGTTTGCTTGTTGAAGAGTTACAGTGAGCTGTCTGGACTCACTCATTCATATGGAATTGATCCAGTTTTTAATTGAGTGGTTCAGTCACCTGCTGATGTTGTGTGATTTGTGAATGAGTGTGCAGGTCTGGCTGCTTGCTTGCGGCAATTTCTTCATTGTTCGTTTTTAAGCTGAGCAGTATATTGGACTATAAGACTTTTTAAGCACTAACATAGGAAACATACGTAGGACACACATGTAAATCATGTGATATTTTTTCTGTTTTTGATGAGAACATAAATCTGTTGACACAATAGGACAATACTATAAATTTGAAGTTAACTTTGTTGGTGAAATGACACATCTGTACCACTCCAGGGCTAAATAAGCACTTATTTGTTTAGAAACAATATGTATATGCTAAATGTCTTTAGAGAAGCAACCTTCTCACCACTTGTTTTATTGGCATATAAAATTGATTTAAAAAATGATATAGTATGATGCAGTTTGTTGCAAGATTCCATGTTGGTTATCCTCCTGTCCTCCCCAATTTTTTGAGTCATCAGCTTTCACTAAAACGTACAATATATTTAATGCTATGTACAGTTAATTTGTGCTCAGGAATTAGTGATTTGTGTACACTGTTTATTAATACAATATTATGCACAACTTATTCAATTCTACTCACTAAAGATGTTTTTCTTTCTGTTTGATACCTAATGGGACCATATAAATGTGCCTGGTACTAAGATACTAACAGCATATAATCATGGGCCTTCTAATTGCTTGTTTGGTTATTTGTAGTAAACCAGACCTTATCCATTAAAAATGTAGCATACTGACACCTTTCATTCCATTTCAAGCCCTCTTCATATTTATTCCTCAATAGTTTCTTCTTGAGCTGATTTTGAAACAGGCCGTGTTTTATTTTCCTCTAGCTACAGTAAAGTCGGATGTCTTGACCTTGTTAGGTCTGTTTCTCCATAACATATTCACAAGATTCAATTCCAGTCATTTTACAGTGCTGTTTTGATGTCCAATCTAATTCAATCTCGTGTACATAACTTTAATTTGCATTCGTTGCACAGAAGGCCAAAGGAAAAACTTGTTATTGTGTTGTTCCAATCAATAAGTCCCTGAATTTTACATTTGAAATGTAACAAAATGCATCTTTACTATTTGTCAGAAAATACAGATTAGAATATATTGCTTTTTCTTTTGAGAACCATGTTCACCAGAGATTTGCCCAATATTATCCAACACCAATCTCTTTTCAACAGTAATATAATTTTGTAGCCTACCTGACATCAAATAGTCATTCAATTTTAAAGATATTCTATCATCTATGATATTGTTAATTTACAAGGATAAGCAGGTGGATTACAAATAATCACATAATTACTACAGATTGAAATAATTCCTCCTAAATAAAGGTAGTGTTGATAAAGTTTGAATTTTGCTTCTTTTTTGAATCAGAAGAAACCAATATGATGTATTGAAAGACGTTGTTGACCTTCCTGCAACTGTTGTCATTTTCACTTTAGTGTAATAACTACATAGATTGCCTTCTAACCAATAAATGTCAGGTTTTAACATGTAAGCTAGTTGCCAGGGTCACAAGACTAACATGGCAGACAGAAAAAACAGGGAGAGGAGAAAGAAACTTGTCCACCTTTTAAATAATGATTTGCATACATGCAGACCTCACATTCGTCAACTAGGTTTAATATTAACATATTACATTCATCATATTTAATATTTAATCTGCAGATTTCTTTAATGTAAAGAACACACATTTTTTTCCAAATTCCATTCCAGTGGACATTAGGTCTGGAGTGACAACTAAAGGCAGATGAAGACAAGATTAGTTAGCACAGTCATTTCAGTCTTTTTTCACTTTTATAGTTCTATGGATTTCAAGAAAATCTGCCTGGAGGATCTCAGAATCCGTATAGCCTTGAATGTGCTGTAAAATAAAATACAAATATGAAAATATAAACTGCAAATAGAATTTCTGCCAAGGCTGGATTATCAGCCAGGCAAAGTGTGCAACTGCCCCTAAAAGCCCCTAGAGTTTTTTTGGCACTGCTTGTCAATTAATTTGGTAATTTGATTAATTGTTGGGGAATGTGCACTACTGAAGTTCAATATTAATGAAAACGGGTTCTGGATTATTACTTTATCTTGTACCCCTTCCTTGCAGAAGGGTTCTGTGTTGAAATCTAGTTTTAAGACCTTTTAGTTTACACTGTGCCCACATTGTGCATTGTCCTAAATTAAGTGATGTTAAATCAAATTGGCCAGCTAACTGACACAGAGCAATCTAGGTAGTTTTATTCCAGCATAAGAGTTCTGGTTGTTTTTTTTAAGTCTTTCAGTGTGTTGTACTTGATATGAATGTAGAGGTGGCAGGTATATACAAAGCAGAAAGGGTGGGAGGGGGGTGCAAGGGCACTCAATAGGGGTCCCACAAATGTCACCCTGGGGCAGCCCATTCTCACTCCCAACTCGTCACATACTGAGGCTTCGTCAGGACCCCATGGCGTCACTTTTTAATGCACTGGGTACCCCTTTAGTGTCATTTTTCAACATGCAGGGTAGTCTGATAGACTGTTGAACACCCACAATGTCTGAAATAGACGCCATGAGACCGATGATGTCTATATAAGGTGACAAATTTCAGCGTGGTTGCCAGAATAAAATGTTGCCATTGTACGTTTCTGCAAACCACAGATACGTTGAATATCTATATTTCAACACCTGTAATATGTAGCATATTAACATTTCAACAATATGTATTATATTAACATTTCTGAAGTGACGTACTTCACATGACATCTATATAAGCTGACTTTCTCATTAGGAGGTGGAGGGGTTGGTGGATGGCTTGCAACGTTGTTGGAAATCAAGTTGGAAAAGTTGGAAATCAGCAGAGAGCATGGTTTGAGACCACCTCGCCATTTTTATTTTATTTTTTATTTTAACCCAAACCATGATCTTTCCCTAACCAAGTGGTTTTTGTGCCTAAACCTAACCAGACCTTAACCACAGTGTTGTCACACCATAAAATATAATTATTTTTTAACAGTGACTGCCGTGATACTGCATGTTGAAAGGGGTACACAGTGCATTAAAAAGTGACGCCACAGGGTCCTGAACAAACTTCGGTATGTGACGAGTTGGGAGTGAGAATGTGTTGCTCAGGGACCTCCTTACAGATGAATCCAGCCATGACTTTTACAAAAAATGTGTTATTTTAAAAACAAAATTTGAGTAGCTTACTTCCGAGTCAGCAAGCTTAATAAATTGCTATTAAATATTTAAGGACATTAACTAGTTTTTACTTCTTAAGCATTTTGATATTACTACAAATTAAGTTCTACAAATTGAAACTAACCACACAAGCAAATCAATTTTGTATTTTTTTTCCTAAGGGCCGCTACACACTAATTCCTGATCCTGCCTCCATCTAATACAAGTAAAGGGATGTATTAATGTGTATAGTTAAAGGTGCCATGTGGAGTTTCTGACCACTACTATGCTGCACTACTATACATGTCTTTTCATGAGGGTCCACATTTAGTTTGTTCTCATGCCCATGCATGATGACACACAAACATGCATGTGTGCATGTGGATGATGCAATACACAGGTGAAGAAGACTGCAAGCTAGTAAACATGAATTTAAACAATGCAGAAGTCAAACTTTGAAGAAAAAAATGTCTTTGCAAATGTTTTTTGAGGAAGGGAATACATTTGACACATTTGTTAGACCTCAAGTCTAACATGGTGAGAAACACTTAATGTAAACAAAAATGTTGTTAACAAGAAAGCTCCACAGCACACCTTTAACATACATGGTTTAAACAATCATTACATCATATCCTCTTTGATTCACAAAAAAATTGCATTCATTTTTTACAAATGAGTTTCATTAAAATAACACAAATTCAGTATGAATGTTAGGTGTTTCCAAAAGGTAAAGCTGTAGCTGCCCTTTGATTGCAGTTTCTCCCACTCCCCCATCTCCCACTTGCCACTGGCCACTGTCTTTTATTTGCTGTTCAGAGTCTGAGGGGATGAGACAGCCTATTAACGTAGTCCCAGCTCTTTGACTGCTGCTGTTCTTGTTTTATATTCTGACTAAATGAATAGGTGCTTGAATTAAGTAATCTCCATTAACTCTCAGTGGAGTAATAAGAAGGGTCAATACTCTTTGGCCCAGCTATTCTTTAGATTTGGAGGGCTCCCTTCTGACCTATTACTGAAGGTGATTCTTCTGACTTTTTGTTGAGAGATAGCTCTGGAACTTAGTTCTGCCACTTCTCTCTCTGCCAAAAGACAAAATTGGCCTGAGGGGGAGAGGAAAAGTTGTCATTAAAATTACGTATCCCTTGACCCCACTTGAAGGTCGTATACTGGCAGCAATTACTGAGTGTGTCTTTAAGGAGTGGCTCTGCTGGTCGTTAGTGTAGACAGTCCCCTGGGTTATCCCCCTGGGGGAGAAGAGGGCGTGTATGTGTGTGTGAGTGTGTGTGTGTGTGTGAGGGGCTGGAGGACCAGAGTCCAGTGTCCAACCCGTAAGTTCCTGGATGGCCTGTGAGGACTCTATGTGGGAGGAGAATGATAGCAGTGAGGAAATGGAGTGTCCTCTAGTAAATGTCAAAGCCCTCAGAGAGGAGATTCTCTTAAAGAAAATGTTAATTTTAAAGGAAGTGAAATGTTACTGATGGGATAAGCAACTTTCATCTGGTAATAATGACAGCTTGATATCAGTATTTCGTATTGTTCCTCTCTGTTGCTTGTTGTGAGTCAGCCTACAGCCAATTCATGAAAACCTTTACATCAGCTTTTCTGAGCACCTGCTGTCATTGGAAAAATCCTCACACGGAGTGATATGTTTGTGGGTCATATGTTTAACATTTCCAGGGTGTTTGGAATAAATTGGAGAAAAAGAGGCGGGTAGTAAAGATGAGCAGACATAGCTGAACAGACAGAAACAAAAAAAATTCATCAGCAGGAAATCAAAGGTAAAATCCTGTAAACTTACTGAACACTAGATTTGACTGGCAAGGTATCTAGATGCAATGCAGACAATCATACTATGAATTTGCATTGGCATCTCACTTTTCTCAGGTGAGAAGTAGTGGTGGAATTTAAATTATTTGCTCTGTACTTAAATGCAATTTTGAGGTATGTCCATTTTTTGCTACTTTTTATTTCTATTGCATTTATCTGACAGCTGTAGTTGTGAGTTACTTTTCAGATTAAGAATTAACATGCAAAACACACACACACTGTCAGTTCAAAAATATTGTAAAGTAAATTTGCCTCAATTAAATACATGTTAGTTTGAAAGATAACTAGTTCAGAGTAAAAATATACAATATACTGAGGGGACCATTCTGGACAATGATAAAAATTATAAAAAATAAAATTATCACACAAGACTTACTTGGAATGGAGTATTTTTATGTTGTGCTATTGCTACTTTTACTTAAAGCTGTTAAAGCTGTAAATATGTGTCATTTTTTTTTTTTTTTTTTTTCATATTAACAAAAGACTATGTGGAATGTGAAAGCTGTTGCTCAAAGTGACAAACCCACAGCTCTACTGAGCTTTTTAGCCTCTTTGAGCTCATTGTTTTGGTTTTACAGACCACAGACTTTGCTCTCATCAACATAGTGCTGCTGGTTTCCAGTTTTGAAAGGGACTGACAAATGACGTCCTGCTGATAGTGGCATTGGATCACAAAATGATTATATGTGTACTTCTGGAGGGCAGTTACAAACTATATTTTTTACAGGAAGTAAACTAATCAGTAATATGTATGTTCATTGTCCAAAAAAACAGAAATTCACTGCAATTCAGTTTTATTTATATAGCGCCAAATCACAACGAAAGTCATCTCAGGGCACTTTTCACATAGAGCAGGTCTAGACCATACTCTTTAATTTACAGAGAGAGAAAAGCACAACAACAACAACAACAACAACAACAACAACAACAACAACAACAACAGATACATGACTAGCAACAACAAACAGCAGTAACGGCTGGAGAAGGACGTCCCCACGGCCACGGGCCAGAGCTTGGTCCTTGGTGTTTCCTGTGGATGAGAAAGCACAAAGAACTCCGGGGAAGAAGTCAAGTTAGTAACATGTAGTAATGAATAATATACAGATGGAGAGGAGGAGAGAGGAGCTCAGTGCATCAAGAGAAGTCCCCTGACAGTTTAGGCCTATAGCAGCATAACTAAGGGCTGGTCCAAGGCGAGCTTGGTCGGCCCTACCTATAAGCTTTATCAAAAAGGAAAGTTTTAAGCCTACTCTTAAATGTAGAGAGGGTGTCTGCCCCCAGACCGAATCTGGAAGATGGTTCCACAGGAAAAGGAGCCTGATAGCTGAAGGCTCTGCCTCCTACTTTTGGAGACTGTAGGAACCACAAGTAAGCCTGCATTCTGGGAGCGCAGTGTTCTAGTGGGATAATAGGGTACTATGAGCTCTTTAAGATATGATGGTGACTGACCATTAAGAGCTTTGTAGGTGAGGAGAAGGATTTTAAATTCTATTCTAGATTTTACAGGAAGCCAATGCAGCAAATCTAAAATGGGAGAAATATGATCTCTTTTTCTAGTTTTTGTCAGTACATAAGCAGCTGCATTCTGGACCAGCTGGAGAGTCTTTAGAGACTTTTTAGGACAGCCTCATAATAATGAATTGCAATAATCCAGCCTGGAAGTGACAAATGCATGGACTATTTTTTCTGCATCTTGTTGAGACAGGATGTGCCTGATTTTTGCAACATTATGTAAGTGAAAAAAGGCAGTCCTTGAAATGTGTTTTATGTGAGAGTTAAAGGACATATCCTGATCAAAAATAACTCCCAGATTCCTTACAGTGGTGCTGGAGGCCAGGGTAATGCCATCAAGAGTACCTATATCGTTAGATAATGACTTTGGTTGTGTCTGAGTTTAGTAGCAGAAAATTGCAGGTCATCCAGGTCTTTATGTCCTTAAGTCATGCTTAGTTAACGGATTGGTCTCATCTGGCTTCATAGATAAATATATTTGGGCATCATCTGCATAGCAATGAAAATTGATGGAGTACTTCCGAATAATATTATCTAAAGAAAGCATATACAAGGTGAATAGTATTGGTCCAAGTACAGAACCTTGTGGAACTCTGTGTCTAACTTTTGCCTTCATGGAGGATTCATCATTAACATGTACAAACTGAAATCGATCTGATAAATAGGACTTAAACCAGCTGAATGCAGTTCCTTTGATGCCAATTAAATTTTCCAGTCTCTGTAATAGGATTTGATGATCAATTGTGTGGAATGCGGCGCTAAGATCTAACAAGACAAGCACAGAGAGAAGTCCCCTGTCTGATGCAGCTAGGAGGTCATTTGTAACTTTCACCAGTGCTGTCTCTGCGCTATGATGCGCTCTAAATCCTGACTGAAAATCCTCAAATAAACTATTGTTATGTAGAAAATCACATAACTGATTGGCGACTGCTTTCTCAAGGATCTTAGAAATAAATGGAAGGTTAGATATAGGTCTATAGTTTGCTAAGATGCCTGAATCAAGAATAGGCTTTTTAAGAAGAGGTTTAATTACAGCTACTTTAAAGGACTGTGGTATATAGCCTGTTACTAAAGACAGATTGATCATATCTAATAAAGAAGTGCTAATTAAGGGTAAGACTTCCTTAAGCAGCCTAGTTGGGATGGGGTCTAAGAGACAGGTCGATGGTTTAGATGAAGAAAGACAAACAAAACCATCTAGCCTACCATTTACACACCACTGTGAATATTTTTACACTGTCTCATATTATGCTCTGAATGCAGTGTGAGAACATGTCTAAGAAATGGTTGCAGCTGGCACTGCACAGTGTTGCTTTGCACTGGCATTGTCAGCCTGTAGTGTTTTACTTGTGAAAGAAGAAGAGGAAGTAGTGACGAATAAAGAGGAACTGCATTAAATGGGTGAAACAACATGTAGTTGTCTGTGGGCTCTTAATCTGACTCTAAACTTAACTGTAACTCTGTAATTCTTAATTAATTCTTCTGTTTCCTTGTGTTTATATTGGAACGACGTCTATCCACAAGGTCCAGTTTTGGACCATTGTTTTTTCAGTAATTTACTAAAACAGCTGGACAATGTAGTTTTTAGCAAATGTTACTGAAACAGTAGGAAATAGTGCATTTGTTAGGGACTATTGTATTAGGGACTATTTTTGGGGTTTTGGACTGTTGGTCTGACAAAATTAGACATTTGAAGATGTAACCTTGGACTGTGGGGAATTTGAATGGATATTTTGCACTATTTTCTGACATTTTATGGACAAAATGATTAACCGATGAATCAACGTGTGAGTAGGGGTCCCAGGTAGACTTTGCTTTATTTTAAGGGGTCACGGGCCAAAAACGTTGGGAACCACTGCTCAAGTGAGTATTTCTATCAGCAGGACAGTGTAAACTACAGTATGTGTCCATCCATCCATCTATCCATTTTCTATACTGCTTATCCTCTAGAGGGTCATGGGGGAGCTGGCGCCAATCTCAGCTGACATTGGGCAAGAGGCAGGGTACACCCTGGACAGGTTGCCAGTCAATCACAGGGATGACATACAGTATACAGACAGACAACCATTCACACTCACATTCAAACCTACAAGCAAATTAAGATTCACATGGAACCTCCATGTGAGGCACGGCGGTGCAGTGTGTTGCCTCACAGCAAGAGGGTTCTGGGTTCAAACCCGTTGGCCGGCTGGGGCCCTTCTATGTGGAGTTTGTATGTTACCCCCATGCCTGCGTGGGTTCTCTCTGGCTTCCTCCCACAGACCAAAAACATGCAGATTAGGGTAATTGGTGACTCTAAATTGCCCGTAGGTAGATTGCAGTGTGTGTGTTGATGGTAATGAGAACATGTCACCCGTGAGTGTTTTTAGTAGTTTTTGGACAAAAATGGAGCACTATGGCACAGAGGAATAAGATATATCAGATGTGATACACACACTGTACTTGTAAGGATGAGTTCATAGTTAGTTCGTGTCTGAACATGAGAATTGTTGACAATAAAAAATATATAGAATATTACAAGACTTTTGTGACCTTTAAACTTGACCTCAAACAGAGGAAAGTATCTTAAACAGCAAACTATACATCTGTGCTTACTAACAGAAACAATGCATATACCGATACTGTCACCATCATGATCTCAGTCAGGAGCTGCAGGCCGCATACAAGCACAACAGTTTCACACATTGATGTGTGCTGTTGTGGAAACACACACACATGAAGCAACATTTCAATCTGGGTCATCATCCGTGACAACATAAAGATGTGAGAACATTTTATCCAACATTGCTGCTCAGAAAATACTTGATTAAACCCAATCACAAATAGTTTATTATGCATCAGTGTGAAAATTGCCTTCTTTTTAAAGTGCAAAAGCGTGACATTACCATCTCCCCAGTTTTAGCACGCTGACTAATTAGATGGGTGATAGGAGTGGCACTGATTGGCATTATAAAAGCTGCACTATCACTTCTCACCGGTTCCCAGCATCAGCTCTCCTCTCTCTGCTCAAAGTTGCCATCAGAGGAATTATTTAAGATAAAAGACACTGGAAAAAATATTCTCCCCTGACAGATATTATCATTACAAGCCTTTATGGAAAGTGCTAACTTACTTTTTTCCCTTCCTCTCTCTTTCTCTCTCCATCTGTGCCACTCACTCTGTCTCTCTTTTACTGTCTCTTTCTCCCTGCGGGTAGAAAAAGGCAAGGAGAGAGACAGGAGGAATAGAGGAGTGAGTGAGCTCTGTCAATTGGAGTGAGTGCACTCCTAAGTCTGGCTTCACTACAAAGGTTAGCAGATCTGACTGTCAATAGTGTCTTGTGGGTGGGAGGGGGAGGAGGGAGGAGACGTGGAGGTGAGGTGGTGGTGGGGGGGTCGCCTTGAGAGAAAGAGATACTTTGATATTTCGGAATGTTAGAAGGGTGAATGTGGAGAACTGGAGGTTGGGGATCTAATTACCGGGCCATAATTGGGGGCTGGGGAATAGGTTGCCGTCCTCTCAACTCGCTGCAGATCAATTATGTTAAGAGAACATCTGTAAGTAGAGCTTAATGAGGTCCATTAGAGCAACATGCGCTGCCTTCCCTAACGGTGCTTGTCAGCTTCTTGGATGAGCTGGAGTGTGCTGCTGACTGGGGACCTGGTGGAGGGGCTTAAATAGGAGAGGAGGCTCGACTCTCTGCCGCTTTTCCCTTCCAGAGAACCAGAGAGACACACACAGACAGACAGGGGAGGGAAGGTGAGAAAGTAACAAGGGAAAGGAGAGACGCCCTGTGAGCGGGGTCCGGGACTAAGCAGAGCCGCGGGGGGGGGAGCCGAGTTTAGGGCGCTCCGACATCCCAGGAACTTGAGGGGAGAAGCAACTGTTCTCTAACTCTTTCCGCCAAGTTTTCTTTAGACAGTTTGGAGTTGAACGAGTTTTGAGAAAGTTGCCTCGTGGACACTTTGAATCAAAGTCAAGAAAACAGAGAAGACACACCGCTGCAGTGACCGTCACCATTTGTTTTTGGGCATCCCTGGCTGTACTTCAAAGGTACGTGTGCAGTCCTCTGTTGTATTTGTGAGTTTAAAAAACGCTTTCCGCAGAATGACGGCTGCGCTCCAAGTCTCGGGCAAGCTCCGCAAGAAGACATAAACACAGCAAGCATATACCTGCTGAGGAAACGACATCTAAATAATTGGCTTCCCCAGGAAAAAAGGCTTTCTTCTCTGATAACCAGTCATCGGAGGTTAAATGAAGCCGCCGACGGTGCTGAGGATGTAGTGTCGGGTTTTTGGTGCAGGTCCCCGCTGTCATTTTATTTCTTCATTAGAGTCAGAGACGGAGGGCTGGCTCAGGTACAAACATAACAAGCTTCTCCTCTGTCCGTTTGCGCATACATGTGTGCGTGTTTTCGTCGGGATAAAGAGACTTGATCCGCGCCATTTGACGGTCTCCTCCATCCTCCACCTACACTACTGCCTCTTGTCTCTATTTTCCATTTATACGGAGGATGAATAATTGGTGGAACGCAGTGAGTGAAAGGAAGGTGGAAGGGCACCGGGAGAGAGGTGACAGTCTCACACACTACACACCTCTGCAGCAAATTGCATGATTGCCAAGATAGGCCGCCTTGAAATAATTCAATCCATGACAAAACCTAATTACTGGCAGGTAATACCCTGTCAGCTTTAATGCATCTCATCACTCATAATGGCGCAGAGAGCATTTTATGACCCATCTCATTATCGCTGCATTTTAGGCTGGAGCAGCATGCCAACTATTGACTTGTGTCTCCTCCTTCCACAGCATCCTCCTTATTTGCACTCAGATATTCTTATTTTCACACCAGTCTGTCACTGAATTGAATGGAAAAACACCGCATGGTAACCAAAAAATACACATGCTATGAACAAACGGTTGACTGGTAGTCTTCGTTCGCTTTTGTGCACAGACTAATTGTTTTAAGGTTCATTAATTCTGGCTCCTAATGAACTTGACTTGAACAGCCCAGTTAAGTATAACACATTATACCATCAGTCTGACTGCATCTCATGATGCGGGTGATTGGTCCTCATGCAGTCAGATGTTGGAGAGCTGGTGTTTGTCCTGGAATCACCTCTATGTACACATCTGAGCTCCTGTTTAAATAGTGAGACTGCACCTCACTTTAACACTGTCTGGGCTTTACTTTGCTGCCGTTAAGATCTATAGGTTTGAATGTTCTCTGGTATAATTATTGAAGGACAGGTGCCCGTCAGGTGTAACAATGGGCACCAGAGAGCAGCTTTAAACTAAAGAAATGCCGATAAGAACTAGTGCTGACACTGGCTGCTCTGTATGCACCTCTAAACAAACCTACCTGTGTTTCTGTCTCTATAATGTAATGAGTGTCGTGCGTCTGCGCGCTACCGCGGCTCCAAGAATGAGGGACGTTGGAAAAAGTGGGCGTTCCGGAGGCGCGCACGCGATGCATGCTCTCTGTTATAGTGGAGCAGCTCGTAATAAGTAAATGACCTTATCTTGGCGTATTGGTAGTCTAATGATTCACCGGTGAGGGACTGGGGATTTGGACAAAATAAAGGTATACTTCTCCCGTCTCTTGCCACTCGGACGCTGATGCATTGGGACGCCGGCCTGAGCCCCACACACTCCCTGCATGGTCCACGGCGGGCGGATGAACACCTGTAGCTGGGTAGTAGGCTATCCAACAAACCGGTGGCTCTGATCCATGTGGAGTTCATTATTTCCACCCTGATGATCAGTGCGGTCCCACATGCGATGTCAGTTTGGTGAACTTTTTTTGCTCAGAGGGGATCTGTAGCTGGAATCCGCTGCTGGAGTTCAGGATTCTGCTTAACTAGTTAAGAAAGGTGAGAAAGCTGGAGACGTTTCTATTTTGACATTTTTTTGCATTTTGAACAGTCCTTGCTGGTACTTAATTCTCATAATCATTCAAACTATACGGATTGAGATTTCATGAATACATGAGTATTAGCCTACATCTAAATATAGACTATGAGTGAAAACAGTGTCGGGGGAGCATGTTATGTTCCTGTGGTGATGCTGGGAAAGCGAACTGTCGCTGTGTGCGCGGTGCCCAGTGGCACGTCAAAGAGCTGATTAGCGAAGCAGCGTGCAGTAGGAGCCGCTGTGATTAGGTGGCCAGTAGGATTAGATGGTCGCTGCGCCGCGGAGGAGAAGCATCTCTTTGTCGTCCTGTCATTCGTTGCCTGCGTCCCATCGTACATACAGCTCCGGTCGGCGATAAACGTGCTTTCAAACGCCGTGTAACGCCCGACGGCAGCAAACAGCTCGCTGTAGCTCCTCCGCCTGCGTTTTGTTGGCCGGTGTTCCCCCTTCTTTTCATTCCTCTCTGATCGTCGTGCTGGATTGTTCTCTCTCTAACAAAGCCCGATCCCAGCCTGCCTACAGACAGCTGCTTTCCGGACCAGGCGGCTCCGGGTTGCATGGTGGTGCTTCGGCTGCTGAAGCGGCTCAACAAATGCAGAAAAGGGAGAAAAGTTTCGGTAAGGCGCATTCTTTGCGTTTTGGCTTCTATGAACCGCACGTTTCATGTGTATTTAGTGTGTTCTGCGTCGACAAGTTACAGCATCTCTGTGCGTCGACGAGTCAGATCTGACCTGCTGCCGCTCTAACCTGATCCATTTTATCTGTTATTCCACTGATTACCTTTCATTAAGATATGCTCTGATGTTATGTTAGTGATCATGCGGCTGATATGTTCCCGCGTTCATAACGGCTCCAATTTTCGTTATGTGCTTATGAAAGCTGCATGTCAAATAGAGTCTCTGCGTTAAATCCGTTATTGGCCTCTACCAGCACTCCGCTGCCATGGCAACAGTAATTAAACTGATAGGGTGAAATGCCAGCATCTCGTTGCCGAACAGCTGGGACTGAAATAGCAGGCTATTCTCCCCTCCATCCCTCCATCATCCTCCATCCGCTCAGGGCTCAGATGATGATACATGTGGCCGGGGACGCGCAGCGGCAGCAAGCCTCGAAGCCCACAATGAGAGAGTGGAAATGAGGAAAGGGAGGATACGAGCCAGCGAGCAAATAAAACAGATATCATTAGGGGCTTCGAGCAGCTGTGATTTCCCTTCCTTTATGGAAAATTAAGCTTTTGTTGAGCGCTTCCCCCGGTAATCGGAAGAGCGAAGTGGCCAAATTCCTTCCATGCTTCTCCCCTTTTCCTCTGAGTGGATTGCACAGTAAAAGGGGAGTCGAAGCTCTGCTTTCTTTGGTTTGGTAATGAGTGGCGGGGACTTTGTAGTGTTAAGGAGGCTGGACGGATCAGTGCCGCTGAAGAGGCGCGGCGGAGAGCAGCCGGCCGAGCAGCCGTGCTCTCTAAATCCAGCCAATTAACAAATCAGCAACCCCAACGCACTGGAACAAATGAGCTGAGCTGCTCGCCACACTGTAACCAGTTTGATACTGTCTTTGCAAATTATTTATTATCAAAGTTTTTATAAAACAATGTGTGGCAGGTGAGGAAAATTGATCTTTATGTACAGGGACAACATTTTCTATTTAAGAAGTGGGTTTTTTATGTTTTGAGCCCATTTATTACAACTCAGGTGTAATGTTCCTCACTGTCATTGTGGCTTAGTTTGTTCTGTTTTGAAATGTATTTCCAGGCAGCCACTGGTTTCTGTTCATTGACAGTATTACAACTCGCAGAAACTTGAAACCTACTTGAGGTAGATCATCCATTCCAGTGAACATCAGGTTCAAGAAAGTGTGTGGTCAGTATACTGTGTACAGACTGTAATAATAACATATCAGCTGACATGATTTTCACTGAGATGGAACAACTTACAAGTTTCTGTAAGTTGTTTGTAGTGAATTTAATGGAAACCACTGGCTGCCAGGAAGGTAGGAACAAACATCTGAAAAAGTAAAACACTACAGCACCTCTTTAGCAATGATCTGCAGTCGTGATGTGATAAGTAATAAATGGACCAAAAAACATTCAGAAACATTTTAAGTGTGCTTCCACACTAAAATGGTATAGTGTGAGAAATATCAGTAATGCAATTTGCTCATTGACATGTTTGGAAGAAAATGGCAAACAGAAAGTTTCACTGTTTCAAAATGAGTAAAACTGCAACTATACCTTAAGAAATATGGAGCGTGTGTGTGTGTGTTTGTGTGCGTGTGTGTGCATGTGCGTGTGTGCGTGTGTGTGTGTGTGTGTGTGTGTGTGTGTGTGTGTGTGTGTGTGAGTGTGGTGAATGGGGCACAAAGGAGAGTGGGGGTGTGCCTCTCCTCAGGGAATGGTAGGAGAATACTAATTCCAGTCTGGTACGAAGCCACATTGTCCCCCCCTTCTAGCCCCCAGTGGGCCAACAAAGGCTCTCCACAGTCAGTTCAGGCCAAACAATACGGACGCTGCAAAGCTTCTCGCCTGTAGCCACGCCCCTTTAAACACAGAAGAGGTCAACGTAAGAAAAAAGTGTCCAGAAAGAAATGTGAAACTGTGGCTTTGTGTCTGTGTGGGCCGCTTGTTGGTCTCACAACACTTAAATTGTTCTGCTGTTGGTGTTAGTTTGTGATCTACTGTCAGCTGCTGTTAGGTCAGAGCTCAGCCTGCTGACCACTAAACAGTCTGCATGCACTTCTTTGTTACAGTCTATTGCTGCCAGCAATGTATATATACACACGGATGTTAAATTAGAGTTTTGCTTAATATTGTTATGAATTTCTGTTGTCTTCAAATGACAATGGAATTACAGCCACACCTGTTTTGTGAAGCTTTACTTAAAATTACTTACATGCTGTAAAACATAGGTCAAAAATTTTAGTTAAGGCCAGGATAATGCAAACTATTTTCCATGAAAAGTGGAGTGCAAGAGTATGTGTTTCTTGCGTAACATACCACATCTTAAAGACATAAAGACTAATGTGCTAATTGGTGAAATCACCAGTTATATCCTCGATCTGTTTTATTTTGATAGACTTGGGTTGAAGCTAACACTGGTGTGTGTTCTCAATGTTTGATATAGTCTTTGGATTTAAAACAGACCTGATTGTGTCCCCAATTTGTACTATATACTAACTGTATGCTGTGTATTAATTGTTATGGCATACTGTTTAATCACTTAGTATTCAAGAAATCAAAGTATTTTACACTAACAGGAAATAATATATGACATGTCTCATCATCATTTGTAATTTATATTAATTTTGTGCAGCTATGAGCAGCTGCTCCATTTCCTTTGTGTATTGCATTGTGCAACAACACTCAAAAATCTGGTGATTTTTAATCTGCGTACTGAACAGTGTACTTAATGTACTAAAAATTATATAATTGTAATTTTAGTATACTTCCATACACTGGACTTCATGAATAATATACCTAATGTGTGGAGTATCGAATTAAGACACAGCTAAACTCTGACTTATGAATACCATTGCCAATTAAACTTATTTTTTTTCCTTTGTGTGAACTTCCTGAAGCTGTCTCATCACTTACACATTTGTTATGTCTTTGCAGCTCCTTGTGAAGTGTGCAAAGGAACAACATACTCAAAAACCAGACAGTCTTTAGGCTGTAAACAGACTTTTTGAGTATACTTAATTTTGTCCCTTTTCCAGTGAGAACACACTACATATTAAAAATCGTGTGAATTGGGATACAGCTCTGCATACTCTTAGCTCATTATGTACATATATGATACCTAGTATACATATAGGAAATTTACAGTCTATGAATACTGAACACATGAATACTGTACGAATAGAACCGTTGCTGCTTAATCATCAAATAGCATATTGAAAACGAGTTTCTGTTATCCTTGAAATATCAGTGGACTTGTATCTGTCATCATTTCACTTTTATCATCAACTAAACCAAACTAAACTTAACTAAACTATACTAAAAAAAAATCATCAAACGTTAAATGGTATTTTTAATGGGTCACATTCCTTGCTTGATCATGTAGCTTCATCGTGTCTTAGAGTTTTTGTGTGTTTCTTTCTTTCACTGTGAGGGCGTCATTATTAAGAAAACATCTGCTGCCTCCTCAGTTAGCAGTGCACCAGGGTTCGATGAGTGCTTGAAGCTTCTCTCTGTACCCCTCCCAGGTATACAAATGCTCTCCGTCCAGCCGGACACCAAGCCAAAAGGCTGTGCCGGCTGCAACCGGAAGATCAAGGACCGCTACCTGCTGAAGGCCCTCGATAAGTACTGGCACGAGGACTGCCTCAAGTGTGCCTGCTGTGACTGCAGGCTGGGCGAGGTGGGCTCCACACTCTATACCAAAGCCAACCTCATCCTGTGCCGGAGAGACTACCTACGGTAAGAGTGGCAGCCAACATCTTCAGAGCATCTGCGTGACGTTAAACAAACACTGAGTATGATCCAGATGGCATATAGTCTGGTCACTGTGTGAACACGGGTGTTAGTAGTGAAGACTTTTCTCACCAAAATGCACTCTCACATGTTTAGAATTCAGGTTGAGCTCTCTTATAGTTTGTGGAATGGACCACAGCCAGATTTTTATTTACAAGAAGGCTCTCCTTGGATTTTGACCCATGGCCTTGTTTCACATCTTCAAAATCTGTCACAACCCAGCAATTAGACAGCAGCAAATCTGACATGTAAATTACAGTATGGCATATATTTGTATACTTCTTCCAGTTTTTTAATTTATTAAATTAGTGTGATATTTTGTGATATTTTTTTCATATCGATTTGAGTTTTTACTGACACCTATTACTCAGAAATTCTCATATTCTCAAAGGAACCTTCTCTCCTCACTAGCAGATTATTTTCACTAATTTTAAAGCCCAGTATCTTTTAACATTCAATAACAAGCCGAATAAAGGTTAAAATGGAGTTTTTTTGTCAGTCTGTGGGTACATGTCATTTTTCTCCCCAGAGCTGTCAGTGCTGTGGGGGTCTTACTAAGGCCTGCTGAGAGACAAACAGCTGCTGGCACTAAAGCTGTTTACATAAGAAATGAATTAATAGCTTTTGGAGGCCTGACGTGTAACGCTGTCAACTGACATGGGTTTCACATACAAGGATTTCTGTTTTACCTTCATTCAGCTGGAGTAAGATTTGAAACATCCAGAATTTGATTTCTGAGGGACAAGATGGTGAATAGTTCAAGTGGTTTTCTCTACTGTATTTTAACATGACATAGTTTATATATATTGCACTTAATATAATTTTACAACATCCAATGCATTTTTGACAGACAGACATGTAGTATTTATTTAAAACAAAAAAAGGATGACAGGTTCATATATCATAGTATTGCTGCTGACACAGGATCACTTTAGATTTTTCTTGCCTACAATCATCCAACTGTTTTTGAACGGTTAATTTATTTTCCGCTGACATTGTTTACAGGCCCAGTCATTAATATTGATAATATATATAACAAAATCAGCAATGTGTTTTGTTTCTCAACTGATCATAAGGAAATATACAGGTCTGTTTTATTTTTGCTGGAAAAAGTGCAAGTAGTCATATTTTCATGTTGCATATTTCCTTGATGCCAGCTTCTTTTAGGACATGTTTCACATGATGATATACACTGTCATTAGATTGTTTTGGAGCAGGGAGCCTTCCAGGTGAGTTGGGACATTTTTTGTTATTACGGAAAGTATGTTTACAACTACTTCTTTTATGCACCTATCACATTTTCACATAGAAACATCTGACTGAAGAGAAGTAATGAAAGTGATGTAGGGACCGCTGAATCTCAGTTGATAGCACGGGTCATCTACTAATCAGAAGGCTGTTGGTAACTGGCTGGTCCATGCTGAGGTGTCCTTGAGAAACACACCGAACAGAAAATTGCTTCTGATGTGTGTGAAAGGTAAAATGTAAGTTGCTTTGGATCAGAGTGTCTACCAAAATACATATTAGATGACAAGCAGTAATCAAGAGTCACAATGTTTCACAGTTACATGCTCTGTCTGTATGTTTCATGGACATTACTGAAGGGGCCTACCAGGTGCAGGCACTAGCATCTAAGGTGTGTAATACAGCTGTGCAGTCGATGCTTAGGTTATAAGTGTATAACAAAATGAGTCAAAGCACGTCAAGTGTTTCATAACAGAATAACTTGTTGTCTTTTGTCTGGTATCTTAGAATCTTTTGCATTGCAGCTGATAATATTTTGTATAACGTATGTGAAGCAATGGTGAATCAGGGTACAGCATAACAGTTGTTCAGTGGGTGGAGGGGGTTAACCTGCCTTCTTACCTATAATACACAGTACCTGTTTTTAAGGGAATTTGAGATCTTACTGATATGAATCAGAGTAACCGTGGAGAATGCAGTACTATCAAATTAACCCAGCCCAATACTTAATATTTTTGCTAGCTGGCAAGTTGCAACCTGGTGACTTATTGTCACTGCTGATACAGTGTGTGTGTGTGTGTGTAGATCTGGAGTTGCTGAGTCATTTGTGTGTGTAATATGAACATTGTAATTTAAAAGTTGAAAATAATAAAGTGAGAGTTAATATTTAATGGTAAAATGTATATTTAATGCCCAAACCTGAGCATAATCCTCAGTATGCACATGAAAATGTTCCTGAACCAACATGGAACTGCTTGGGCCAAATTTCAGACTTTAACTGAGAACATCCTGTTTCTTAAATGTACTTTAACTGAAAGAGGAAATAGAGATTAGGTCTCCTGGGGACTGTTATAGTTTTGTTCAGTTGTCAGACAACTGAAACTGAAATATACATGAATGATAACACCTCACAACTCAATTGCAGAAGTTCTTAATGACAGATATTTCGGTTTCTGTTGTCAGACAATTGAACAAGCATGAAATAGCAATTTGAACACAGCTCATAAATGATACCTTTTAACCAAGCAAACGGTAACTCCTGCACTGCTGCAGTGAGATTTTGATTAAATCATAAAGTTGTCAAGGAAAGGTAAATATAAATACAAGTTAATGGCATTACCTGGATTGGGTGATCAGCTATTTCAACATTTAAAATGAGTGATCACAGAGGTTAGAGGAGAAATTTGTCTTCCTAACTTTATTGCCACACAGCATAGGTTTGCATCATTAAAAGGCTGGTAAGAAGCAGGTAAGAAAAAAGTGCGTAAAGAAGGCTACAATGGAGAGAAAAATACATGCATAGAAATATGTTTACATATCTATCTATACATATTAACTTTACGTTCACAGCACTATTGTATAAAGGTAACTTCTAAACCTGAGTGCCAGGCCCACTCAAAATATTAGTCCATGTAGTGCCCAGTGTCCATAGGTCCTTCTTGTCCTGGTGGTTGCTGTGCAACAGAACTCCAGAACAAAAACTGTAAATGTCATCAGTTAATCAATTAACGTGGACATTGTTTGCCTAACACCAATGCCTACAGTAGCAGAGAGGCTGGCCGAGCATTTCTGAACAGGCGTGCAGGCTAAGAGGGAGACCAATTCCAACATGTTATTCTTTCATCTTCAAAGTTCAAGGTGACTGAATTGATTTGATGCTTGCTATCATGCGAGTGGCCTGCCTGCGAATGCGCCCTGACATCTCCTCACTGCTGGCTAATGAATGGCAAATATAGCAAACCGCAGCACACCACATCTGATCTGCAGAGCAACAAAGAAAGCCAGGCTCCATCACTGAGTCAATCAATGGCTGCAACATCACAACGCAATACAATTTTACACACACACACACACACACACACACACACACACACACACACACACACACACACATACGCACACACACACAAAATCCCTCACTTAAAAAGCAACCTCAAAAACAGTATATTATTTCTACTTGTGTTTATCTCAGTGTGCCAGCCTTAGTTAGGGACAAGAGAGGAAAAAATAAGGATGACTTCAGATTTATTCCATTTTTATATTCCATTGGTTTTAAAAGTAAATTATTTCAGCATTCATTATACCCCCCGCCCCCCTTCTCGAGTCAATCCTAGTCTGTTTAGCAGGGTGGCATGTTATTAGGCCTGACATAACCAGGGTTAATAGAATTCTTCAGGGGTCTAAAACCATGAGCGATGTGATCCCACCAGCAGAGAAATAATAATCCTCTATCACAACACATGCACAAAAAAGAGGAGAAAAAACAAATACTAGGAGAAAAAACGTAAAGCTTCAGTAGTCCCTGTGTGATCAAACATGATGTACAGAGAGGAATTTGTGTGTGTGTGTGTGTGCGCGCGTGTGTGTGTAACTAAGCCATCCCTTCATAAACCTGTGACTGCAAACATAATTACAGGTATTATCTCCTAGAGCTTGATTTGTGCCTTGTTCTCTGTGTAAATGGAGAAATGCAGCAAGAACATTTTATCAACAAATGATCCCTTTGAAACCAAAGCTTACATTGAAGATACTGGTAATAGCGCGACGCCACTGTTTATGCTGATGTGTGATTTTCACAGTACTGAGCGATAATGTTTGAAAGCCCAGAGGAGGGAGGAGAGCAGACAGACTGACACATTTAAGTTAAAAAACGCTGAGAAAATGAAGACTGCAGCACAGCGGCCTGCTGAGTGCCACCGCGTACACACAACACCACCGCTGGCTCCAAGGCCAGGATGCAGGCGTGAAAAAGCTGTTGGGCATCAGTTAATGGAAAACTGTAAATTCCAGGCATCCATTTTAAAGACAGCACCAGGAGAACACTTATTTATTTATCTATGTATTCATTCATTTTTTTAATCCAACTTCAATTTTCCTCTACAGTGGTTTTACTAAGATTGTAAATGCAAGCAAACTCACAGAGCCGTCAACATGGCTGGATTTATTAACGTTTTGGAAAGCTGGCTATCAGTGAGAGATAACCAACATGTAGAGCATGGTTCAGTGTAATAACTTACATTTTTTCATCCTTCAGAATCAACTTTGTAGTCCGCCGCCACCTTGTGTAACTATGTATGTAAATGTAAATGAAAAATGTATCTTTTTTCATCTCACATCAGGCTTATGACGCATTGTCAGTTTGTATGTCGGCATCAGGCGTGACTATGACATCAAGTCAAGCTTTATCTCCAGGGACTGGCAGGGAGTGAAGAGAAAAGGCTCAGGCTCTCTGAAACTCATCTTTTCTTTTCAGAAATCTCATTTAGATACATTCTTTTTTATGAAGACGTGTCATACCTTTAATAAAAATTTTTTTAAAAAAAAAAACGCTGTTCGCTGTGTGATGGGAGTGGTGACTTCCAGGATGACAATACCCCAGTTCACAGGGCATGAGGGGTCACTGAATGATTTGATGATTATGAAAATGATGTGAATCATATGCTATGGTGTTCCTCAGCCTTGGCATTGATTCTACAGTCTCTGGAACTCTTCTTGAGGGATGAACACCATCCTTCAAAAAGATATTCCCTCATTTGGTGTTTTGATGATGGTGGTAGAGAACGCTGTCTAACAAAATTTTATTTGGTTCCAGTTAATATATATATGTGTGTGTGTGTGTGTGTGTGTGTGCTTGAATTTATTTGTTACCAAATTTAAAGTTACAAATAAAACAAATAAAATTTCAAATTTGGTAACAAGTTTTCACATTAGACAACAAACCCAGTATGAACTTTTAAAACCACTCCACATGCCTAATATATTTGGAGGCATGAGTAGAGTGATAACATGGCACAGACGCAGTATAGTTAGCAAGAGTTTAAAAAATATTCTTTTTGAAGTACACTGAGCATATTGAAGGATAGCAGAACATATCATTATTGGAATAATTAATATCATTGACATGAATCCAAACTGACCATAGCCATTATGAAAGACTAAACTACATATAAACTACATAAACTCTTTACGACCTCCTTTCCTAAAGAGTAGGCATGTCAGACTGAATAATGAAATGGTAATTAAATGGCCATTCAGTGTGAATATCAGGCTAAATATACATCATAGTACTACCCAAATTACGCATACTACAGTGCAGACTGGACTCCCAGCTAGACTAGTCATTAAAGCAGCAATGGATTGCAAACAGCACTAAGAAAGCCTGTGATTTGAGAGTAGCCACTGCACAACATCCCACTCACTTCACGATAGGTGTGTTCCTGGGAGATGTGCAGGAAGCTGGGTGTAGTTTGTCATCAGCTCTCTCCTCTCTGATTCTCTGCAGGCTGAAAGATTCAGGCCAGCTCCTCTTTCTTTAATGACTAGCGCAGATGTTCAGCTGTTCTCCCAGCTAACACTGAAGGGCACAAGGACATTCTTAGCTAGGCCACTGGTCAATGACACCATGGCTTACTTTTCTGCAGATACTCGAGCTGGAGTATAGGGTATGCATCTTTTAGTCAACACCTCACTCATTGCTGCGGACCATATCTATAGCATTTTGTTGTGTTACAACTTTTATCATGTTCTGTACCTTTTATTCAGGGAGGTGGGAAGTGAGGATGTGGAGGTCGGTTGGCAGCATATCCAACTTAATCGCTGGAAACTGGAGTTCCTGTCCATCCCATCCCAAAACCCTAACCCTAACTTAAGTGTTTTATTGCAAAAATGTTATCGTACCTTAACCAAAACCACAGTCCATTTATCTAACCTTTTCATCAGTATAACAGTAACCTTACTGTAGCTGCTAGGCATGGATATTCATGCGTGCATGCATGGGTCCCACATGGTTTCTTTTCTTTTGATTAGTTAAACATGTTAAAATTAACATGAGAATAAATTATTTCATCTTGCATGTAGCACATTTGGTGAAATGCATGAACGACACATAGAAGCATTTTCTGATCTGACGCCCCTATCAGCAGTAATCAGCAGGATGACATCATTTTGTTTGTGTCTTTTAAACTGTTACAAATCAGTGTTGAAAAATACATTTGTTTTATGATGTAACAACACTATTGTTAAGGTCTGCCTAGGTTTAGGAAAAGATAATAGTTTGGGTTAAAATAAGTACATTGTTAAAGTAAAGTGACCTTCATCGCCATGGCTACAATAATAACCACGTGATAAGGTTAACGGATGATCGTGGTCATGTTTTTAAAAAACCAATGTCGTCTCTCAGTTGGAAACAGGAAATGAACAGTGATCTCTTGTGTTAAAGTCTGTCCATTTGTTGACCTCCAATCCACCCTTGCCTACCTCCTCATGCAAACTTTATCGCTCTATAATGTCATCTGAAAAAATCTGTGACTGTGTCATTTTTACAATTTGTACAGATTGTATTGAATACCATGCTGCAACCACTCAAAATACATAGTTCTCAAGGAAATAAATGTAATCAGATTTTGATATTAAAATCTGAAAAAGAATGGAATAGAAACAGAAGAAGTATCATAAATATTTCTTTGTAAATCAAGAAGAACAGATTAATTTTGTTTAGCTCACAGTGTCCTCCTTTCTCCTGTTTAACAGCTGTAAGGTCAACTTCAGCAAGTGTATGACATCAAAGATAGTGTTTCTTTCTTTCTCTCCCATGACTGCACCTGTGCTGTAATTGATTTTGCTCTTTTTTTGGAGGAGAAAGAGGAACGTTGTGTTTTTTTGGTTGTGGTTCTCTAAATGTTACAGTGCCTGCTGTGCCAGTGAATGCCACCAGCATCCTTGTGCTTCGCCACATTTTTGTATTTCTTCGGTGTGACAGCAGCAGAATCGAGCTCTTTAAACAGCTGCAGTTTAAATCTAAAAGTCCAGTCAGTTATATACGGACAAACCCGCAGACTTTAGCTCATCCGCTCACTTGATTTCACTATCATCAATCAGGATGTTAAATTACACAAAATCACCCCAGGGTTAAGTTTAAAATCTGGAATGAGTAGGTCTTCATCTTTAACTCAGGACAAAATCATTTTTGAGGCTTCCAAAAGAGGTAGCCTTCAATTTGTTGAATCCCTTGAGCACTTGAGGGGGAGAATTTGTCTGGAATGCATTGCTTTATTCAGGCCCCAGATTGAATCCTGTCTTCACTCCTTGTTATTACAATAGAGCACTCAGCATGCTCAAAGGGCCTCTCCTGCTCAAGCTTTTAATGGGACTTCTAGGTGGAGAATGCAGCACTCAGTCTGTAAGCCTTGCCACTTTACCTACCTATTCCTTCATCTTTCTCAAACACCCACCCATACACACACACACACACACACACACACACACACACACCGTACCTCTCCATCTCCCTCTTAAGTCCCAGCCCTCCTGGCCTTCTTTGATGCTGCTAATCAGGCTCTCCATCACTTTAGAGGGGCCATAGATGATTACCTGATTCTAATTACATGCAAGGGGGGAAACTTTGTTTGATGTCTTTTGTGTATATCTCTCTCTGGCTTCTTATAGCTACATATGCTACACACACACACACACACACACACACACACACACACACACACCTTTCCCCTCTACCCACCCTCCGTCCCCTTCCCCCCGGAGACTCCTGTATGAGGCTAGACATACACGCAGTGGCCTCAGCGCTACAAGGTGAACTATTCCCCGGCACGTGTTATTATTAATAACTGCCAGAGAGAGGGGTCACTCGAGACAACTCCTTGAAAAGAATCCCAGGCGAGGCAAGTAGGCTGCAGCTGGGTGTGTTGTAAAACAATACACCTCCTTCCCCTTGAGGAGATGTGCTGCTTAAAGCAAGAGTAATGCATGGGGGAGAGAGGGGAGAGCCGTACAGCCACATTTTTTGGCTGTGAAAAATTAAGATCTCACCACCTGGCGCTTTTAAGCATACCTTTACCACTGAGCTGTAGGTATTAGAATATGAATAGGTCGGGGCTATAACTTTCAACACCCTTTCTCTCTGTCTTTTCTCCACACCCCTGCACTGTGTCGTTAAACATCTGATGGCAGCGTTAAATTCAGATGGCTGGTGAGCACAGAGCCACTGGGAGGAGCGGAGATGAAAATGAGAGAAATGCTAATCACGAGTCAAATTATGAGACATCTCCAGTTAGTAGAATTCATGGTGGTTTTACAGCCATTTTAGCAGTGCACTACAACAGTGTAGTCTTGGTAAAATACAGTGGTAGTAATTAAGGTGTGAAAGCATGGTCTACGTGTCTCCACTTACCAGTAAATACAGTAGATGCCACCATGGATTTGTTGCCTCAAGTATTTTGCACCCTGAAATTGCTTTACAGCATGGCTCACATATCTGAATCCCACATGTTCCTGTTTCTCTTAGATATTTCTTTTGAGCAAGGGAAATATGTGACCACTGTATCTTCCCTCTAACCTTTTCATAAGGTTTCTTTAGACCTCACTCAGTTTGTATGCATCAGAAATCCTGCTTTAATGTCCTCAACACCATGGCACAATTCACCTCTCCAGTCTCTCCAAATGAAATTGGTTCTGGTGGGGTCAAGGTTCACAGAGTGGTTATGTTATGATTTGATTTGATCTGTGCTGAGGAATAGAATGGGGTAATCTTCCCCATGCAGCTATCAGAACTGTAGCTTTGTATTTTCATGCCTCAGTGTTAGGGCCTAAAATTGCTGCATGACTTTCTCTTGTTTGTTTTTGGGATTTGAAAGGAACTGAGATGTGTCCTGCTGCAGCGATTCCTCCCACACGGTCAGTAAGTGGAGAGTCTGATGGTTCAGGCTGTTACAGTGAAAAGGATGATAGAAGATTGTCTGAGGAAAACTCCTGCATTGTTTATTCTGTTAACAATTAGATTTCTGTGAATCCCAGTGGATCCTCTCTTAGAAATATTTTTTTCAGCCGTATTGTCTACCACTGATATACAGCTTGACATATGCCCAGAGCAATAATGTAACTACTTACTGTAAGTAATGGATGAACAGTACTGTGTACAAAAGCTACTTTCTTTTTTTCTACAAATGATTTCACTTAAGGAATATAGTTTTTAGTTTAGGAAAAGTTAAGGAAAGTTTAGGCGGTGATTTACAGCTGTCAGTTCTGTACTGTGCGTGGCATAAATTTTATAAAAATTTGACTAGCCACTAAAACAATTTTCTTATTGTTTTCAGTATTTTTTATATTCTTCATCTTCGTATCAGTGTTTATCCGTGAGAAGATCTGCTCTCCCTCCAGATAAAAGTAAATAACTACAGATGATAATAAATAACTAGAAACTTAAGAACTATTTTGCCATTTTGTTATTCAGTGTAAAGCTATCCACCTGTCCTGCTGATGTTTCACATTAAAAACTTACTAATGGAAGGGATTGTGCCCTTTGACCTAATTGAAGGCTTGTGATGTAAAACATCTGTGCAGGAAGCTGTGTATCAACAATTGAAAAGATGGCAAAGTAGAATTATTTGGGGACTCAGAATACAGTTATGGACTTATAAGAATATTATAAGTGAAAAGAATTTTCGGTAAAGTGTTTCTGTAATTTTTTCATTCCCAATTCATATTATTATATTAGAGAAGACACATCTTCCTGCACCCCTGTACCTGATGTCTCACCTGCCACTGCCTCTGATGTTACTTGTGAATCCTTAAGAAAAAAAATATACATTTATGCCTCCTAAGAATATAAATTGTGTTACTGGAGATGTATTGTTGTTTGGTAAAACATATGAATGTTGATGATCATGATGTCATTGGTCATTTTGTTATACCCCTTATTTCCTTATTGTGGGTATTTGGCTGAGGAAGGCCTATAGTTGGACACAACGTTCCAAAATAAAATAAAAGGGAGCTTTGATTTAATGTGTGGGTACCCCTGGCATTGCAGTTTGATTATTTTTTGTACCCAAACCCACTGAGGGTTTGTTGATGTGCACATGACTACTCTGATTCAAAGTAGAATTTTAAGTCTGACTATCTGAGAATGGGCGGTAATTTGAATTTGAATCGTTCAAGTGTTTTGTCACATCGCTGTGTCATATTTTGTTATGCTTATGTGGATAACATGGTCATTCTAATGCATCTTTATAGCTTTCATAAAGGAAAATGAGCAGCCTGAATTTAAATCGTCCGGGAGCATTATCAACTGATTCTATAATATCATGTGTGCATTGGTAAAAGTCAAGGCATGGCATTAAGCAGTTATACACTGTAGACTAGCCTGGAAACATATCTCCTGGTAATCAGCTTGAGGATAGACGGCAGCAGCACCTCTGTTTTCTGTCCTTTAATTAGATCAACATTATTGTTGTGGGTACTTTCCTGGGATTTAGTGTCAGGGTCCACTCTACCTGGCTACAAATATGATTGACTATCATAAAATCCAGTGTGGATTCTCCTGTTGTTGAGTGTGAGCAGAAGGTGAGATGATAGTGATTACTCAGAGGTGAACAGACAGCTCACACTAGCTGAAATGGTGTTTACTGTAATGGTTCAGCAGTAGAGTGGGCTGTGTTTTGTGCAGCCTTCACTTTGTGCCAGTTGTTGTTCTCGTATTGATTTCTCACAGCCACATATTCCTGGTAGAGTTATGTAATTCTCTAAGGATTGAGATCCAACATCTTAACCAGAGGTGTCACTGGGCTCACATATTCTCACTCGCCATCCAACTACATAAGTTAGAGAATTTGTATCATCATGGCAATGACACACATAGACTTCAGGGCAAATCCACTTTAAAATGTTTCTATTATAATTGCTGTGATGTACTTTATATTATGTAAAATAAAAAGTATCCAGGTACAGAGGAAAGAGGTGGGTAAGATTAGTCATGTTTTACTTTTTTTTCTCAGCTAGATGAAATGAAGGAAAAGTTATGGTTTGTTCAGGCTGAGTGCAATTTTAGAAGCAGTGCAATTTCATATAAAGTCGATGCAAAGACATGAGTGAATCTGAAAAGATGAAAATTCATCCTTGGCAGTGCAAATCATTAGGTGATGATCTGAAAATGGTTCAGTTGGAGTAAAAAAGACAAACATGCTTATTCCAAGACTTTACACACCACAATGTACTCTGTGCATATGTTGCGGTACATTAACACACTCACCACAAACAGTCAGTTGGTCAAAGCCATGCAAATAAATGGAGAAGAGTGAAAATTTTCAGTCTTAAAATAAAATGCCCATATAAAATGTTGAATTCCTGAATTGAAGATTGTGTAGCTAAAAACAAAATAGTGTATCAGGTGAGTCACTGGATAATTCACATAAAATAACATAATACATATCCATACATATTTCTGTGTCCTCTAAGATATTGCTGTCACTCTCTAGTTTGTATTACTCACATATTTTTTTAGTTATTAGTTTTGTCAGTCAATTCTATCAGTAATAAATGCACTCACAAAATATTGTTGTTTTTGCCAAAATGAGAAAATAAGACCCAAGTTGGAATATATAGAGAAGCACATTGTTGCCCTCCACCTTTACTTCCTGTAGAAACAGGAAACTGAATTTCAGTGTTAACATGAGGCTAGTGGGCCACTACCTCTCAAAATAGCCTGTGCTTCAGTCATCATAGTGTAGGTCTCGTTTAAGTATACACATGGGCAACAAAATGTACAATCCACCCAAAACCTTCTCTCTTGATCTCTGTCCATCCATCTCTATCTATCGCTCAACAAAAGTAATTATTATTTGCTATGCATCTATGTGTTACTTCATGCACCTACAACCTTGGCAAAGCACATGGTTTCTCCTTGATCTACTATGGCTTGGATCGTACCTCATTTGTACGTCACTTTGGACAAAAGCGTCTGCCAAATTAATAAATGTAAATGTAAAACTGAGCACACTGATTTATCCATAGAGATCCTATGAGTCTGCTCTCTCCTGTATGGCCCTGAGGGCTGGCTGATACACAGCCTCAGCTCTGTGTTTCATCAGTGGGCTTATCTAATTCAGTGTCCCAAACATATCAACCAGGGTAATGAAAAATTCATTGAGTCAGTTACTTTGTGCAATTGAACACATCCATCATCTCCTGATGCTTTGTAATATTGTAAATCATGTGACTGTCCTAGTCATGAACCCCCTCTGACCAGGCAGACCTCTTTGTAATGAATATTGACTCGTATTGCGTTAAATTCATTCAAGCAAATCAAGCCTTTTAAATGTTTGAAGCCCACCATGCCCCACTTTGGTCACGGGCACCAAAGTGTCAGCATTAAATTTCTTTCAAGGTTTTCATTTAATTTTCAAACAGTGTAGAAGTTGATGTTGGTAACTCCATTACCTGCTGACTGGACTCAGGCTAAATTTAACTTTCCTCCACAGTGGTTGCTCATGTGGATTTCTCTGCTCATCCCAACTATTTGATATCCTCTCTCCTTCCAGATTAACCTTTATGGCCCTAATAAATGGTCTATATTCACATCAAAGGGATGAGAAGATGGCGCTATGCCTTATGGGAAGGGGAGCATGGGCCTGCTGAAAGAGCCTGAGCCCAGCTCTCCTTCTCACTGAACAGTAATCGTGCCTGTCCACTCCAAAATTATGCTCTTCTTTGTCTTTTTAATTAAACTCAAGTGCAGTTTGGAGGCTATTTGACCTTTGCTGGCCCCTCTTTATGGGGAGTGCTGCAGGTCATTTCCATGCATATATTAATATCCCTTTTCCTCTTAGGCAAGGCTTTACAGATTAAGGAGAGGTTTTGGTCTCAAGTATTGCCCATTTTTAATCTGCTATGTGGGAAGTTCTTTGTAAGAGAAAAAGCAAAATGTTTAAGACTTTAGTTAAAATTGTTAAGGAAAAGTGTATTTTAAGTGATTATGCTTTGTCTGTAGCCACAATTAACATTCTGAACTCTGATTTTCTCCTTCAGTTTTGTCTTTGAGGAATTTTTTTTTTGGGTCCACTTGTCCCCTTAGAGAGAAGGGTCACTGCAAATAAATACAAAGTTGTTCACTTTTATCCTATGATGAAACATTTCTATCCTGATGGGAGTGCCCCAGTTCATAGGGCACGAGGGGTCACTGAATGGTTTGATGAGTATGAAAATGATCTGAATCATATGCTATGGCCTTCACAGTCACCAGATCTCACCCCAATTTAACACCTATGGGAGACTTTGGATGTGTTAGACAGTGCTCTCCACCATCATCATCAAAACATCCTCCAGAAGAGTTCCAGAGACCTGTAGAATCAATGCCAAGGCTGAGGAATGCCATAGCATATGATTTATACATATTATGCACTGCCCTATTCCTTAATGGAGCTACACTACCAAGAGTTTCCCAGGCAACAACACAGAGGTTGACTCACATTTCGGAACAACACTGCACAGAGGCTCGCAAACGCTATTGATTTCCGAATTAATGGATATTTGGCTTTATTTTTGGCATTATTTATTTATTTATTTTGGTCTGGCAGGGGTTCTTGTTGTAATACTTATAGGAGAAACAGTGATTCAGTAAATGTTTAGTATGTTCAGTAAACACTCAGTAAACATTGAGTACACTTAGATCCACAGTTAGACCCAGCAGTCTCCATTAGGTTGGGCGAGTTCAAAGTTGTAAAACAACAGGGGTGTTTTGAATACAGGTACAATTTATAATAATTTGTTAGTCTGTCCCTTCCGGCACAGGAGATAATGAATTAATCCTGGAAGGCTATTGATGTTGTACTTAAGTAATATGGCGATTATTCAATCATTGAGAATTTGGTCAGACGAGAGCATATCAACCAACTAATTGACCGGTCGACCAGGAGACTACAGCCCTAGTTTAGACAGTTAAAACTACTTGGTTAAGGTTAGGGAAAGGGAAATCATCATTATTTTGTATGTACAACCATTCACCCAAATCTCCAACTTTTAACCTTTGCTTCTGAGAGACAACAGCCATTATTCACATGACTACAAGAGATCCTTGCCTGCAAAACATGAAAAATTACTAACATGATTTTTTTTCTGTTGTAGCCAGGATAACACTGAGGTCATGAATCTAAATCCACCTGGTGACATCCCACCTCTTGAAGAATTTTTTGACCAGCCACCAACTCTATTTAACCTTTTTTCATTTAATTAATTTATTTATTTGCAGAAACAGACTTGATTCAAAATATCACATGTGCACAAGAAACTTGTTTTGGTGCAAGTGATAGTACAGCAAAATAAGGAAATTTGAGAGATCAGGTCATTTAAGATTAGGATTTAAAAAATGTGTACTAGAAACAAATATAAATATGTATGAACATTACACATCAATATACAAACACACAAATACACAAAACAATATATCTAAGTAAGTTTAGAGAGGGAGTAAGTTTCTGTTTAATGAGTTAAATGTACATAGTGTGCAAAGATACCAGGAATGTTGAGAGTTTAGTGCAGTAGTTTGGATAAAGTTTAGTGCAAATATCTGTAGCATGCAAAAGTATTTGGATACATATGTGCAAAGTACATATAATGGATTATATATTTTAAATCAATTAACATTTTTTGTCTTAAACAATCAGATTTAAAGACATTTTAAACTGTTAAAAAACCTTTAAAAAAACAAATTCCCCAGCACGATACTGAGGACATGACCTTGGTGATAGCTACAGCCTTGTTGTGAGAACAGACTCACATTTTCCCAAAATGTGTCCTGTCAGTATTTGGTACCTTTTTGAAACTGGGAGCATGACTTGATCTTGACAACACAATGTTAGTTTAAACAATGCTACATCAGTTTTTAATGATAAATGGCAAAAAAAGGATGTATATGCCACTGGTTGTCAGGGGTTGAGTGCTCATTATAGGATCCTGTGGAAGAAAAAGAAGGAATTATCTTTTTTTTTAGTTGCATCACTGCTGAACTCTATAGCTTGCAGCAGTCTCCATGTGTTGTTTCCATTGTCATGTTTAATATTGTGTGTGTGAGTAAAGGGCCCTCCGTGGTCACTGCCTCTGCAGCACGGGCCCTATGCCTTGTCTGGAACACACGGCTGGCTGCAGCTCCACCACATATTTGGCTGACACCTCTTCTCTGCAGGCATGTGAGAGCATGATAACTGCCCTGCTGTTTGACACACAGTGATATGCAGCACCCCCTCCCCTCCTCCACCCAACAGGCTTCGGCACACATTGGTCTTGTTTTGTTTCAGGGCTATGTGTTTGGGAAGCATCCACAGTTTTCAGCCTGTATGCACTCACACACTCATAGTCAGTCCAAAAAGAAAAAAGAGGCCACCTCACCTCTGGAAAGTTGAGTGTGGTGGAGGGCAAGGTGGAACCTGTCTGATGTCTGTTTTTTAACTATTGATGCTAAATAGCTCCAAGTGACAAAAGCAGATGTGTTGTGGCGGGTGGGATCAAATGCCGCCATGATTAATGGGGCCTGCCGGAGCAGATGACAACAGACAAGGGTCTGGCTTTGTGCCTGTTGAAAAGAGGATGGATTGAAAGAATGAAGAAGAAGAGGGAAAGATACAGAGAGATGGAGGACAGAGAGAGAGAGAGAGAGAGAGAGAGAGAGAGCACCTGTTAGTTAAACACTCCCCCTCTAGAATGACCTTCAACCTCTGTGTCTATATGTATAGGTGTCTGTGTAAACACAGCAGTTACCAGCTCAGTAAAGATCCAGCCAGTATAGGGCTGAGAGCAACTCAGACCCCAGTGCACTGGTCTGGGATTAGCTGAGGCCAATGAGGCTTGGGGTGATGTGGGGCTGCTGCTGCAGGTTCAGGGAGACAGTGAGTTTCATCTCTTTCCCTCCATCCTCTCTACTCAGGGCTCAGCCTCCAGCCTCCACACACTCACTGGGGATGTTCGAGGTAGGGCTGAAGCCTCAACACGACCCAGATGAGTTTACGTACAGGAAGTAAAGAGAAGACTGTAGGTTTTCATGCAGATTTCTTTTTTTTTTAATAGTTGGACTTCTTTGTAGTGATGTCACCATGTTCAGATCTCCCTCTCTCTCAGATCAGTGTTACTATTACTGATAGAAATAATGGAAAACAAGACCAAAGTTGGAATAAATTAGAATTATCATTTAAGTAAAAAAAATAATGCAGGATTTTTCCTGTACATTATGGTATGTTATTTATACTTTTACCTAAAAATAATGTAAATACTGCCCTATTCCTATCCCAGTGTACTCTGCTAGTTTCTGACAGAAAAATCTGTACATTTGAATTTTGCTGAAACAATGTGGACATTGTCAATGATTGCAGTTATCATGCAGTTTGCTTGTGTCAGAGGTGGTGTTTCACATGAAGGAGGTTACCTCACCTCGAACCATAAAATTGTAAATGGAAGTGTGTAAGATGGAGTCAAACTCTATTATGGAAGCATGGAAGCAGCTCTTCTGCATGCATTACACTGAACCTGAGCTGCAGTCAGTCAGCTCAGCTTGCCAGCAATTAGTGTGGTGGTGTGTGTAGACATGGTGGTGTGTGTGGATGGCTTCAGCCAGGCCTTCTGTGCCACCCCTGGTTAATGAGGCCTTTATGGAGATAAAATGGGGGTGCAGGAGAGGAGGACGTGGAGACGAGCACTAGCCAGGGAGACTGGAGCTGGCTGCAGCTGTTAGAACAGTGAGGGGTGGATGGGGGCGGGGGCAGCACTTTGGAAAACAGGATCTGAAAATGCTGATTGGTTGGTGTCAGCCCTCACTTACAGGCGTTATTTGGATGGTATAGGCAGAGCTGTGAGGCCTGCGCTGAACCCCTGAGCGACTTCTCAATTAGTGGGCGGCCTAGCGGAACTGCCAGACACTATTGTGCAACCACCCCCCATACACACACCCAGTCCTAATCCAATCGCTGCCTCCTAGGCTGTACGGCAACCAGATCTCTACAGTGATCAGGCACTGGTCAAGTTATTCTGTGCTGACTTGATGAGAGCATGCTATGGTAGAAGCCTTTTGTAAACCATCATATGGGAGAGCACTGAAAACTCCTTATCAGGCCCTTGTTGTTTTCATAGTACAAAAGCTTTGAAAACATAATATGATGTTTTCAGTGTTGCACTCTCTTCAATGATAACCACAGGGCTCAGAATGGAGGAATGTGATGCTTTGTGATGGGTCAAACCTGAATCGCTCAGATAACACATGCCACAATGAGGAACGAGAGAACCCGCCTTGCTTAACCAAGTCACGCCAGTCGCTGTGCTATGCTTGTGTAAAATAAGATGTAAATTTGGCAATTTTAACAGCCAATTTATTCATGAGGAAGCCAAAAAAGAGAAAAATGCTAATGCTACACACTGCTTTGCCTTTGGCCAGGGCACATCGACAAACAAGTCGCTCAGCAAAGGAATTAACAACTTCATTAAGTTATTTGACAGCGTTGGCACATCCAGTCCTGCATCACTTTGTCTGTGCTGGCTGATGCAAGATGTATATACTCGTACAGAAGGTGCCAAATATACATTTGCAGACTTAATATAACCGTTTGCTTCATCTGTTTTTAAACCATCATCTCAGCATGTTTGCCTAAGCAAAATTAAAAGACATCTGTAAGAAGGAATCAGTCCGGTGAAATCAATACAAAGACTCATTATTGAGAAGACATCCAATTTATAATTGGTTTGGGGGGTTTAAAAGAATCAATGTGTGGCTGAGGTCCTGCCTGCGTCTTGTATATCTGATGTATATCTGAGCACATGGTGGTGAGAGGCTGGGAACACACAGCAGTGACTGCAGAGGGGCCGCTGCTACATTGATTGCACCTTCCACCAGTTTTCCATATGCTTTTAATCTGTGAAATGCTAAAGAGGCAATCAAAGCAATCTGCAGCCATGCTGTCAGAGCAGCGTCCATGTGTCAGTCTGGTGATTTCTCAGCCACCTCCACTGCATTAAGAAGGCCTGATCAATGGGTGGGAGAGCCAGACTTATATTGCACACAGACAGAGGTGGTGAGCTGCAGAAATCCTCCCTGCCAGCTGACCTCACAACACATCACACCTCAAATAACAACTCTGAAAATTAAATTAAATAATTTGTAATAAAAATGGAGAAAAATAAAAAAAAAACTGCATTAATCAATTAGCATCAGAATTGGAGACAAAATTTTGGCAACTGAGCAAAAACACCACAGCATTGACCACTGAATGTCAGACTGAATTTATTAAACAAACAGATACCAAAGAAACAGCTAACACAAAAGGTGATACAAAATAATTGCAAATATATAGAACTGTCATTACTAAAATCACTAGGGCATGAAAGTTCATTCTTGATGAGTTTGCTCAGAGCAAACTCTATTTGCTGAAGAAGACTGTGAGAGGTTGTTTAAAGCCTCAGAAAAAGCTAGAAGGGTGATGCTGAGTTAAGATAATTTTGTCAGTCACTTCATTTTTGAGTGTGGTATAGGGCTGGGCGAGTAATCACATTTTATTTTCAATTACGATTTTGGCTTCCAACAATTATGAAAACAAGATAATCGAGATAAAAAAGATTATTGTGCTGCATTCTGTCTTGCAATGAGGCTCTCGTTTTTTTCTTGTGTTATAAATCACAGCGCACCCCTTTCCTTTACAGCGGTGTGCTTTCACCCCTCCCTAAAAGCCCAAACTCACTCTCACTGGGAATCCACATATGAAGTGAGATGTGAGCGGCGTGTAAACGCATTTTAACTGTTTAATCCACACTGACTCCAACCTGCGTTCAGCGTTTCTGTCCACAAAAGCAGCTGTCTGTCAGCTGCAACTCTTGGTGAGCTGAGAGGACAGTGGCTAGACAAACTGCCTTTACCAGGCTGACTGACAGCAGAAATTTACTGAACCAAAATAGTTTTCATGTTGGCTCCATGGGAAGAAATCAACAGTGTTTGTATTTATTGATTGATTGATTTTATTTCCCCGCCCACCGTAGCAAGTGAGGGGAATCTGCTTGTAGTGAAACAGGCAGCTCACAGATAGACTGGGAGCCTTGATCAATCAATGTAGATACTGTTAATAAGTTCAAAACACATATACAGTAGGATAATTGTGTGATTTAAACAGCTGTCTGTGCAGATTATGCTTCACTAAACGCGACAGGAACAGACTCGGAGCTTAAAAAAATGCGGGGGATCTCTGTGAGATGCATGTCACTCGCATGTGTGATTATGGATTATACATTTAAAAAAATGGAAGTGTGTCTGTTCTGTGAGACAATAAGTAATTGTGTTAAATAATCGTGATCTCAATATTGACCAAAATAGTGATTATGATTTTTGCCATAATCAGGCAGCCCTAGTGTGGTATTGATCAGTGTATATTCAATGTATTTCATATTGAGTCTGAACACAGTGTGAGCAGATTCAAAGCAATGAGAACACAAGAATATATCCAGATACAGATCTAATAGCAAAATCAGGTGTATCTTTAAAGATGTTGAATGTCAGGACAAAAAAGCAATGATGAGCAGATTCAGTGAAGGAATACTGACACAAGAATCTTTATAACATTTAAAAACTCATGTCAGTACAGCACTTGTCACTTGCTGACATATAAAGCACATTTGTCCTCTGTTTGTCTTCCCCAGTCTGACAGGACAAGTCGTCTTAATAGTGATGCCTTAGTCATTCTTTCTTGCTAATGATGTAGCAGCTCTCCTCTGGCTGCTCCTAACACAAACTCTTAGAAGTTGGTCTACCTCAGTGCTATAGAAAGCTTCTCAGACTTTAATGGTTTCACATATTTGGGTTTGGCCAGACCTGAGGCTTTTGTAGGCTCTCATTAAGTTAATTGGCTGCACTCTGTCCATTCATTAGCAACATTTCCTTTGTTCCACAGCTTGCCTGGCTTCATTTTCACACATTTTTGCCTCATCACCACATTTTTACAATAAAGAGCCATTACACCCCTGGAAATGTAGGTGTTCCCGTCCATAATGCCACACTGTGATACCCAGATGTAGTCACTCATAAAGCAGGGCTGCTTTTGATACTTAGTGATGTGGATATTCCACTGTATAGAAGAAAATGTATTGATTAAAGGGTTAATTTGCTTTCATCCCTATTCCTTACACTGAGTAAGATCACTGTGTCAGGGACTCCAATATATCTGTGGGGGGGGGGGGGGGACAGGGGACATGCTAAAATCCCAGTTTTGTCCATCCACTGCCAGTTTCAGTTACAGTTTTATTTCCTCACTAAAATCTCTCTAAACAGTGTCCTCTGACTGAGAGGAGCTTAGCAAAATGCACTTACACTCTAGTTTAGAAGGTAGCTTATACAAGCTCTATAAGCATCAACAAACACTTTGTGGTCTGTCAGGCCATGTACAGGCTGCCCTAACCATCTGATTGGTAATACTACTACTACTACTAATTATTATTATTATTATTATTATTATTATTATTATTATTATTTTATCATGTACATTTGACAAAGTATAATCCTAATATTCTCATAAAAAGATATAACTGAATCAAATAATTGTGAGTCAGTAAAATACAACATACAACATTATCTATGATCATGTGGAATTAATGAAAATGAGTGTGATAGTAAGTAGGATTACACATAAATGTAAATAGCTTTTAAAATGTTTTGGTTATATTGCTGTTTAGGTCTGAAAACAATTAGTCACTTACTTAATTAATTGAGAAGAAAAAATCAGTAGCAATTGATTAATGATAAACATCCTCTGGTTCTTCAATGCAAGGATTTGCTGCTTTCTTAATTGTAATTGTTAATTAAATCTTTTGGGGTTTGGACTTTTTGTCTTACAGAGAAAGAAGAAAATCTGACGTCACTTTGGCTTCTGGGAACTTGTGATGAAACAACATGAATATTATGATTTCAGTCACTGTATTCCTAAAAAAAAAACTTGGACTTTGTCCCGTAATCAGAAGAACCTTTATTAAGTATCTCTTTATACACTTAACTGTGTTAAAGCTAAGGAAATGAATTAACAACGCTGACCTGGGAGTGTATGAGAATTAGATAGGTTGTACTTTCCACCAATTTCCTTGATGGAAAGAATACGCTACAATATTTATTAAAGATTTACTGTCGGGGAATAAATGTTGACCTTTTTTGACGGCAGATTGTTCACACATTTCCTCTGACATCTAGCTGATAGGATAATAAGAAAATGGAATGAATATGAAAAGATATTACTGCTGACAGCTTGTGAGGGTTGGGTTGGAGGCAGCGGTGGGAATATTTATAATATCCCTATCCATGTCAGTGTTTCAACAACATGTCAATCAGCCAGATTTCACCTGATGGGCCACATGTCAAGCCAACATCTTCTAGATGCAGATATGGAGGTGTAATAATATGTGTCAGCTCTGGCTGCTTAGGGAGAGTGGAATTGTTGAGCTCCCCATCAGATATTTGTCCAAAAATGACTTAATTTTACAAAATGAAACAAACCAGAGCAGCTGTTTGGACCCTCTTAAGCCACAAACCACAATAGGTAGCTGCTGGCTATGTTTTGTGCATGTTCTAACTTGAAGTTAGTATAATTTCTAAATTCTCAATCATACGTTATATTTTTCTGTGTCTCTTAAAGGTTCAAATGGCAGATAATATGATGCAAAGAAATTTGTGTCTATCTCCGCAGCTTCCACCTCAGTTTGCAGTTTAATGAGATGGCACATAGATGTTAAAAGCTCTGAAAGCACCCTATAATTGTTATGTTGTGCTTAGGAAAGCTTGGCTACCATTAACCTCCCAACACCACAATTCACTTCACACGTCTAGCAATTACCTCGCCAATAATGCCCGAGCTCACAAATGCATGTGTTCTGAATTTCCTGTAATTAAATTGGGCTTTTCACATGTAATCTGGAAATGCTAAGGGGTCAAACTGGGTGCCAGTTAATCGTGAGTGATTGAGTCTGAAGGAGGGTCACACATACTGGAGGGTCTGTTTCCACCCAGTGCTTAATTGTCCCGATGAGAGGGGTCACATTTCCTTGAGGAGAGGTCAAGAGTGGGGTACCTTTGTTTTGTTTCCCAAAAGCGCAGAAGGAATGTCATTTGATGGAAAAAAATTACAGGCCCTTGGTGACAATGTCATTTAGCTTGCACATGAAGTATAGCCTTTATGATTTGGGAGAAAGCTATTAACCAAAGCTCTTAGTAGCCTTTTGTCATGTTCAATATCAAAATAAAGCAGCTGTACCACTGAAGAATTGAAACCAACTCAGAGTGATGAATACATTTAATCCCAGAGCATGCAGTTGAATTTCTGTATGTTGAGATATAAACTAGAAAGAGTTTATGAGGCTAAAACATTACTTTTATTCAAGTTTCACATGGTAAAAATCTTATTATTAACAAATCATTTTTGTCCCTAATTGAATTCTTAAAGATAAGTCTGGTGATATTCTATATTTGTTTAATTGTCACAAATGCCCCGTGCAGCTCTAAACCAACAATGAATTGATCTACTTACAAGTATTGTGTGTGTATCAAACCCTGATATATCATTCCTCTGTGTCATAAAACTCTATTGTCATCCAAAAACTATTAAAAACAAATCAGTGAACCACACTGATTCACTGAGTGAAATGTACCTTTATTACCATGGACACTCACACTAGTTTATTTTGACTCCATCCCACACATACTGTCCTGCTGCCAGAAATACTCATTGGAGCACCAAATGTGGATTAATCCACTGCTGAAAATAGTCCCCGACAAATGCACTGTTTCCCTCTGTTTTAATCATGTTTGATAAAAAAAATATCAGTGATCAGCTGTTTTAGGAAATAACTGAGTCTTAAAAAAAGAAAATGTATTTATGAGCTGTTTTTGAAGATTAACATCTTCTGGAGGAACCAATAAGCTTGGAGCTAAGTGCCACAGACAGAGTAGGAAGTCAGAAAGCATTAAAAGCCTTTATAGTATCCCTTTCTTAAAACAAGTTAACAAACCTGCCAGGGCACTGACAAGTACTGCACTACCATACTGATTTATTCTCTTTCAGTATTTTCCAAAACCGTGCTACTACAATTGTTCTTGACTTTAGTATGGCAACCTGTCAAATTATTGTTTGTTTCAAAATATATATACTTATTTTTCTAGAAACAAGACTGACATATTCTCACTGCACTGGCAGATTTTTTGCTTTTCTCTCACTTTTCTTGAATAATCAGGCCATCATTTTGTCTCCATGTAGGACACAACTCTAGTAGTTTCATTTTAACTAAAATGCCTCCAATTCAGTCGCCTGGACAGATTATTTTTTGGACTGTCCCCTCTTGTTGAGATTTGCTAAATTAGCTGTGAAGTGCAGTGACTCGTGGGACTGTGCATGTTTGGTGCAGATAATTGCAGGGCTAGTGTGCCACAGCCTGGCACCCAGCTTGGTATTGCAGGTGGGTTGGCGTAGGGAAGTGCCTATCGAACTGCACATCTGGCCCCTGCGGGGGTCACAATCTATCATACACCCTCTTCAAAATAGACCCAAACACAGCACTGCCAAAAACCTGTGCTGAAAGCCTTTTTCTGCTTACTTGTGCTTGTTTTTTAAATAGTTATTTCTCATTTGTGGACAGAGAAACTGAGTAGATGTAGGGGATGAATTTAAGAGATAGTTTGATTTTGATGATATTTTCAAAAGATTTGCAGATGCTCTCACTGTGGATAAAACTAATGGTAGCAGTGCAGGACATGACAATGACCAATAGTTTATCTGTTCTCACAGTTTCAGACATATGATGCGGAATGGCAAGTGTTTTTCAACCTTTTCGAGAAGTTTCTGTAGGAGCTAATTAGGTAGCACTTTGTGGCTGCTCTTCAAGCTGACAGTTCAGGGGAATGTTCCTTTGTATGGTTGGCAGTCTCTCAGAAAGCAGGCCATAATTCATCATTAGGATATCAGAGTCCAGGTGCAGATGAGAACTGATAGAGCCGGCAGCCTGGCAAGTCGGGGCACTCAAGGAGGAAAATCTTATCCCAGGGACAATTCCCAGGTCATGACCGCAGTAATTGAAATAATTTTGCCCCAAGAGTTGTTTAATCACTGACAATCACACATGCAGGGGGGACTAAATTGAGGGACGCAAGAGTCTGATTACATCTGCCACCCTTAACTGTCTCCCCCGAAACACCACAGTTCACATCAGCACCTTGGATTTCTGCAGTCCCTGTTCTGTTGTCTTGCTACTGCTAAGATTTTCTTGAGATGAAGCTTTAACAGGCAAACCAGATGATCAAATATGAACTCAGAGTTGCATTATGTATGAGTATGATTTTTTTCTCCTTTCTATGGTCCATGGTTGCACAGCCAAACTTTAGCTTCTCCTCACTGTGATTAAATTCCAAGTGGGACACCAGCATGGCTCCAGCCAGGGTGGATCATCAAATGGACAAAGCACAATCCCATTAAAAAACCCTATGTTAAGATGCAACAAATCATTTGTCTGTTATTAACCCTGAGCCTGTAATTATGCAGATTGCCATAGATTTTCCCTGGGTGCCTAGAAGTGAGATCCAGGGGTTGTTCTCAGTGTGGCAGGCGGACGAGGGAACGGCCGTGCATTACTGAACTTGCCACATTCATCATGTTGACTGATGGCACAGGGAGTCGGTCCCTGGGTCCCGGTGGTTAATGTAGTGGGTAATTAACTGTCATTTGCCTAGTAATAGGCCGATGATCAATGGTTTGTGAGGAAACAAATTCTAATCCGGCAGCTGATGAATGCATGCCGAGGCTGGAGCAATTGAAGTAGTAGGAGGGATGGAAGAAATGGGGACTGGGGGGAGGGAAGAGGAAAGCAAACCGCTGATGGAATTTCAAACGGATACTGGAAGCACTGGTATCCCCCCAAGTTAAATCGATTAACCCCAAAAAATTCATTTTTTGCCCTTGATAGTGCTGAACTACCTGGTCAGGTGAATGATGGAGGACTTGATTGATCCTCTTGGCCAAACCTTTTGCAGTATTTCAACATTCAGGCACTCGTTCACTTTTAAGCATTGAGTTCACACAAATAAAACAAAAAGCAAAAACACTTTCTCTATTTGTCCAGGTTTGTCTCTGAGACAATCTTAGTAGGAATTTTGTTTGTGTTGCTCACAGTGTTGAAAACCACATTTACACAGAACACCCTGAAAAGTTTTCATAGGTACAGGAAAACACAGGCCACAGGTCACAACATAAGTTTTTCAAAAGGTGTCAGCATTTTTCTTACCTGTGTCTGTAGTGCTGAGGACTGTCGTCATGTTGTTTTGTGTGTGGTATTTGTTTGAGGGGGGTGTAGTTCATGTTTTGAGATTGAAAATTGCTTTGCTTTGGAATCCTTTTATAATGTAATCCCTTACAATGAAATGATTGCTCCAAACACTGTTACAACCCACAGTGTTACTCCTGTGGTGTGATGATATACATACAAGTCTGCACTATTCGGCATTGGTTGAAAAAACACAAAAACATACCTTTTCTAATTTTTCACAACCATACTTACAAAAAATCAGTGTTCTCCTACACAGTAAAGTAAAGTAAAAGGATATGGCTGGCAATTTTTTCTACTTTTTTTTTTGTCAACAAATCGCATGTGCAGAGCCAAACCAATAATGAATTGATCCTATGTATCAACGGATCCACTGTGCTCTCCCACTCATGAGCAGTGCCTTACACGTACCTACTCTAAGGAGACTAAAAATGTGAACACTGTTATTAGTCTTTGGAGCCGTTTCAAAACTAACTCTCCAATCAGATTTAGTCAAAGGGGAGACATAAGTTTTACAAGAGAAATTACAACTCCCATGATTTATAAATGTAGAATTTGCTGTGTATCTCAGCAAAGCACTGTTTTTTAAGCTGAGTATATCACCTAAATATTTCATCTTTAAAACATAAAAAATTCTGCAAAATACAATGAAAGTTAAATGTATTGGCATGCTTTGACAAATGTAATATTAGGTATAGAAGGAAAGTAGTTATTTGTCTTAAACACCAAATTGTCCTTACTCGGTGAGTGTATCAGGGTACAGTAACAGGTGTGCAGGTAGGCAGTAACATAAAAACAATGCACTATAGAGGGTTAAGCACCTGCAGGCTACATTGAGTTGCTGGTATATGGCAACTACAACCAAAGCTTTGCAACAGGACCTTCAATACACCTTTATTGGAATAATAACTGAAATTGATATGAATGAAAATTAATCTCTAAACATTTTATCCTGCCTAATCATGGCCTGGTTCTGTTTTTTTTTTTTTTTAATCTTAGCCAAAGGTGAATTAACTCTTCTACATCGCTGATTGTGCTGTGATCAGAACTGCCACAAAGTCTCAGCAGTGCTGCAGCACCTTTCTGTCTGACATGATTTACTTACTCTTTAAAGCTGCTTTTTGTTCCATTTTTCAGCAGCAGCATGTTATAATAACATTATAACATTATATATATTATATATAACATTATATACTATATATATATATATATATATATATATATATATATATATATATATATATATATATATATATATATATATATATATATATATATATATAATGTTATTATATATATAATGTTATTATAACATAAAATTGCATAAATCTTCTGAGAGGCAGCTTTGGAAAATCACTTTACCATCAGACATGTCATGTTTGTCTTTGTACAGTATCTGTGGCTCTGTGTATATATTCCAAAATAATATAATGTAATTTCTTCTTACACTCCACTAATCACCGGGGGTGGGGAGTTGGATTTTGGATTTAGGCTGACAAAGCTGAGAAAAAGCATTGGCATGACACCACTCCTGCATTCTCCACAGGGGATGGGGGCCTGCAGACTCAGATTGGGTTTTGGGGTCCACTGGGCTAAAGCCTTGTGGAATAATTTAATTGGTGTCTGTTTTTCTCTCATCAAATAGGTATCACTGAGCCATACCAGGCTGTAATGCACAGTGAATGTCTTTTGACTGAAACAAGGTATTGGACACTGACTGCCGCTATTCTCTTTCAAATTCAGATTTGACCAAAGCATGAATTTTAATCTCATGTTGTATCTTCAACCTCTTTAAATATACATGCTATCTTGTCAGCCATGGATATAAAGTGTATGTCAAGCCCACTATTATACTTATGTTATTCTGTTTTCTTTTTTTTCAGCGGTCCCACAGTTAACAGCCTTCTTTATATAGCAGACAGCTGTATGTTTGTCAGCCTCAGAGAGATGCATTAGAAATTTATATATTTATTACCAATTATAATCCATATAGTCCCAGGCCCTGGGCCTTGCACAAAAGGCCTCTAAAGTGTCATCCTCTGATTGTGTTGGAGCCTGTGCCTTTGAATTCATTACAAGCAAACCACGCTTAATTTGCCTCCTCCCCTGAGAACCATTAGTGTTTGTGGCATCAAACTGGCAGAGCGGCGAAAGACGAGTGGCAGGTACGCTCCATCCATCTCCCCCCCCCCACAGGGTGAGGGTTTGAAGAGTGTTTGCCACACAAGTTCCCAGCAAGCTCGACTGGCTAGATGTTTGCTGGCACTGCCACAGATTTAGTCTGGGAAAATCTCTGAAGACTATTATCAGCCACTACATTAAACTCAGCTTGTCAGAGACACTAAAAATATAGCTTGATTTGAAGAGCTGATGTATGTATTGTTCCCATAAGCCAACACAGGTTGGGAGGTGGTTTTTAATCATTTAAAGCAGTGGTTAAAGTAGCACAGGAAGGTACGGGATGAATTATGCAGCAAACAAGTGGATGAGAAGCAGCCAGGAGTTTGGATGTTCTGTTTGGGAACCCTGGGGGTCTTTGGGATTTTTCAGTGAGTGAAACAACTTTTCAGGGTTTTATCTTGTTGAGGGGGTCTTTTACATGGATTCCATTTCCTTAGTAGGAAAAAATCAATGCATGTATTGGCTGAAAAATATTCTCGAAAATACCATCTCTTTTTTAGTCCAATAACTCAGCTTGAAATGGTAGAATGTTGGTGTCCACTACAGGTTTGTATTTCTGGGGGCAATAACATTGCATAAAACAACTATCCTCTATCTATCTATCTTTTGAGCTATGTGGTGCACTATGACATTTTCTTTAACTTGACAATTTTGCCATAGAGTATGACTAAATATATATATTATAATGGTGTAACGGAATATAGTTGATCCGTGATCCATACGGTTCATCCATATGGTTCAGTGAACTGCGGATTAATTGCAAAATTTAATGTTTCATCGGAGACAAAGTAAACAAACTGCTCTAAGTACAAGTCATGGACAGACAGCATGTCACTAACAGGGATTTTGAAAAGCAACAACCAAACCAGCATCTAATGAGTCCGAAGTGACATATTCAGGTATGTTTACATGCTGTTTAATGTGCTGCAGCTGAGCAGCTAGCTATCGAGCTGCTAACTACCGTTAGTGGTGCACTTTTCCCCAGTGAATGTTTGTTTGGTGGCTTGTTCAAGATGATAAGCTGCAGGACAAGACTTGTTCATGTTTGTAAGTTATCATTAAGTTTTGATGATGTGCACACAGGCTATTTTTTCATTCACTACCGTGTTTAAAGGTAGAAGGTATCATGCCTCATATTGCATTTTAATTTAACAATTGAGTATTAAATATTTTATATATTTTAAGATTTTATTTAAACATTAGACGTCTTGAATGTTGTTTTCATTTAAGACCATGGGCAAAAGTTCCTTGCCTTAAGTGTTTTACAGAATAATGAAGAGCAAAGTTATATTTTTCTTCCCTCTTTTTTCTCTCAGATGTAAAGTTGTTTTTTTAAATGTATGGGCTTCCGCAGTGTGCAAAGCTTTAAGTAAGTTGTTGGTGGTCTTATTCTGGCTTTTTAGTTTGACACCTAACCTCAACAGTATCAATCAGTTTCTGAGGAAAGTAGTGGTGTTGATTCAAGTGGTAGACACACACACTAACAAACACTGTATGGTCACAGATACAAGGACTTTTACCTAGGATTTCTCAGAACATAGTAGTGTGACAGTCCCTTTCAACATTGCAGGCCACCTTAAATTTGCAAGAGATGAGAGAAGAGCGTGGACAGACACAGTGAACAGTGAAACAGAACACCGTTTTGATTCAAGCTGACAGGCAGAAAGCTTAAAACATTGCTTTTTTACACGAATACCTTCCATCATTTATAATCCAGAGCCTTGAGTGCATGCTATCTGAAAATGATTCAGGTTACTGAAAGACAAGGACACTCGCCCCTGCACAGTGAGAGGCGGCACTGTGACTCTCTGTCGAAAGCTGCCATACAAAGTGCCTCTGTTATGCTCAAACACTCATGCTCATTATCTCACACTAAATCTATCATTTCTTTTTCTTTTTCTGAGGATTTTTTAGATCAATTACTCTGCTTTGTAAGAAGATCATCATCATTTCATCTATTTCATGTGAAGGCCTTCCGGCAATGCACATTTGTACAGAAAAGAGAAAGGACAAGAGATAACACAGATATATCTAAATTTAGATGGCTCAAAGGAAAAGGCATAATTCTTTTAATTAAGTCAGCACTAATCTATCGAATTGGCCCTCTTTGTTTTCACCCACCTACCATGTTACAAGAGATATCCTTCATTGTCTCAAGGTGTGTTGACAGTGGCCCTTAATTCTGTAGGTATTCATGAGGGCACAATCTATCTGCTTCCTTTGCCTCTGGGAAACATACTTTCTGAAGGTTAATAAACAACCCTGCATATCCCAAGCCCTGAGATCATTTATCAGATTGCGATCTCTTACAGACTCTGAGAGTGGCATGCTGTTTTATCATTTTAACAACGACGGCTAAAAGTGCCTCAAGAAGTCTGCCTAATAGGTTATTTTGTTATATGATTTCGTTATCAGATTTTTTTTCTCCCTTGCTAGCCTGGTCTAGGTCGCTGTGTAGTAACAGCCCTGAATCCCTAATGAATACTCGCATTAATGTCCCTGGAGCAGGCGAAGAAATAATAGGATCCTCCCTGGGCAGTATTGCTAGCCATGTCCCATCTATTTCCATGGCACAAGCTGCAGCCCTGCTATTTTTTACTGCGCTACTCTGGCCCGGCCCTGTCCAACCTATTTTTGTGACTGATTCAGAGACCCTATCTGTCTCAACAGCTCATGTTAGTGTGTTTACCACAATCCCTTTGACAGCTGTCACTCTCATTTTCAGAGCCACCAAGAAGCAACAGAAGCAGTTGTAGTCCTGTAATTCTGTTTTGTGTATTTCTGCTAACCAGGGGAATCAAGGGTGGGATATAGTTGTGGGTGGAGTCAAACATGTTCAAAAGGTCAAATGTGCTGTGCTCATACCCTTCAGTTCACAAAATATGGACACAAAAAATAATAATATAAATACTGTATGTTCTATTCATTGTGACATGGCATCTTGAAAAAGTGTTTAACTGTTGTTTATTTTCTCCAAAATATTAAGAACAAAAGGAACTAAAAAGGTTACCTTGATCATTTTCATTGGTTTTATTTAAAACTAAGGGACTAACAAATCTCTCTTTGGTTTGAAGCTTTCATCAAAGCATGTATGACAGCAGTGAGCTTTCTTATTAAATGACATGCAATCAGTCAGTGGGAAAACAATCACACCTGTACCCTGTAACAAGATCCACAAAACCAACAAAAGTAAATAAATAAATAAGTAAAATACAGATTTGATTTATTAAAATAAAAAAAAGAGTAAGGAAAAAAAAATACTATTTTACTGGGTTATCAGGTTGGGGGGTTGTTGTTTTTTCATCTGTGATGGTGTTAATGGTGGAGTATTTTTCTGAAGGTTGTATGTATGATATTAAGAAATATATGTCAAGAAAATGAAAAAAAATGGCTTTGTAATTTTGTATATGGTTTTGTAATTTTGTATATGTGTGAGAATACAGGAGCCGTCCTTTAACACTATCCTTTAACACTTACGGAAAAACCTGTGTATGCTTGATTGAGTCAGATGAGAAATTCATCACTGTAGACAGGTAAGTCTTGGAGGTGTTTAGCCCAGCTTAGCACAAAGACTGAAAGTAATGGGAAACTGCTAGCTTAGCACCTCCACAGCTGTTTTAATTATACACTTATGGTTCTTGGTTGTCACAATTATTTTTCCTCACAGGTTCAAGTCAGGCTATGATAGCAGTCCCCCTGTATTTCACCTCCCAGACTTACTGTTTTGTACTGGATACTAACATGCAGTATGCTTTGAATCCTGAGACTTGGGGAAAATATTTACATTATATATCTTTTTTTCTTGTGTGTGTGTGTGTGTGTGTGTGTGTGTGTCTGTGTGTGTGTATGTGGGTGGCTCAGGTTGTTTGGTGTAACAGGGAACTGCGCAGCCTGCAGCAAGCTAATTCCAGCCTTTGAGATGGTCATGAGGGCCAAGGAGAACGTCTACCACCTGGACTGTTTCGCATGCCAGCTCTGCAATCAGAGGTTAGTAAGTAAACCACACTCCTGCTCCTCTCCCATACCTGCATCCAGTCAAATTACCATTTAGGGAATCAATGCAGAATGGTAAACCCAAGTGCTGCTAATAGTTGAAGAAAGATCCCACATCAGAGATCTATCACTCTTAACCAGTAACCAGGGCCTCAGGGATACCTGCTGACCCAGCACAGTGATTATGATCTAGGACTACTACTGTATAGTGTCAGCCTAGAGCCGCAGGTGCAGCTCCCGCAAAATCACAGTAGTGTTTGATGGACCATCTGAAAAAGCACTGCTGCCGGTTTGAACATGGGCCTCTGCTGTGGTGGTGAAAGTTAAGGCCCGAGTCTCCTTCAAATTAACTAGTTCATATGATATTTTATCGTACCATGTCCAAAAGCAATAGTGTCTATTCCTCTTCTGAATGGCCACATTCAAAGGCGGAAAAAAAAGCCTGTCCTCATAGCTTCCTCCCAGCTGCATCCCGCTGCCTCCTCATGTCACTCTAAGAATTCTGGGTCTCTTGCGTCTGTCTCTACAGTTTTGATATGAATAGTCATACAAATGGAGATGGAGAGCATGCTTTTGGACAGTCTCTCCTTGATGGAATACATATGAAAAATGACAGAATTAACTGTGTGAATAGTCTAACATGGTCTGTTTCATAAAATTGTCAGGCTTTTTGAGGTTTTTTTGAAGGTTACAAGAAGCACTATCAAACAGAAAACTGTAGGGGAACATCACACATCATCAGGAAGATTACATGTTGGCTGGGTTCCTGTGTCTCTCTCACTTTCTTTCCCAACCTCGGCTTTGTTGCAGATGTCCGCATGCAGACACACACACACACACACACACACACACACACGCACACACACACACAAATCAGACACACTGCGCATGCTAAAGGCAAAGGACCTGGTTACGCACAATTAGCACTTGGTTATTGTCTTGCCACTTCAGCCGGCTGCACCAGACAGCCTCCTCTAATGGGAGAAGTCAGCTAATCTTCATCAGCCAGGCCCAGGCAGGCCAACTCTGCTCTCCTACATTAAAACCCATTTAAGCGCGAGCAAATCTTTCTTTTTACATTAGGGCAGCTGATGAACTGTTGAATAAAATAGACTGAATAAAATAGTTTCACATGGTCTTCTGTGGCCTTGTAGGCACTGTTCAGATGCCCATCACAATTTCACTGGGGCCTGGCCAAGATTTATGGTGTGGCACTGACTTCAACTGAGGCTGTTCCTCAGCTTTGACTTTTTGTTTTCCATTTTGTTTCTTTACATTGGTGGAGAGATTGTGGGAGAGATATACATTTAAAGGATCATTCTGTGTGCCTGAATTCACATCCTACAGAAACTGCATTGCCCCAAAAGTAGCTGATATAACTGATGATAACATATTTCAATGGGCATTTAAACTTTGAAATCAAATTCTGATGTGCAAATTATTACTGTAATTCCCTCTGTCATATGTTTATACTTTTTTTTTTTTTTTTGCATCTTTCAGAATTGACATTGCAAACATGAGACTTGTCAAGTCAGCCAGCTGTTGTTCTGAGAGAAACTGTTTTGGAGAGGGAGTTTTATGCCACAGTGATTCAATCTCTAAATCTACATTTATGACTTATGTCTTTTAGAACATTTGGGATTCACAGCAGGTATGATGCATTCTTAGTGATGTCCACAACGTTACTAATAAGTCTAAGTGGGTTGTCAATATTTATATCCTGATTAATAGAATGACCTTTCACAAATTTTCTCAGCCTCAGTCCGAGATCTATCAGGAGATCTCACTTAAGATTCCCTGTTTCTCAACGTCTCATTGTGGCCAGTCTGAAAATGGGCTCCTGTTCTTTGTCTGGAATACTGATCTGCCGCCTTGTTCATCTACACCACACCATTTCTGTCCCCTCTCATTTCCCAGCCTCAAACAAACATGAAAGCCCCCATCGACCCCCTCCCCCCACGGGTCCTTCAATAAAGCAATCTAATCCATCTCACAAATGGCTCAGAGATTTCTCTGTGGAACATCGTCAGAAAATGTGAAATCTGATAAACAGAGCAGGCTATAGGGGGGTCAGCAGGGGTCACGCGGTGTAATTATCCATCGCTCCTGCAGGTCAGCTGCAGCACATGTTGGCGTTTGAAGGTTGAATTGCTACAATCAAGTATGAACATACAGCAACCCCCCACCACACACTCACACACACACACACTTACTCCCATGCATCTATCCACGCCATCAGTTACTTTGTGGGTACATCCACCCTACCGAGCAAGGGCAGGGAACTCAAAGCCAGTGATTACTCTGATTTCATCAGGGACTCACAGGCAGGACTCTAATGGTCATTGCCATGCTCAGCTATTAAGGGCCATGCTTAAGTGATAGGCCAATTAGTGGAGGACAGAGATGGAAAGATGGGCCGGTTAGCTGAGAGTGGACATGTCACTGTGATCATGACCTGCAACTGCTTCTTTGTTCTTTGTCATCATCACCATCAAATTGGCAGTAATCTCTTGCTTGCCACGAAAGAAGCATTGAGAGCTGAACCTGCTTCAGGAATAAGATAAATGGAAAAGCCTCACCAGTTATCTTACTTGTGTATCTGCCAGAGAGCAAAAGCCTTTTTTCCCTCCCATTTCTTCGCTCTGTGCATGACTTTGAAATGGTATCAAGCTGAGGGGAGTGAATAGCTCCTGTCCCTGGTCTATCAGTGAAAATATAGGATCCTACATTGGCTCTGATTGCTCATGTCTGCACCCAATGTGGCCTTACTCTGTTAAACTGGACATAAATCTACCATCATGACCTTCCCACCAGCCAGACCTGTTATTTTCCCTACCTTAGCTCGGGGAAATGAAGCACCACCATGGTCTTAGAGCCAAAGGGACAGGGGGCAGGTTCTGAGCAGTGTGGGGTTGTTGGTGTGGGTGGGGGTATTGGGAATAAGGAAGGAGATATGAGACTCCATCCAGCAAGCAGTTAGCCACAGATCAGCCCTGGGGGACAGCTAATCGATGGAGCTGTCGTCCAGCCTCATCATCTAGCCAGTGCTGGCCCAATTTCCCCCTGATGAGCTAGAGGCCACAGTCTTGGGAGGCTGGGGGAAGGTTAGAGTAGAGGGGAGCGGAAGAGCGCAGGATGGGTGACAGTGCAGGGGAAGGTCAGTGCTGATAAGGGGGGAGGCTCCATATTGGAGCCTTGGAAGGAGAGAGTGACACCAATTGGGTTCAGCACAGCTAAACTCAGCCACTGGTGCCTTGTATGTCATGGGTTAGGCTTGTTAGATGGGGGCCTAATAGGTAATAAGGGACATAGTTGTCACTTTGTGTATGATTGGTGTTGAGAACTTAGAGCCTGTGAAGCCAGGCTGTTAGAGAACAGAATTCAACTTCCTAATCCTGCACTACTGAAGAAAAAAAAAATCACAATAAAAAGTAAAAATTACAAATTTTATACAAATAAATGGTAGTTTTTCTCCACTCATCAAGGTGAAAGGTGTTTCAACCAGTTTATACATTTTCAACATTCTGAAGACCCTAGCTGTATAACATGAGGGGCCACATCCTTCAAAGTTTTAAGACAGAACATGTCATGATGGGCTGATGTGCATGTCTATAGTTTTGAGCTGAGTCTCACTTTATGAGCTGCCTCTTTCAAAGTGCATGTCCTAAGACAGGGTAGACTTCAGAGGACTGAAGGCGAGAGCTGAATCCACCATATTCAATGCACAAAACAAAAAACAATAAAAAGGATGTATCAGTTGAGCCCTCTGAATTTAGGCAAAAGTGGACTGCATTTGGAAGAATCTTTGGAATGGGACTGCCTTGTCAACCGTTATCAGTAAAATGTACTGATGCATCCTCATGAAATAGGTGGTAATGGAAGCTTGGTGATGTAGGGGACTTGTCACTAATCAGACAGTAAGCTAACATAGTTCATTCAAGGTAATATTTGTACCATCCACTCCTGGCTCATGACTGCATGCAGACCATGACTAATCTCTTTCTGGAGTTTATACTTCTGCAGAGCAGAGTCATATTAAATTGGATTGTGCATTACAGCTAATATGATGCCTTCCTCCATTTTGGACCCACCATTTTTTCTAAGGTCAGTACTGTCAAGACAGTTCGCGGTTGGTCAAAGGCAATAATTTGCATTTTAACATTCACAGCAGGAAATAAGGGAAGGGAATCATCTATAGATTGTCGTCTGTGGGCGTAGGTGTAGGTTGAGCCCAGTGTTATCTGAAGGCTAGTCAGTATAGTGTATATGACCATCCTTCAAGGAGGCAGCCCTTCAAATACAGCACTGTGTCAGGGTGGTCTTTGCCTGGCACACAGGAAGTGATGCGTTTTTCTCCCCAGAACTGAACAAAGAATCCAGGGGAAAAGACTTGTGGCCACATTGTTTGATTAACAATTGATTTTTCAGTGGTACAGTACAGAAACCTGACATGTGAGTGCTGAGCTTCACAGATGCAGACAGAAAATGAATGCTTTAATGAAAACCAGAGTTTTAAAACACAATGGCAGTGGGTGTGTAGCAGCAAAAATGGAGACAAAATAAATAAAAAATTATGATTGCCCCATTTCCAGATGTGAAACTATATTACCTACATTTCATTCACCAAAGAAAAAATCATCTTTAACATGCTCTTGTACTGCTGCCGTCTGATTGCCCAGCAGCAATCTGCCAGGGAAGATTTACAACATGCTGTTACAATTAAGCATCAGTGTCATAGGGCCAAGTGTTTCTGGACCTGCATGCATCCTAACAGTAATTAGATTTGGTGCAATTGAGACTATTTTCTCTCTTTGACAATCTCACTGTTTCTTCATTTGAGTCGAAAGTGACTACTGTAGTTAACATGGGCCTCCGAGGCAAATAGCTGGCATCGCAATACATCTTTTAAGTGTGTGCCTGTGGAAGCCATTCTTTCTCTTCCTCCTACAACAAGAGGTCTCTAAAGACTCATTAGTCACAGTCACCTCTAAATAAAGGAAGGAAGATAGAGGGAAGAACGTGAAGGGAGAGAGGAAGACAGCACCTGCAGAGGGCAACTGAGTATATGGTTAGAACCATTATATTGCAGACTGTAATAAACATACAACTATATAGATACCATACTTGAGAAAACACATGCGATGTTCAGGAATGCCTTTGATGAAGCTATAGCTAGCTCCTTTAATGAGTACTGAGCCCTCGCAGTAATGTGTTACAAGGTATAGATTGGTGAAAGATTAAAGGAAAAAACTGAACCTGAATAAATGAGTGGAGAAACATAATGAAAGCAGATGCTCACTGAATGGTTTGATGAGTATGAAAATGATATGAACCATATGCTATGACATTTACATTCACCAGTTGAATTGAACACCAATTTCAGATTTTGGAGCAGTGTGTTAAGGCATCAGTATGCTTCAAAAGAACTATACAACATGTCACCTGAAAATGTCTAAAGGCAATGTTTATAATTGTAGCCACACTAGAAGGTAGGGAGCATTTAAGCTAGCCTAGCTTGGTTCCAGACTTCTGAATCACTGCCCACATTTCGGACTTTTTCAGTGATTTAAATACATCTGGTATTGTGCTCATTCACAACTGCCTCCTCCTGTTGGACAAAAAAATGGAGTCAAAGCTTTGTAAGAGGGTTTACTAATGGGGCCGGCATCTTCTTTTGCTAGTGCCAGAAAAATAATACGTCTATCAAAAACCAAGAAAGTGGCCACAGGAATGGCAACATTTCAGTGTCAACTGACAATGACATTGGTGGAATAGAGGTCGCTCACTAATGATTGGTGAGGGAATTACAAAATAAATATCAATACTATGTCAGACTAAATGAATAGTACGTGAAGTGTTTAATTTTTTAATTTTTAATTTTCATCTCAAACTATTCTCTAAAATTCAAACTTAATAAAATCTGTATTTGCATATTTGACAAAATAATTTAAACTCCTGGACCTTTAAGACCTAGACCTTACAGCAGCATCTCATGGTTTTCATCAGCAGATAGAGTTTCATTTGTATAGTGTTTTTCCACACTCGCATTATGTTCCTTCATATGATACAGTTATGGACATAAAATCAAATATTTCAAAGAAGTGGAGCAGATTGAAAACAAGATAATAATTACCACAAAATGAGAAAGTCTGTTTGATGATTTGATTCACTGTGTAAACGCTAAACTAAAAAGATGTGGCTTAACTTTTTTGCTGAATATTTAGAGGATTCATTGTTTTCAGTGGGGTATTGAAACAGGCGTCACTGCAGGTTTCATATATATATACTGTATAATACTTATGACGGCTAATTCAGTAACACATCATATCCCTATTTATCATATCATCAGCAACAGTAAATAGCTGTTTTTTTATTGAAAGTCCAGTAGCAGCAAACCAATGTATGAGTGTTCTCTAACAAAGAGTTATATAGAAGATGTACCCTGCAAATGTTTTTTAAGAAACTGGAAATACTAGGGCAACACAAGGTCCTTTATTAGACATGCCCTTGATGGGCCCAGCGTAATATCCTCATCATAATTGGTGCACAGATGTCACATATGCTGTTGACATTTCACCGAGCAGAAACAATTTGGCTGTGTGAAATAAGTGGAGGGCAGGGATAAGGGCTATGGGAAGAGAATGAAGGGGAGGAGGAGGAAGAGGGGTGGGAGGAGTGAAAGAAGCAATCCTACTGGTGTAAAAGAAATAAAGGGGTAAGATGAAGCTAAAGTGGGAGTGGGCATGGTGTAAGTAAAGGCAGACACTAACAGATTCTGAGAGACAAGGGGTCATTCAAACAGGACAATTTATTAGACTGGAGTGATACCATTACATGAAATACACCTGTGCCTCTGCTTTATCACTGAATCAAACAGCAGAGATGAATGGATATTAGTTCTCTGTGTTAGGAGTGGTAATAAAGGTGTGTATATACAGACAGGTGACAAATTAAAGGAAAAACCAGCACAGGTCTGAATGCTTGACCCCTACAGTGAGGGGATCCAGTGGTTATGCTATGGGGGGGATTTTGCTGGCACAGTTTGGGTCCACTTGTCCCCTGAGAGGGAAGGGTCAATGCAAATCAATACAAAGTTGTTCTGAGTGATCACTTTTATCCTATGATGAAACATTTCTATCCTGATGGGAGTGGTCTTCCAGGATGACAATACCCCCATCCATAGGGCACGAGGGGTTACTGAATAGTTTTATGAGTGTGAAAATAATGTGAAACATATGCTATGGCCATCACAGTCACCAGATCTCAATCCAGTTGAACACCTATGGGAGATTCTGGACTGACATGTTAAACAGCGCTCTCCACCACCATCATCAAAACACCAAATGAGGGAATATCTTTTGGAAGAATGGTGTTCATCCCTCTAGTTGAGTTCAGAGACTTGTTTAATCAATGCCAAGGTGCACTGAAGCTGTTGTGGTGGCACGTGGTGGCCCAACACCTTACTAAGACACTTTATGTTGTTCTGGATGCCCTTGTTTATTCATATCTCTGTAAATAAACCATTTTGCAAAAATACTTCAGCTTCTATTTGTCAGCCATAACTGTTGTTGCTGATTTGTGTTGATACTCAGCCTTAAAGTGGATATGAAACAGTCGATGAAGTTAACATAATTTACTAAAAGAATATCCATTCTAATCAACAACTATATAATAAACATGACAAATATAAACATATAAAAGAAAAGAGAAACTGTGGTATCTTTCTTTGGACCAACAGACTGAGGTTGCACCGTCTGTTTAAATTTCACTGCCTATAATATGTACTCTACCCAACATACACATGATGACAGTGGTACAGAGGCACTGATTACGCCAAATGAACCACAACCATTAAAAACACCTAAAACTCATGTTATTCCACACCATTCATCGGTTGAATCCTTAGCCAGAGAGAGTCATCCCAGCTGATGCAAACCTCCAAAGAAATATTTCTTACCGTGACCTCACATTTTCCGTAGCAGTAAGTCAGGCTCACACTCCAGACTTTGGACTCCAAACGTTAGATGATTCCCAGATGTTATCCCCAATTCCTTTATCTTCCTCACCATCATCTTGTTTGTTCTTCTTGCAATGCGTACAATAAAGTTGTTTAGCATGTGGGATAGCTGGCATTTCAATCACATGGCTTATCTGACAAAAAGGTATCACACATGGGGCGGCTGTGGCTCAGGAGGTAGAGCAGGTCGTCCACTAATCGGAAGATCGGAGGTTCGATTCCCGGGTCCTCCAGTCTGCATGTCGATGTGTCCTTGGGCAAGATACTTAACACTAATTGCTCCTGATGTGAGAATGTGTTTGAATGCTTAGATTTCCTCTGATGGGCATGTTGGGACCTTGCATGGTAGCCCCTATACCCATTCAGCATATGAATGTGTGTCGCTTTGAGTGGTTGGAAGACTAGAAAGGTGCTATACAAGTACAGTCCATTTACATGTCTAGTGACAAATTTAAAAAAAATATTGTTGCCATACTGAACCAACATAAAGCACAATAATTTGGGATGAAAAAGCAAGAAATTGTTCCATAAGTAAATTATTTTGTGTTGACCATTTGACCGTCCATCCCAGAAATTGCCTGAGGCCTGACTTGTTTTTGTGGGTTTTTTACCACCCAGGAATTGGCTCACAACTAAATAAGCATTTTTGATTGGTTGATGTCAGTTCTACCTGCTTACTCCTGCAATGGTTTTATTCGTGATCTAAATGTCCATAACGCTAATAAATTAACAATATGAACCAAGGTAGCAGCAGTAGGCCAAATAATATATTTATGCATTTGTCAATTTCTCCGTATTTCAGTCTAGTCTAGCTTTTGCCTTTTACTTAACATATATTTTAGATACTATCAGTTATAGTAATAATCAGTCTCCAAAAATAGTACTAGTAACTACTATAGCACCTAGTAAAAAATAGAAAAATCAAAGTAAAGACCAGAAAAGAAACAGGACATTAATAAAAAGATAAGATGTGATTTCAAATGGAGCCCAGAAATGCTTCACTGTCTTCACTGGCCAACAGAACCAACAACCGTGTTTTGTAGGCAATGATGTCACTCCAAAATGGTGGGTCGCTAGCTAGATAGATAGGTAGAAATTACGCAAATAAATTTGTCATATCTGTGGTTTTAAAATCTGATTTTCGGCATGGTGTTTTTCAAATATACTTGGTTGCTACCAGTGCCAAAATATGCACATTTCATGTCCCCTTTAAAGAACAATGGTGAGGTGAAGCTGCTTTTATGTGTCTATTACTGTCTCTGCTATTTAAAAATACTTTTATTATTAAAAATACTTGATACTCTTGATGCTGATATGATGCTCTTGTGTTTCCTTGAACAAAGATTCCCAGAAGGAGACAATGATGAGGGGTTCTTAATTTATTTCCTACAGTACTGTGAAGGTTGGCAGGATGACATCACTAAAATCAGCTTTTATATTATATTATACAAGATATAGATGACTGACTGATGCTCATTTCATCCCGCATTGAAATGTTGATGATTTAAAGAGACTGCAGCTGAGTTATGAGTGTGCAGCTTTACATGATCTGTGTTTCAAAATAATTGTCATCTCTTCCCCAGAACATTTGGCATTACACATTATTGTCACTCTTTTTGGTATTTTGTGCCAATACCTACGGTGTATTTGAATCCTGCTAATTGGTCCCAAATGGATGTAACAAATCATGCTCTCAATCTGCCCTCCAGCCCTGAATAAATGCTGTGAACAGCCTGAGCTTGTCAGGTACCTGAGCTCCATCCGCTGTGTGCAGCTCCCAGCACTGAACTCAGCAGTCTTAACACCAAGGGAAGTCAAACGGAGGTGAGCCTCACTGTCCCCACCCCCCCCACCCCCTACTGCAGCTACACCTTCCCTTGGTAAACACTGGCACCAGCGCTTGCCGACCTTGTCCAACCTGCACAATGAGGGAGATAAGCAGCCCTCAGGACAATACAGCAAGAGTTACGGCTCTTACACGTTCAACATAATCTCTGCTTGGCGCTGTGCTGAAAGGTCAAGCATAACTGTGGTCCCCCTGGCTGGAGCAGGATGGGGCTGCCGAGGTCGGTGGGGGTTTCGGTAACACCTGCAGGTGGAAAGGAACCCCAGCAGTCTGAAACAGAGATAATTCCATCCATATACATCAGACCACCCCCGTCTTCTCAAACTAACCCACATGCCTCAAGCCCTGCATTTCTTTCCTCCCTTGTAACTGAGTTGACTGCTTCCTAGAAGAGAGCTCCTTGTCTGCACACAGCAGCTTTGCAGCTGAAGGGTGGGTTGGCACTGAGGTTACAGTAGGTGAGGTAGAGAGTTTGCACTACAGTCAGGAAGCTAGTGCTGCAGCTGGCTAGACCTGCTAGCCTTCAGCTCAGTGCTAATGATGAGATTCTTGCTTTGATGCTTATGTAAACCCCTCTCTCTTTCTTTGTGTGGTGCAGGTTTTGTGTGGGAGACAAGTTTTTCCTGAAGAACAACATGATTCTGTGCCAGACAGACTATGAGGAGGGGCTGATGAAGGAGGGCTACGTTCCCCAGGTCCGCTGACCCTCAGGCCAACACATAGGAAAAGGAGGAGGAAGAGGAGGAGTGGGAGAAAGAGAGAGACTGAAGGAGCGCTTGCAATCACACAACAAAAAGCACTATTGCCTCCTGTCCAGCTCCTGTCCCCCACATGTACATAATGAAGCAAGCCTCCATGGGAGGGGAGACACTCTGCTGTACAGAATAGCCATAGAGACTGCAGTGTGGCAGGGAAAGGCCCTGGAAGCCTACAACAGACTACAAGTATGAAATAAAAAGTTTGTCCATTTGTTTGTTTGTGACTGACGGATGCTGCCTCTTTTTTCCTGGCGAACAAAACACCGGCCTCAGAGCAATTTTTTACCAACAGCTTCTCCTGGTTGTTGGGGAAAAAAATTAACCTGCCCAAATGCAGTCTTGTCTCATCTTATCTGACAAGGTGTCCCACCTGACTGCACAGGCCAACAACTTCTACTTGAATCTAAAATACACTGAGGTATTGTCAATCAATGTAATTTTGAGATAAAGACCTTTTTACTGTATGTTAAAAAAAAAACACTGCGAATGTAAAGTGAAGAGGGGCAAAAATAATGATTTTAGATTTGTTGCTGTGTGTGTGTGTGTGTGTGTGTGTGTGTGTGTGTGTGTGTGTGAGAGAGAGAGAGAGAGAGAGAGAGAGAGAGAGAGAGAGCATGAGCATGTGTGTGAGCATGTGGTTCACTCTTCAGGCTGCAGAGTTATCTGTCACGCAGTCGCGCAAAGGCTGGGTCTGGTCCATATTGTGCACTCAGAACATTAATCATGGTATCAACATGCTTCCAAATCACACAGCTGTGTTGGCCAACGAGTTTGTTAAATGATCAGTGCTTTTCTCTGGACAAAGTTCATAAATATTTTTGAGATTTTTCGGGGGGGTAGTCACCACTATGTCACTATGAGTCCAGCCACTGTACTGTCAACCTGTGAAGACTAGTAGGTCTGCTTTTCTAATCGCACCATCTCAGAAGTGACAAAGTAAAAGTGTGGTCAAGTGAGGTTTGAATGCCACTCAAAAGACTTTTTTGTTCAAAATACGCATCTCTTGAATACAATTAAAGCTGCTCTAATCACTTTCAGCTCTTCTGAGTTTATTAACCTCTTTTAGATCATTGTTTTGGTTTTCTGGCAAGCAAACTCTGCTTGTATCAACCTCATTTCGAGCAGCAGCAGACAGCAGTTTACAGTGAAAAAGCTCTGAAAAACCCACTGTACACTATCTGCTCAGCACCAAACAGCAGACAGACACAGTTAGAGACTAGCTGGTGAACATAGTAGAGGATTTAGCAGTGAAAGCGATAGATGTTTTTCTCAGAAGTTGGTGGAGATCAAACCAGAGATAAAAAGAGAGTCAATTTTGGATTTACATTCATCAGGTGGACACATGACTTCAAATAAATTACAGTGATGCTTTGTGTCTGCTGGATGTGTAAATAGGCAACTGTTAACTGCTAACACGTTAGCCAACAAATTTACAATTGTATTTTCAGCTTGTTCTGCTGTCCCCAAGTGGCCAAAATCAATGGATGCAGCTTTAAACATTATATGGACCAGACTTTATGTCTGTGGAGTATTTTTCATGATGTGACAAGTGTCAGTTCCATTCCTAATATGTATTCCATCTGAGCTACTTTCAGCAGTATTTGAGCAACCTGGATTCAGACTGACTCCAGGCTCTCACACTTGCTTGCTTTCACACCGGTCAAACTGAAATGTGGGGAAATGCTCTTGGAGGCAGGTTATTGTAGCGGTTGTAGAGGTGTACGGATCAGTTGGGGGTTGAGGGTTGGTTACTTTTTGTACACTATTTATTTGATAACCATTCAGTGTTTCACCTGTTGTCCAAAATTTGGCATTGTTTGACATGCTGATACTTGAATCCAATCAATGATTTCTTGGCCAATATTGAGGATGGGTGCGTGACTTGCATCACAGCTTTGGCTATAGTTAAGTGTCCTCTGCAGCAGGTCAGTCAACTTAAGACTCGGTCAACTCGGTCACAATAGCTCCGTGCTGCAGAGGAGTTGTGTCCTTTTCTGCTGAGAAAAAAAATCTTTAATCTTTCAGTATTAAATATCAGCATCTGAGCGTGTGCAACAGTGCTCAGCATCATTTCTTAGCTGGCAAATAAAAGAAACCCTCCATTAATTTGTAAATTGTGGGTGTACATAAAAGAAATATTCATTTTTGCTTGCTATTGTACAATGATTTCTTTTTATGTGTCATCCAGCATGAGATGTTTATTTTTAGGACGCTTGTAAATACTGTAATTGCAATAATTTTAAGCACAAATGTAATACAGTTTTATTGTGTTACCAGTGAGTGTGGTGTCTTTTTTCACTCTTATAAGTTTGACTGTTATTTCAACTAGCTGTCAGGCTGAGATTTATATCTGTTAAAGTTTACACTTTCATATTTTACATATCCATTTATAAGGCACTGTGTCTGCTGAAGCAACTAAGGTTAAGTATCTAGCTCAAGGGCACAGCATTAGATGCAAACTAGCCACCGGAAAGAGCCTGTTCCCTGTCCATTACCTTAACCAACAGAGCATGTTGCAGCCTATGATATATGATTGATCTAAAGTACAATCATTTCCTCAGCATGTTGTCTCTGCTGCTTGTAAAATGCCCTTTTCAGTTTTGTTCCGATGAAAGGGAGCTCACAAAATCTCAGAGTGAAGAGGCTTGGTTGGAGGGTTGAAATTCCTCATTCAAATGAGATCTTCATGTATTTTTCCATTCCATCTTTTGTTTGGCTCTAAAAACACAATAGGCTTTCATCTTGTCAGAGGAAAAAGTGGATTTTGGTACTGTCATGTGTCAAACATGGAACAAGAGAAAAACCAGTGCTTCATTTATACTTTGCCATCAGCAGCCTTCAAGAAGGGGCACCAGCTATCTCCTCGTGGGTTGCAACCGATTACCTGGATTTCAATTTAGAATCATCTGGAATGTTGAGGTAAAACATTTGGATTAAAGTTATGCTCTAATTAACGAGGTGTTCTAAAGTGCCCTGTGAAGTTTGTCGACAGTGATGCTTACATCACATTACAGAGTATAATATCCAGGCCAATTAAGTTAATTGAATTTCCTTATCCAGAGACACAAAGAAAAGAGAGAAACTCTTTGATTAGGCTCAAGCTGTTGAAAGTCCTTTAGTAGATGAAAACACTCGGAGTAGATGGAGATTATAGCCTAGTCAAATTAAAAGAAAGTGTGGCTACTGTGGGGAGGATTCTCGCTAATGGCAGACGTGTCATGTGTTATGGCTCAGCTGCTCTGGAGTAAGATGTTAACCCCTGCTGCTGATAACATGGCATCATTAGCGCCCTGTTGTCTGGTGTCACAGGGATGATTCAACACAATGTGATGGCCATCTGCACCATTACAACATCACTGTAGTGTTGCTATGAATTTGTTCAAGTCAAAGCACACATGATCATGTCCTCTGTCTTCCTAGGAGAGGTTTACTATAGAACTCATATGTGTTCTTATCATTATGGTAACTGATTTTACATGCTTTAGGGCCTCTAAGAGGGTATCAAAGAATATAGGGTCCTTACAAAGAATATAAAAGGCTCATAGTTCTGAATATATTCTGCTCCGAAAATGTATAGTTCTCTGTGACGATTACCCAAGACTAGCGCATTTTAATTTACTGCATCCTGAAAGGTAGAGGTATCACAAAATCATTTTAACAGAAATGTCTAAAATGACAAACCCAAATTAAAATGGCTGCATCCTCCTCAGTTTGTGACCACCAATGCAATGTTGGATTTTCTCTGCAATTCAAGCATAGCTATTATTTCAGAAATAAATCATGATCAATATTATAGTTATAATAATAATAATAATAATAATAATATAGTTATAGGATATAAACATATGTTTTCTACTTAGCTTAAAGCCTAAAAATCTTTAACTATCCTCTCTGACACCAGCAGATACCACATTAAGGTCTTCCTCAAGAATCATTTTTGGCTGCAGAAATGTTACTGAATGTTGCAGATAAACTCACCTTTACTCAGTTAGACATAAATGGCATGTGTAAGTAGCCCATGACCAATCAATGTTAACAGTTTCAGAATAAGGAAAGTAAAGCAAATAAGCAATTGTTAGTGATGCAGCTTTAATGTTATAGTACAAAATCTCGATGAAGACCCATAGGAAATGTGGATATTGCTTTATCTGGAATCTAGGGTAAATTAACCCCGTAGTTGCTTCTTTTCATTTCATTCTGTGCCTTGTGAGAGTGACTAGAGGTCATAGTTTAGCCCTTTTTTATTGTCACATTACCTTTTCAATAGTAGCAGTAGCAGTACAGTGACACTGAACATTTCGTCCATCTACAAAACTGACTTGAGAAAATTACTTACATCAAGCAAAATTCAGCCTCCTCTGGCTCTCTTCTGTGTCTGTCTGAAACTTGGAGCATTCCTTCACATAAACACTCAGCTTAACCAAAGGGAAGGCTGAATTGGGAGGCATAATACTGCAAGACTGTGTTTTATTTAAGACTCTTTATTACAATATCAGCCACTCACAGCTCGCTGGGGCCTTCAGTGAGACATGCGCTTCTGCCCTCCCCCCACCCAAAAAGAGGGTAAAAATATCAAAGTAGTGGAAACCCTGAGAAAAGTTTTTAAAAAAATGAAAAAGCAACAACTCAGCCATGCCCCTGGCAGCTACAGTGAGCTGACCAAGCACAAAGAAAAACAGAGAGCCCGAACTCTCCCACATTAGGGTCTGCAGTCATTAAGATCATTTAGGAAAAGCATTAGCTGCCAGGCTGCGTATCGTTAGCGTCTTCATCCCTGTGTTACAGCTGACCCCTGAGTTAGCACTGGGTGTGCAGTTAGCCCTGCTTTCCTTTGCCAAACGGCTCCAGGGGCAAAAATAATGATCTTTACAGACATGCCAATGCTATCTGGACCAGATAACACTGCTTTAATGACTCCTTATCCTTTGGCCCTTTCAAGGAGATGGGTGCCCTGGCAAATATATTCCCGTTGTTGGGTCATTAGCTCTTTATTGCAGGAATAATGGACTTTTGTATTTTTGGTCTGATTTGAGTGTATTACCAAACTGAGTACAACCCTCTGAAGAATTAGTAAGCCCTCAGTAACAACAAATCTCAGGTCACTGTTACTGATTCACAAATCACAGGCTGGTAGGCAAAACAAATTATGACATGACACAATGCTATAAAAAGAAAATACAAACATCAAATGAATATATATAATTATCTGAATAACGATTTTTTTTGTGCCACAGTTTTGGCTCTTTGAAATGGTTGTTAATACTAATTATGTAGATGTCTTCTCTGTATTGGTGATCTGTATCATTCATTAAAACTTGACCCATGTTGGTGCTATTCAGGGCCAAGCCATTTTGGACATGTAACCACAGTTAGACCCCTTCCAAACCTTTTGTATGCATTGTGCAGTCACAAAATCAAGGGAGGGAACAAGGAGCAAGGAATAGCAAACTGATTCCATACGGTGTTCTTAAATATTATCAAAAGCAATACTGAAAGATAACAGTGGTGGTATCTGGAATGCAGCTGCTGCTATATCTCAGTCATGGCTGTCAAAGCAGCTGCTTTTCATCTGCTGTTAAAGTCAAGAAAGCACTTTGACACCCATGATTGAGGTATAAATATATGTGTTTTCTGCCCTGAATTGATGACTTTAATTTCACCAGTACATTATAATGGCTTTCATCACATGCAGACATTGTAAATCCATTTCAGTTGGTCTGTTCGCCTATCTAACCAGATTGCCACAGAATTCATATGGATATTTGTGGTCCCAACAGAGTGGTGATCTTGTAACTCTTCCTGTTCCACCATCAACACGACCAACACTTTGGTCCATGACAGGTATGTTGAAAATGAATAGCTGGATATGCGGTTTATGAAATTTGTCATGATTATTCATGATCACCAGCAGAGAAACCCTAATATTGTTGGTGATCCCCTGACCTTTCATTTAGTAGTAACAGTACACCAATATTGAACCTTGTATACAACAATTATTAAAATGAACAAAGGTTGCATGTACATGGTCCCACTACCTATAAGGCTCTTAATACATGGTCACATCGGTAGGTGCCAAGGCATGACTCATTTGGATGTCCTTGCAATGCTAGGTGTTGCTTGACTACATACGTTGCGTTTTGCTACTGGAGAATAAGCTAACAGTTAATTCAAGGGAACATATTTGTACTATCCACTCCTGTCTCATGGCTGACTGCAAATGATGCTGTATCTCTCAGTATGCAAATGATCAATGGTGCAAATCCACATCCCAGTTCACTAGAGCGTAACTCTACTCAAAAGCACTGTGGCAGTAAATCCACTGATTGTAGCAATTTCACTGAAATTAATCTATTTCAGTACAAAACCTACCTGTGATAAAAACCAGTGTGACTGAGCTCTAAGAATTGCAAAATAACTGTTGTTTCTTCTGTCAAACACGTCTCATTGGTTGTAATGAACATTGCAGCTTTCAAAGGTCACCAGCAATTTTAAATTGCAAACGTCTGGTACCATGCATCATAAACTTGCTAATGTGTAAAAGTATTGTATGCAGTTTTTGCAGTGGATTAAATTTATTATTTTGTCTAATTATCAGGCCAACACTCAAGCAATAACTTTATGGGTTCATGTCATCTCTTCAATAAAATGAAAGCTTTTGATGCTGAGTCACATGCTAACTCAGTCAATTATTGACGTTCTAGATAGCAAAGGATACCAATGTCCCTGAGACATACAATTAGCACCCTATTGATTGTGTAGTTGCATCTCACTAATGTGACCCAGTCAACTGGTCTTCCATTCAGAGAACACATTAGGTGAGTTATCACCACTGAGGAATCTGCCTGTCATTAGCCTCAGTGCAGTCAGGACGCGTAGTGAGAGGCAAATGGTCAGGGTGATGCAGGATTCTGCAGGCATTCAGCTTCCTGGCTCACTGAAATCTTTCTTTTGATGTAGCAGGGTAACTTTTACCAGATGCCCATTTAGGCTTCAGTCTACCAGCTCAACCATGCAAGGAAAATTACTGCAATGCCCCCCCCCCCCCCCCCCCCCCCCCCCCCCCCCCGCCGTTATTTTAAGCATTTTAGTGATAAAAGTGAGCCTCTTGTAGTGCTTACAGAAATATTAATGTTCTTCTTAGATGGTAGCACTGATGTCAACACTGTCGTATTTCAAACACTGAGAAGTCGTTTGTTTGTTCAGATATGATTTATGTTGAATCAAAAGAAACAGCCAAAGCCATAGTGTGTTTACTGATCCAGCAGCAAATCAAACATCCAATCTGGTCATGCTGCTTCGGGAGGAGTGTGGGGGGTCGACTTCTCTCTTTCTCCCAGTTAGTAACAGAGATCTGTGGATTTCTGTTTGTTTGTTGCCCTGGTTTCTCCCACCGCCAGTGTCATGGCAATCAAGACTGGCTGCGCCCTGAACAGGGGGAAACGATGCCAGCCTCCCCATCCTCCATCTCTGGTGTGCCGACCCTGTGTGTTTACGATGCGCTGTTTCCATATGACCTAATCTCAAACAAATTGGAAAGATGATTGTCATCTGCAGGGGGGCAGGAGCTGTATTATTCTCAACAATAACCTTCAGAGAACCTTTCAGGAGGAAAAAAGGAAAAAAATCAAGAAGCAGATTATTCAAAAGGCAATTTTCTTTCAGTTTCCAACCCACCCAGCTCGTTTGGTGGAGAAGCGTTGTGCGATGAAACGTCTTATTTTGTTGTGTGAAATGGCGGAGGAGACTCAAAGGTGCTGCTCTCTCTCTCACTCTCCTCTCTCTGGAGGATGAGTGTCATCAAACAGGGCAGATGGGGGATCTGAGAACTGTGTGTATCAGCAATAAACGGAGGTACAGTTTTAGAGAATACAGAAAGCAATAGGCCTCATACCTACACACTACACATACTTTCAAACGTTCAGTTAAATGTACAGGCAAGCAATGGAAATCAAAAGGTATGTGTGCCATGACCAAGAGTATATGGGCACCCCTGTGTGCTTTTTGTTCTGCTGTTCCTGCTTTGGTCTAGGCCACTAAGTTTCAATGAAGTAAAATCTTAATGCTTCAACATAAAATTATATTTTAACAGTGTGCTTATATCAGTTTGTTTTGTTCATTTGCTGTTACAACATTACAATGACCCTGTGCAAAAAGCTACCTCCATAAAAAAAATGTTTTTCCCAGTTTAATTTGTAAGAACTTGACTGGCCTGTACAAAATCCTAACCTCAACCTCATCCAACACTTTTGGGATGAATTGGAACACTGACCCTGTAACCTGACATCAGTGGCCAGTCGCTGATGTGACCAGTGGTTAAAGAGGCCATAAATGAAAAACTCACTTTTTCACTGTTTGTGTGTACGTATTTGGGTCTCTGATGTGCCTACTAACACACAAGCTATGAAATAAGACCACCCAGTCAGTTTGGTGTGGGCTGGCTTGCTCTGTACTCATGTGATTCAACAGGCCATTCAGATTTGATGCCCCTTCTGACATCACATGGGGCAAAGCAAAGCTGAGCTAAGCTAAAGGCAAAAAATTCTAAACACTGCTGCATGTCCATAGATTGAGTTTGGAAATCTTGATCAGAATTACATATGCATCTTAGTCTCTGGATTTGTTCATAAGGGATATTCTTGATGAGCCATGGGGGGTGAAAACTGTCTGCATGCAATATGGTGTTTTGGTCAGTTTTTTTTTTTGTCTAAAGATGGAGGTGTGCAAGTATCCTCAGTCATCCTTTGAGATCCGTAGGTCCAGAAAGTTAAAGACTTGTAGGTCATATTCCAAGCTCAACTTCAGGTTTTTCATTTAAACTATTGACATGGAAGTCTAGAGGCCCTTTTTCTGAGCCTGAAAATAACAAGATCACATCATCAATGTATCTGCCCCACCACACAATTTTTTCTATAAATGGGTTGTTGTTTGTTTAAAAAAATGTGTTGTTCTTCCCATAGTCCTAAAAACAGATTTGCATAATTGGGTACAAAACATGCACCCACACCCATCCCCTTTTCTTGTCTGTACAGATTGTCCTGGAATAGGAAAACATTGTTTTTGAGAGTCCACTCAGTGAGTTGCACAATAATTAGTATTTAGTATTTTATTGTGTGATGCTCCTAGAGGCCAGAGAGAGAAAAAAATATTGCATGAACTCACTATTGCCACTAGCAGCCAGAAAGAAAATGATGCAGGTACTCAGTGCTGCACACCTGTGGTGACTGCAACTATAATTTCATTGTTTGTGTCTCCACATCCTGAAGAAGGAGCAAGCTAACACGTGCTGGTGTGTTTTTTTAATATTTCAAGACCGATGCAGTTGTCATTTTCCCGTCCAGCACCCACGTTGTTAAAATAGCAATGGCACTTGCGCCCATCAGTGCGCCCATGGGCATGTTGGTCTAAAAGTAAGGTGTGGTCAGGTGCATTGTTGGCGCATTGCTATCTTGAGGCAGTAGAGAGCAATTGCATCAGTGGCGGCTGGTGACTCAAAAAATTGGGGAGGACAGGAGGAAAACCAACATGGAATCTTACAGCTAACCGCATCAAACTATATCATTGTCCCACCTGATGAAATTGGAGGGGTGGGGGGCAATTTTATATGCCAATAAAACAATTTGGTTGAGTGGTGTAAAGGCTGCTTCTTTAAATACATTTAGCATATACATATTGTCTCTAAACAAAGAAGTGCTCATTTTAGCCATGGAGTGGTTCAAATGTGTCATTTTACCAACAAAGTGAAATTCAAATGTATAGTACTGTTCTATTGTGACAACAAATTTATGTTCTCATCAAAAACAGACAACATATCACATGATTTACACGTATTTCCTATATATTTTTAAAGCTTATAATGTGATACAGGTTCAGATCAGTGCTGAATACAAGAAAGATTGAACACTAAAAACATTCACAGATCTAAAAGTGTAGGTTCACATCAGAAAGTATTAATGCATGTATCAAATACATGACTTACACACTCTAATCTATGTGCACGACATACAAAATATAGTCTACAAAGCTGACATGTTAACACTAGGGGTGTTAACATGAACACAAAACTCATGGTACGGATCGTATCACAGATTTGAGTCACGGATCAGATCATTATTAGGATCAGCGGAAAAAAGGGGGAGACAAATAAAACTTTGTTTTCCATTTATTCTGTAACACACTTACAGCCAGAAACAGCAAGGAACTTTTGCCCATGGTCTGAAATGAAAACAACATTTAAGATGTCCAATGTTTAAATAAAATAAAATAAAATATATATAAAATATTCAATGGTCAGTTATTGCAATATGGGGCATGATACCTTCCTCTTTTAAACAGTAAAACAGCCTCTGTCCACATCATCAAAACTTGATGATAACAAACATTCACCGCTAATGTAAGTTAGCAGCTAGATGCTAATTAGTTGCTCAGCTGCAGCACATTAAACAGCAGGTAAACATAACTCAAATGTCACATCGGACCCGTTAGATGCTGGTTTGATCGTTGTTCTTCAAAATCCCTGTTAGCGACACGCTGTCTGCCCGTGACTTGTTCTTAGAGCAGTTTGTTTACTTTGTCTTAAATGAGACATTAAATTTTGCAATTAATCTGCAGTTCATATGCCTGCCGAACAGTGGGGGGAGATCCGTATGGATCACGGATCAACTACGATCTGTTACACCACTAGTTAACACTTGTTATTCTAGTTACTTTAAACGTATTACTCAATATACAGCTCAGCTTAAAAACGAACTAAAGAAACTGTCAGAAGCAAGCAGCCAGACCTCCTGCACACTCATTCACTAATCACACATCAACAGGTGACTGAACAACCACTCAATTGAAAACGAATGAATGAGTGAGTCCAGACAGCTCACTGTAACTTCAACAAGCAAACTAACCTTACCCACAACACATTATGTGATCTCTGCTGCATTCTTGTTAAGGCGATAAAAAACACAAAAAAGCCACACAGAGACATTTAACCATCAGAGATGAAATTAGCAACCAAAGAGACAGAGAGAGTATGTATGCTGTATCTGACTCACGTTATCTGACGTCTTCTTCTTACTTTCATGGAGATGAAGTATTCATGTCATAACGTCCATTTGTAGCTGTTGGTCATCTTGTATGTTAGTTAACAGAACTTTATGGCTGCTGGTTAACCAGTCTGATATAATTAGCAACAGTGACAAACAAGCTAATTCTCCTGGTTGTTTCTCCGGTTGCTTCTCTCTCCAGCCTCCCCGGCAGCGCTCTGCTGCTGCTGTGCTGCACAGTGCAGATCATTTCTCCTGTTAGCTTAACAACAGTCCTTAACAGTCCTTCCATGGATGTATAAAGAGTCCCTCAGGCTGCTACAACAAGCCAGCTGTTGCATTGGCTAAGCAAGGAGCTATCTACTGCTGCTACTCTGCTTTACGGTGGAGAGAAATGAAGATGAATTCTGGAAACTATCATTGGACCAACTCGATGTCAATATTGCATTCTGGTTGTTGATTGGTAAGGGAGGACAGCCTCCCTTGGAGCGTCATTTTACGTGTCATGGCCAATCACAGATTAGCATGAAAAAAAATGAAATACATTAAGTCCAATGTAAGGGATTCCGCCCTGCGGAGGACAGCAGGCACCTGTCCTCCTCTGTCCCCCACTCCACCTCCACCAATTGCCCCCTCCCGCCCTGCAGGTGTTGCTGTTGAAGCATTTTAAACAGAATTTAAACAGAAAGTAATGGATTTTTTCCAAAGAAGAGAGCAAAAATACTTTATATTATTTATATACTTTATATTGGTAATGGTTTATTTCAACCAAATATTCTTTTTTATATTTTGATCTCCCTCTTGCCTCTCAAAAAATAGAGGAGGATCAACCTCCTCTGCATCTATGGACCAGTCTCCACTGAATTGCATTTTAAGGGCGCATTATCAGGACAGTAATATGCACCTACACAGGCGGGTGCACAACATGCACTCTGTTTGTTACACACACAGGACGCGCAGCAGCGCACAAATATGCAAAAGGTAACAAATAAAAGGATTACAATGTGAAAGATCATTATTGTGTATACTTATATATTTTAAAAAATACATGTCATAATGCTTAGTCATAATATTTATCAGAATTAACTAATCGCAGTAATGATGGATTAAATTGTTTAATTATTTGACCAAATCGTGGCAATACATGTAGGTATTTAAACAGATGGACAACAATGGATCAGACACAGATCAACTTTCCTGCAGCGTCAGTACATGATGACATGAGGAACACATGAAGAAATAAATGAGGTGAAAACAATGATTAAACTAATGAAGGAAATAAATCTGCACACCTTTTAGCTGCTACCAGCAGCAGGATCAGAACCTTGGAGAGCTGATCAAGTCCTGATAACTGTGTTGATGATTCCTTACATGATTAAAATTAATGATTTAGTTTTTGAACAATATTTAACAAGTATTCTTTATAATTAAAGAATATAATAGCAATCCGCCAAGGTGCAAGCGCACCTGGCTCTTAAAGGGAATGGGAGATGACAATGTGATTAGTTTATTGCATGTTACGCTGAAAACACACCCATGATTAATTAGGAGACTATGGACAACCCCTTTGCACCATGCGCCTGGCGCATGGACCATTTTTCCTCCATTAAAATAGCAAAAGTGGATTTGGACACACCCTAAGTGCACTTGCGCCATGCGCTTCAGACCATGCACTTTAGATCATTAAAATAGGGCCCCTGGTGTTGAAACCTGGGTGGGGAGTTTTTTTTTTTGAAGAAAATACATCAAAATATGGTTAAGAATATTTCTGATCCCACAGTTTCATTGAACTCCATTGACCATAAGCTGAATTAATCAGATGGATAGTCTAGTCTATGAAATTATGAGTGATATAAAATCATAATCAGGCATTTACAAGGTCAGCAACATTTCCTCTCCGTGATTTGAACATCTGCTGTCGCCATGAGAAACTCCCGACGTTTACAAACAAACGTAACCAGTTAACAGGAAAGCCAGTTGATTTGTAACACCAGGAAGGAACAGGATACAGTTTATACCAGCCTCTCAGTCTCCAGGAAGGAACAGGATTCACGCTGAAGTCCAAAGATGGCGGGGTCCGGCCCATGTAGTGAAAAGTCTCTCTGAGCGTAAATATGGTCGTAAAAAGATATATCTACTGAATTTATCAAATATCTAGTACAGCTGAACTCGTAATTACACTGCATCTAGATAATCTATGTTAAGAAAAAGTAGATGTTAACATCATCCAATGTTGTTTGTGTGAATGCCTCAATAAACCAGCTGCACACAAAAATCTTAATCAACTTGGAATAAATAAAAGTAAATAAAAGTTTTGTAGTGTAATGCAAAGCTGACTGTCTTCATCTCCATAGAAACGGTCGACGAGGCTCATGGGTAATGTAGATTGAAAGACACAATCGAAAACTGACCAAAAAAAACTTCTCAGAATCGAAGGAGGAATATTTAAAACTGATGACCTTAACATTAACCTATCATATAGTTGAGTTATCAAGAACACTTTTGTGTTTTTTTGTTGAGAAATGTTAAAGATATCATAAAAGAAAACCTTAAGACTGTGACAGTGAGGAAAATACTTCCAGGTGGCAGGTCCTCCAGTCAGCCAATCACAAAGCTTCAAATTCTGGATTTCAAATTCAATTAATCCCTGAGGTGCTCTAAAATCTGTTTTTTATTGAAAGAACATCAAACAGTTGCATAACACAAAAAACATAACAGCTCAGATAACTACACAACACAAAGACAATGATTCAAACAACATGTAACTATGTGGTTTCAGCTATAGCAGTGTCCATAGCAACCACCATAGAAATCATAGAAAGCCTGAAAAAATCTACTTAATAACTGACAAACTAAATACCACATTCACTGAATGAAGATTATGAAAGTAAAATGCACATTTCTCACTAGAAATGTTATCAAAACACATTTTAATGCTAACTATTTTAAAATATTGGCTTTTCCACTGAGAATAAAAGGAATGTCAGCCTTTTTTTTTTTTTTTTGACAGACAGAAACTTCACAGTGATGTAATGTGGACGCAGGCCATTAGAAAAGAACAGGTCAAAAAAACCACAGACATTTCAGAATTTTAGAGCCGTTATTGTGAAACTAATACATTTTGCACTGTGGACCAATGTAGCTATTACACATTTTGATGTGAGACTGGGTTGACATAATTTTGGCCAAATTGTGTATGTACTTATGAACAAACATACAAAAGTATATAGCCAAACAATAAAAAGAAAACACCCCAACCCCCAGAATAAACCTCTTTCTTTATTTCAGTAGCAAGACATCCAGAATGTGACTAGAATCAAATATTAACCCAAACTATCCATATAAACTCTAGGCAATTACAAATCCTGCAGACTTCTTGTTTTTTCAATAATAGGTCCAGTGCACCACAAGGTCAGGCTCTCTCTACCAATCAGATCATGTAACATCACACGGAAATCGTAACCCTCATCATTAACTCACCCTGCACGTCTCACTGTGCTGACTGTGGGTCTGCAAGCACTACTGAGTGCGTTATTAAGGAGGCTATGGACTGAGGTGACGCTAACAACAACAGTGAGCTCCGCAAATGAGCGGGCCTAGCTGTAATTGTGCAGTCAAAGAGCACAGGGGTTGGCTTGATCAGGACGCTGGGCCTCCGTCTTAATGGGTCCTCTGGAGACTCCAGGCCTGGAGCTCCTCCTGCCAATCCAGCGCTCTCCTCCTGACACCAGGGGATCTGGACAGGGGCCGGGGCCTTGCTATAATTACTGTTCACCATCCCGTCACTGAACCTGACACCCCTAATACCCTGGCAAGCCCCAGCCTGAAAGGCCAAGGTGGCCCTCAGAGGCCTGCAGAGGCTGAGGGAGCTTCATTTCTGATCTGTCAAAAATCAGGAACAGTGAAAAGTCAATAGGATTGTGGGGCTGTCAGAGAAAGCCCCCCAATGCCAGAAACTGCACCGTTAGCTTGTATTGACTTCAGATACAGTTGTCATTTGAGAGTTATTGTTGTGACAATTTGTGATTGTTTGCTGTTTACATTCAGTCCTGCAGGAAGGGAAGATGTCTGTGCTGTTAGATAACATGTCTTTAGATGACCTATTGCAATATTGCACTTTTCATACATCACACAGCTGCTATTGGTATGACACTCACCATGTCCCCCCTCTCCTCTCTCCTCTGTGTTTGTTTGGTGAGAGGTATTTGCATCAGTGAAGTCATGAAAGACATCTTCTGGCCGCCTCCACTGTTGACCTCTTGACCCCACTTGCACAATGTCACGCCCACATACAGAACTTGTAGGGTGTAAACCATTTTGGATTGAATACGTGGGCAAAGTGAGATAGGAACAGAATATGAGAGAAAGCAGAAGAGAGAGAGAAAGCAGCTGCTGATGAAGACTGGAGTACTTATATTTGTCTCTGAAGATTGACGGACCAGTTGAGCCAGAGCAGTCTCTGGAGAGTGGCTGGGCCAACGCCATTGCCTGAGGCTCTACCCCAGGGCCTTCCCGCCCCATGCAGTACTACTAAAGCACCAGGACTTACCTGGGACTGCCTGCAGGGACAACAAAGAAACCAAAACTGTGAGTATGAATTATAGATACATGGCACAGAGGGAAGCTGCCTTACAATACAGAAATACAGGGAGTGAGTTACAGCTGTAATTAACATGGTACATAAAAGATTTTTTGAAAGAATCAGCACAGGCAAGGGTCTATAACTATCATTTATACTTGACCAGAAAAGATGTGCTGTGGATACAGTACATTCATAGATTGAGTAAAAATGCATACCATTTTGAACCATGAACAAACTATTAGCTCGTCATGCAAAAATGAAAAAAAAAATGAATGACATGTTTTTCCTCTGATGTGTTAGATCCAAATCTTTAATGGTATCCCAACTTTTTAGCACTGCATTGCCATTAATTTGGGGGTCTTGCAAGACACAGATTAAAACAATATCCAAACACATGTAATAGATTCTCTCTGCCTTGTAAATACCCATGTCTTTTAAATTCCTCATCTCCACTTAAAAGTATCATATACAACCAGAAATAACCCTGATGATCATATTTTCTCAGACTTGACAAAGCTCCCCCAGAGCTACAGAAGATATTATAAAACTGTTTCACAGGCTGCATGGTCTACAACTAAACTGATATTCATATGTAAAATCAGTGGACTGCCCCTTTAAAGTGAGGATGTTCATGAATCACCAATGCAAGTCAAAATCAAGTCTCAAGTTTTGGAGTTAATATGCACATCAAGCCTCATGTCACCATAATGGTTCAGGCTTAATGATATGTATGGCTACCTTTTTGGAAATTTCAGGTGAATTTAGTTTTATTTAGTAGTTGAGTGCAAAACCAGTCTGAAGTTAACACCTTTCAAGATCAGTCAAAGTTGGTTTATTTGCACTATCATTTACATGTATGAGTTTCCAGTCCAAGTGTCCACTCTGCATTAAGCACAATACACAATCCTAAACAAAAAGATTGCCCCACCACCAATATTCAAAATAAAGGATAGGAACCTCCTGTCACTCAAACTGATTGGGACTGTGGAAGTTATTTGCTGCCACAGATTAATGTGTATTTGCATAAGTAATGTTTGGAAGCACAGCAGTAAAACAGGCCTATATTTTCAATTATGATCAACTGACAATAAATAAATGTGCTTGTAAATAAGGCTGTGCGATATGGATATGGAAAGAGTTAGAAAGTAATTTTAGAATATTTTATCACAGATAGTAAAGTGCTAATGTCAATATGCCCTATATTTATATGCTCAAAATTGTACAATATATGATTGAAGCCTTCAGTTTTTTTTTCCAATTAGCAATAGGAGTATTCAGATTAAGAATATATGCATATACTGGAAAAAACTGTGTAGAAACCTCGGGATGGGCATCAGAAGAGGAATCTCTCTTTCACATTGGACCTGCAAAAGGTGATTTTCATTACTGATTAATCTGCCAATTATTTCTCGCCATTTTCCTTGAGCCTAAGGTGACATCTTAAGATTGCTTATTTTGTCCAACCAACAGTCTGAAAAAAAAGATATTCAGTTTAATATCATGCATGTGAGGGCAAAATGCATTTGAGAAGCTAGGATCAGAGAACTGTTTGCATTTGGCTTAATTTTTTTTTTTTTAATTATGTTTTTTTTATTTTTTTCAAAATTGTTGCTGGTTGATTTTTGACTAATCAACCTCATCATTTTAGCTCCACAATAGAGGTTGTATATACAGAGTAGACATAAGTAGCAGTACAGTACATACCGTAATTACAATCTAAAGAAACAGAATGACAAAATTAGGTCAATGAAATACACACATATAATATTAAATAAATATTAAGTGTAATAAGATGTATTATAAACTGACAATAAGAACACATTAGAGGAGGGCTGATATTGTGCTTTTATGGCTAATATCATTGTTGATATTTGAGAAAGAAAAAAATAATTATACCAACATAACATGATCAAGATATGAAGTGAACAGAACATTTTGTTGTGTAAAGATAAACTTGTTGGTGCTCTTTTCTGTACTGACATTTCTTCTTACTTGATGTGTGACCAATAACTGATGTGTCTGTCAGTTGGTCCCTTCAGTGTATCGGTCAGGATCTAATACAAACTGTGTGAACATGTAAAATTTCCTGGGCAATTAAGTAGACAATGTCTCAGTATGGAGATTCAATAATCCACAAAACACTGAGAACAGTACTCACTGTTACTTCCTCTTCTCACCAGTCCCTGCTCATAAATTATGTTCAGCTGGAACAAACAAACAAATTTTCTGCATAGTCAGCATCCTGCCAAATTCATTACCATTGCTAATAAAGGTTGAAATGGAACATCTGCTGCAGTTGGTCCCCACAAATAACAGAAGTTTTGCATGGCTCTCATTGGAAACATTGGAGGGTTTTATTTTAAATTTGGACTGAAAAGGACTTTTCCCATAAGACAGCATCCACACTGGAACCCTGAAAGTACCCCAGTCAAAGCAACTCATCCAAGACCTATTTACTGGGGCTGGCGTTAAAAGGTGTTCTTTTTTTTCCCCTTTTCCTCCCCTCCCTAAACTTAATCAAGCAATGGAGTGAGGAAACAAGGGGTAGTAGATAAAAGTGTTGGGAATGGTAATGATGCCAAGTAATGATTTCCCTGGAGGAAATCTGATCTATTGCCACAGGGAAGAGATGGAGAAGAAAGACCTGGGGGAGGGAAGGGGGAATCACATCAGCATTTCATGCAGGAGCACCTAAGCCATAGGAGAGAGAGGAGAGACCAAAATAATGGAGAGGAAATACTTTTTAGCACCCTGTGGGTGGCTTCATCTCTCTCCCTCTGTTTTTTCTTTCTCTCTCCCATTCTCTTTCCTGTCTCTCTCTCACACACACACTCTTTTTCTCAATTCTCTTCATCCCTCCTCTGTACTCAGAGCAGATAACATGTAAAAAGACAGAATAGTTGGGGGGAATGAAGGTCTGGTGCAAGGTGGAATTAAACAGCTGAAAGGTATGATTTAACAATGTTCAAAACTCAATAAGTGCAAAGTAAACATCAAATTAAATGTGTCTGTGTTTGGAAGACAGGAAAAGGAGGCAAAAATCTCTATTGATCCCAATGTCAAAAATGAATCTCGTTTTCTGTTGCTCCTGCCAAGGCTGGTGGAAAGTAAAGAAATCAAAGCACAGTGGACAGCCCTCATCTGTGCTGCTTCCCATCCTCCATTTTTACATTCTCATTTTCTCTAGATGCAATTTAAAACTTTCCTTTTTATAAAATTAGTGTGAACACTGCTGAATAAGCATTGCATTCACACTAATTTAAAAAAAATGTTGTTTTGTTTAAAAAAAATATTCTTTTAAGCTTTATTATTAGTGGGAAAGCTGATTCAGCCTTCATGAGTCAGCTTTTTAAAATATTAAGCTTTTTTCAATAATTTTTTACAATGTAAGTAAATGGACGGAATGTTCAAAATGTGAAAATTTGAACATTATGTCAAAAGTTTTATGTTTATTCCAATGAAGACAATTAAAGGAAACCTCACCTCCTTCTCAGTACACTTTAGCTCATTTAAGTCCTTGCTCTAAAACTCCCATGTGAACTTCTTTCATTCCTTAGTCTATATTTTGTATCCTTCATCCATTTCCCACTTTTACTATTCATACTGCTTCAGCTTCTTTTTCATGCATTTTCAATCCTTATCTACTGATTCATTTTCTATTCAAACCTTAAAATGTTACACATCTTTCATACATTAGGAGTTTAATTAACTTTCAAATTCTTTTATACTTTTTGAAAATCTTCAACACAGCTGATTGAGATTTCCTAATTTGACCCACCCATTTCCCACTTTTCCAACTCATTCATACTCCTTCAGCTTCTTCCAGTTTAGTGTAAGCCTTTTAACAGCCAGCATTCACACTGCAATTCCCTCAGAAATGGCCTTCTCTACTTCTGTTTAATCTCTAGAGGAAAAATTTTGAGACACATGTGCTGTGGTATGGACATGGCCTACTGCAGAAGTTAAATAAAGGAGCAGGGAGTACAGATTTGGTTTTAGAAGAAAACTGAATATCTGTATATTTGTATATATATTTTCCGTCATTTTTAACTATTTCCCCCCAGGGTGGCACTACTCTTAATATAATATTTTTAATAACTGCTTTTCTTTAACATCACAGGGCTGATATTAGGTACAAAGGTGCCCCCTGTCCATCCAACCAATTGCACCACCTTGTGGCTGTTTATTGTGCCTTGTCTTCGGCCTTTGTCTTTCAGCCTGTGGTGCGCATGCTTTCGGGGACAGCCATGCCAGGTTGCCAGCACACCTAAAATTTCTTCAGAAATTTCTAGTTCTAGCTCTTTCTAGTTCTGACTGGAATTTTTTTCCACATACACAGTCCTGTTGCCAGAAATACACACCAGAGCAACACAAGTGCATTATTCCACTGGTGAAAAGTGTCCCCAACAAATGCACAATTTCCCCCTGTTTGAGTAATGTTTGTTAAAAACTGTCTTGTGTGTCTTGCTGTTTAAGGAAATTCCTGAGCCTTTAAAAATAAATTAAACTATGTATCTGTGAGCTGTTTTAAAGACTAACTTATCAGCAGGCTGAAAAGCAATGTTTCACTGCCAACCCTCATTGAAAGTTTCCAGGCTGGTTTGACCTCTGACCACAGCCAGCATCACTAATCTATTGCACCTGTAACCACACCCATCAGTGATGTCATGGTGCACTGACACCCTAAGGTACGCTTTACGCCACTAGTTACACCACTGGAGATTAGCAAAAAGGTTTTCAGGGAGCAAGTAAATATATGTCTTCAGTAGGAACAAATGGGCTTGAGTCTGACATTTTGAAGATAGAAAACCCCAGGGTGTGTTCAGTAATATGTTTGAATCCTCGAAGATGCTATGATTAAATCTGTACTAACCAATACTGTTATATAACCAATACGTCTATACATTAACGAGGGATATATTGATTATGTGTAATGCGAAAAATGTCACTTATGACAAACACACTGAGAATTATCACCGAATCCTGCTTTTCAACATTCAGATTCACAGAGCTTCTGTCATCTTTCAGGGCATTGTTTTAGTTGTACACCCCACAGACTCTTCAGCAGCAGGCAGCTGTCCAGCACCAAAGAGTAAACAGTTAGACAAGTTAGCAATTAGCTGGTGAACATAGTGGAGCATTTAGCCACTAAAGAGTCAGATATTTTTCTTAGCAGTTGGTGGACACCAAAAACAGAGCTAAAAGGAGATGCCAATTGAATGTTAATGTTGCTCTGTGTCTTGATTATGTGTCAGTGTTGTGTTTACAACTTGCTGTGGAGTGCCTTTGCCCCCCAAGTGGCAAAAAAGAATAAATTATTTCTACGATGGTTAGAGTTTGGTTAAAGTAAGGAAATTAATGTGGTTATGGCAAGTAAACTAAGGTTTAAATATGGTTAAGATGAATTGGTTGGTTAAAATTGGGGAAAGATTGTGGTCTAAGTTTTTAAAAAAAATATTGTGCTATATGCAGAGCAACTGCCACATCCACCACCCTCCACACCCTGCTTTTCACTCACTCACACATATTGGCATCGGAGGAAAAACACGTGATACAAAACCATCAAGGAGGGAGTGATTGGCATTGTCAATTTGACTTTTCCGCGACTGTACTCAATAAAGAACAGCATTAATTTTGTAACGTGAAGAGTACTCACAGTGACAACAAAACAGAATATCTATTTTTCCCTTTTTTGTAATTAATTAACAACATCAGTCAAGTCAATAAAGAGGTAGATATGTCTCCTATGAACAACCTTTCTTGAATTTTAGCTCCCAACTGTTCCCAATAGTACTAATAAACAATGGTGAAGGTACGCCACCCAGAATATCACAGTTCATGAATGATTACAGTAGACAGACTCTTGCTCAATACCTGCCAATAACTCAACCTAATGAATTCTAGACATTAGATATCTATTACTGATTACTGTTCTATCTATAACTGTTCACTATAGTACTAATAAACAATGGTGCAGTTACACCACCCAGAGTATCATAGTACAAGAATGATTACAGTAGACAGACTCTAGCTCAATACCTGCAGATAACTCAACCTAATGAACTGTAGACGTTAGATATCTATAGACAACAGTAGTGGCTTGCACATTTCCTAATATGGACATACATCCCGGAGTTGGGGGTGTTCCCCAGAGATAAAGCTGAGCTACTGACACACGCAAAATGCTCCCATGGGACTCTCAATAACCTGTTGTTCCCCTTCTCTTTTCCTCAAACTTAGGTTGTAAAAAATAGGCAATAAATGAAAAATGCAAAGCAAGAATTGCCTTTTAAGTTCTTCCCTACATGTTACATGCTGTGCCATCTCTGTTTTATGGGGGTATACATAGGTAGAGGTCTGTCTGCAATGAGGCGATGAGTAAAGTTTTAGCGCAGTAGTCAGCGCAGTCGTCTATGATCTGGGAGCCTCCAGATTGAGACCCGGTGTGGAGACCTCCTTTGTAAGGTAGTTTATTCATGAACACTTATTGTAACACTTTGAATTTCTGAAATTAAAAGCATAATAAAAGGAATTTTAAGTCTCCTTCCACTTTTATTTGAATACAAATAGAAATACAAATAATTTTGCTAGTTGCAAATAAGTTTGCAAGTTTATGGTGCTTTGTGTACGGCAATTACCTTAAAAGAGGGAAAATAGTGAGGAGAGAGGAATGAAGAAACCAGTACACTGTTCTCGCCTTCACTTATCTGTATTGAGCAAGGGAGAAGAAAAAGAAAATTCCCCCTACTGGAGCCCTGAGGCATTACCAATAAATCAACACACAATTAACCCAGACAAGAACCTATTTGTACAATCTACACTCTGGCAGCATATTCTCCACAGTAATAACCTTAGCAACATAGCCGAAATAACTTATCAATAATAAAATGATGTGTTATAAAAATGGGATGCAAGGAATATAATTGCACAACTCTGAAAGGAATGAAATTATGTTTTCTGAAAAATCAAATAATTTTTAAATTCTTAACTGCCACACATAACACCTTGTAGCCTTAAGCTGATCTTAAAGTGACAACATTACCTTAACAAAAAGAAACATCTATTACAGTACTAATTCCAGAAGCAAATCATACCACACTATCTAAACAGCCCATGAACACACTCTACCCATTGTTCTCCTGGCTACATGTAAGCTTCAGTGTGCAACAGCATTACAGTAAGTTGCTTTGGGGCCACATACAAATCCCTGAGAGCAGCAGCTCTCTTGGCTGTCATCACTGAACAGCTCAGCATCTATTTTCCAGTGCCATCTTTATCTACACATACAGCTCAAGAATCTTCCTGACTCCCAATACAACCCCAGAGTTGAGAAGGTCTGCCCCAGTATTTTGCAATTTGATTATGAGATGACCACAGTACAGCAGGCCTCACCACAGGGATGTCATAAGGATTCAGGAACAGTGTCCTTTTCTAATCTGTGGAATGAGAGATCAGGTCATATATTCAAGAGTTATTGTGACAGGAAGTGGGAGAGGAAACAGATAAGTGTTTTATGTGTTGGAGGACATGTAAAGCATTGACAGGATCCCAGCATGCACGCTAATGTGTGCACAACCAACACCACTCTCCATTCATCCTTCAGAGAGGAGACAGGTGAGCAACTCTGGACCACGAACAGCAATTTATTTTGCCTCCAAATGAGTTTTCCTCGCCATACTCAGAGAGTGTTCGGCGTGTGTAGCAGCTATTATACTCGCTCTGTTCAATTATTGATTTGTGAGTGCCACAGGGTGAAAGCCAGAGCACACCCCACACAGGCCAAATAAATCTGTTTGCACTTTTTAAGCTTCATCTCCATCTTTCCCTCCCTCATGTTGCTGTTTCCACATTCGAGTTTTGCCAGCAGGCTCAAACCTTCAGCAGCCCTGCTTTTCCCAAGTGCAGTCCCAGTCCCACCCTCTCAGCAGCAGCATCAGTGACATCTCCACAGTGCATGAGGGATGTTGCCTTGACAGCCCCCCCCCCCCCCCCTTATCCTCACAATCTGATCTGTCAGAGGGCTGGCAACACAACTAACACACTGACATCATTCTGTACTCAGTCTTTTCCTACCAGGAGCAATTTGTCTATGACTCCTCGGCATGGAGAAATGTTGAAATGATCACACACAAACTGCTATAATAGTCAGTTACATCGCTGTAGCACAGACACTCAGAAATCTACTGTGATAACATCATCTTAGATCTTATATCGAAGAAGTATTTGGTCTCATGTCTCAAATCTAAGAGACCGTATCCTGTGTTAAAAAAGATATCCTGACAGGAGTGGTCTCATCCAAGATGGCAGTGCCCTCATCCACAGGAAACAAGGGCTCATTTAATAGTTTGATTAGTGTATCGAGTATTACTACACTTGGAAATTAATAGTAAGCACTCATAAAGTTAAAGGACCAGTGTGAATAAGTGGCATCTAGTGAGGTTGCAGTTGCAACCAACTTAATACCCCTCCCCTCACTTTCCACTTCCAAGTGTGCAGGAGAACATACAGTGTTCACAAAACTTGCGAAAAACACGAAAGGCCCTCTCTAGAGCCAGTGTTTGGTTTGTCCATTCTGGGCTACTGTAGAAACATGGCGGTACAACATGATGGGCTCAGATGAAGAGGACCCGCTCCCATTGTAGATATAAAGGGCTCATTCTAAAGTAACAAAAACACAGTGATTCTTATTTCCAGGTGATTAAAAACTAATTAAAACATACTTATGAATATTATATTCCATTTCTGCACAGTCCGTTCCACAATGCCACTAAATTCCACACACAGCACCTTTAACAGGGGCACCACCACAATTAATTAATTAATTAATTAATTTCTTGTTAAACACATGCACATAATTTCCAGTTATTGGGCCAAGTTTCATGGTTTTCACTCATTCCAGCTCACAGCAATTTGAGTGGTCGAAGACGAATAATAATAATAATAATAATAATAATAATAATAATAACAATAATTAAAGCTGCGAGCAGCGTTGAACAGGCTCTTGCGTGCAATCGAAGGGCTTCTGTCATGGGCACGTGTCTTTAGAGCCGGGCTTTTTTCAGACAGTGCAAGAAGGAGATAAATATCACTTCCTTTGTCCACTATTTTGCCTGCTGCTGGGGTTGCTTTGCTGAAATTTTGTAGGGGGCGCTATTCAGCCAGTTTGCATCACTGATGGAATATTGTCATGTAGACGTGTTCAGGCCGGGAGAAGTTTGGTGCACACTGGAGCATTTACAATAAAGTTATAGCAACTTCCTCTGTCATGGCGAAACATCAAATCTCAACGGTGTGAGGATGAGAATTTTCTGAAGGGTGAGACATGTCTGTCTTGCTCACACCTGTGTCATCAAAATGATGCAGGTTTTGGGCCCATTCACTTGCATTTCAATTAGTAAATTGAAAACTCTTGATGAGTTTGTGTGTAAAACAAATTAATTAACTAATTTTCATCAGGTCTATTTTTAGAAAAGTAAAGACTTTTAACTCACATGACCTGGTATACTCTCAAATTTGAATGGAGAGTGTGAGCGAACCCACACCTTTTTGAACATTTATTGCTTCCACATAGTTTTAGATACAAACTTCATTTGATCTTTAAATGAGTCATGAGACTTTGACCTGCAAATCTTGAATTTACATGTCGGACATGTGCAGAGGGAGGGCATTCCACTGAGTTGTGGCTTTCACAGAGAAAGCTGACTGCCCAAATGCAGTGCAAGGAAATGGTATGGTACAATCTTGTATAGAGGATATTCTGGAGGATCCAATAGAGCTTACTGAGCGAGTGTACACAAAGTCACATAGTGGAGGAGGGGCCAAACCATTTAAAAAATTTTAAACTAGGCACAAATTTGAGAATAATCTAAAATTGTCAAAGCTCAGTAAATTGTATTTCTCCAGTACCCTACAGTGATTGAAATGCATTGGCTTTTTGTCCAGAGTTTTTAGAGTTTGTTTGTATAAGGACTCAAGAGGTTTTATGGCTGTTTCTCCAGCCTGCCCCCAACATGTGATGCAATAAGACATATGGGAAAGAATCATAGCATGCATAAATATCTTGGCTGTATCCAAAGAGAGACAGTTTCTAATATGTCTAAAATTTGCTAAGTTGTACTTTATGGTTTTAACCGTTTTTTTAACATGTTTCTTAAAGTTCAAATTTGGATCCAGTGTCACACCAAGATATTTAAAATCAGTAACTATGTCAATCTTTTCACCTTTGATGAAAATATCAGCGTTAGGAGGTTATACCATGGTTTTAGAGAAAAACATACCTTTTGTCTTGTTTACATTTAGACTCAGACATGTTTGATCAAGCCAGTGTGTGATCCTTTCCAATGCAATTGTTAGCTTAGCAGCAGCTAACTCAGCTGTTTTTGCATGTGTACACAACGGTGTCATCTACATACATTTGTATTTCTACATCATGACACTGGTGAGGGAGAGCATTAATATATAGGCTAAATAATAGGGGACCTAACACTGACCCTTGTGGAACACCCATTGTGCACTTCATGTTACTGGACAGTGTGTCACCAACTTTAACACACTGTATCCTATTAGATAAATATGAAGACATCCATGCCAGTGCTCTAGATGAGAAGTTAAATTTAGAGAGTTTCGATATTAAAACATCATGATGGACTGTGTCGAATACTTTACACAGATCTAAAAATACAGCACCAACTGCTCCTCCTTTCTCAAGTCTTGATTTAATTTGCTCTATTAAGTGCAAGGTAGCAGTTTCGGTGGAATGATTTGCTCTAAAGCCAAATTGCATACAATGTAGACCAAAATTGCTCGTATTAAGAAATGCTCTCAGTTGTTTAATGATAACTTTCCATCAATGTTAATTGCTCTGGCGAGACTGACACGTACAGGCAATAGAGCAATGAGTATCAACAGTAGTCCAAAAAGCACTCCATGAAACACAGCCCAGGTGTTTTTGCTGATGAAAACTGTTTTGAACTTGATGCAGTTTTTGACAGGCATGCTCTATGGTACGATAAACGGCCTCCTATGTAGCAACCCCATCTAGGATCCTGGTGGCCAGAGAGTAAAGCTCCGCTTAAGCCCCTCAGCGCTGACCCGGTGCACCCAGAACCTCCTCTCGACCTCAGGCCACTGATATCAAGACAAGAAAGCTCCTCACAATGCATGGAGGGTTTCACCCCAAGTCCAGCACCCTGAGACTGTACACTAAGCGGAACAAGGGAGACCGAGGACTGGTGAGCGTCAGAGCCACTGTCCAGGACAAAACAACCAAGATCCAGGAATACATCAGGAAGATGGCCCCCAAAGATGAACTGCTAAGTAAATACCTCAGGCAGCAGAAACCCAATGATGCAGAGGAGGAGGAGGAACCATCATGGAGGGACAAGCCCCTACACGGCATGTACCACCGACAGATAGAAGAAGTGGCTGATATCAAGAAATCCTACCGGTGACTGGAAAAAGCTGGACTGAAGGACAGCATAGAAGCACTAATCATAGCAGCACAAGAACAGGCACTTAGTAGAAGTTCAATAGAGGCAGGGATCTACCACACCAGACAGGACCCCAGGTGCAGGCTGTGCAAAGATGCTCCTAAGACAGTTCAGCACATAATAGCAGGGTGTAAGATGCAGGCAGAAACAGCGTACATGGAACGCCATAACCAAGTGGCTGGTATAGTGTACAGGAAAATCTGCGCTGAGTATGGGCTGGAAGTCCCAAGGTCACAATGGAAGACACCTCCTAAGGTGGTTGAGAATGACCAAGCCAAGATCCTGTGGGACTTCCAGATCCAGACTGATAAGCTGGTGATGGCTAACCAACCGGACATCGTGTTGATTGACAAACAACAGAAGAAGGCAGTAGTGATAGACGTAGCAATCCCAAGCGACAGCAACATCAAGAAGAAGGAACATGAGAAGATCGAAAAATACCAAGGGCTGAAGGAGAAGCTAAAAAAGATGTGGGGAGTGAAGGCAACAGTGGTGCCAGTGGTAATTGGAGCTGGGGCTGTGACCCACAAACTGGGAGAGTGGCTCCGGCAGATTCCAGGTACAACATCTGAGGTCTCTGTCCAGAAGAGCACAATCCTAGGAACAGCTAAGATACTGCGCAGAACCCTCAAACTCCCAGGCCTCTGGTAGAGGAGCCGAGCTTGAGGAAGACACACCATGGGAGGGGGGTGATTCAAATTTGCAGTACTGTTCTATTGTGACAACAGATTTATGTTCTCATCAAAAACAGACAAAATAGCACATGATTTACATGTGTTTCCTGTGTATTTACAGAAATATATAAAGTAGCACAAAGCTTATAATGTGATACAGGAACAGATCAGTGCTGAATACTAGAAAGACTGAATACTAAAAACATTCACAGATCTAAAAGTGTAGGTTCACATCAGAAAGTATTAATGCATGTATCAAATACATGACTTACACACTCTTATCTATGTGCACGACATACAAAATATAGTCTACAAAGCTGACATGTTATTCTAGTTTCTACTTTAAGCTCATTACTCAATATAGTACTGAACTACAGAAACTGTCAGAAGCAAGCAGCCAGACCTCCTGCACAGTAATTTACTAATAACACAACATCAACAGGTGACTGAACAACCACTTAATTAAAAACGGGATCAATTCCAAATGAATGAGTGAGATCAGACAGCTCACTGTAACTTCAACAAGGAAACTACCTACAGCACATTGTATGATCTCTGCTGCATTCTTGTTAAAGAGATAAATTCACACAACAGCCACACAGAGAGACATTTAACCATCAGATATGAAATTAACAACCAAAGAGACAGAGAAAGAGAAGCTGTATCTGACTCACATTATCTGTTGTCTTCTTCTTTCTATCATGGAGATGAAGTATTAATGTCATAATGTCCATTTCTAGCTGTTGGTCATCTTGTTTGTTAGTTAACAGAACTTTATGGCTGCTGGTTAACCAGTCTGATATCATTAGCAACAATGAAAAACAAGCTAACTCTCCTGGTTGTTTCTCCGGTTGCTTCAACAACAGTCCTTAATAGTCCTTCATGGATGTATAAAGAGTCCTTCAAGGCTGCTACAACAAGCTAACAGCTGACTCACGCAAGCAGCTATCTACTGCTTGATAAAAAAAGTGAAATGTAATTTATCCATATCTTACCGGTCTTCTTCTATTAACAGTTTGTCACACTCATGTACTTTACAGTGGTAGAGAATTGAAGAAGAAATCTGGAAACTATCATTGGACCAACATGATGTCAATATTGTATTCCGGTTGTTGATTGGTTAGGGAGAACGTCCTCCATTGGAGCGTCATTTTACGTGTCTTGGCCAATCATAGATTAGCATGAAAAAAAATGAAGTACATTAAATAGATGTAGGAGATCCCGCCCTGCGGAGGACAGCAGGAGCCCGTCCTCCTCTGTCCCCCACTCCCCTTCACTATCCCCCACTGCTCCCCACCACCACTTCACACACACTGCTCTTTCTCCTCCTGCCCCGCAGGTGTCACTGTTGAAGCATTTTAATCAGAACTTCAATAATGGATTTTTTCCAAAGAGAGAAAAAATATTTTATAAATATTACTGAGATTTGGTAATGGTTTATTTTGATCAAATATTATTTTTTATATTTTGATCTCCCTCTTGCCTCTCAAAAAATAGAGGAGGATCAACCTCCTATGGCTCTATGGACCAGCCTCCACTGATATATATATATATATATATATATATATATATATATATAAATAGAACTGACTGTAAAAATTTCCATGTTGGGTGAGAGAGACTAAGAACAAGGCTTTCGAATGAGTTATAATCAAATTTAGATCTAGGGTTGATTATTAGGCTTGAGTTGAAAATGGCTGCAACTCCACCTCCTTGACCAGTGTCTCAAGGAATGTGAGTATTAATGTGACTGGGGGGAGTAGATTCATTAAGGCTGACATATTCTTCATGACACAGCCAGGTTTCAGTAAGTAAATATGATGATCTGAGATTAAATCGTTTACTAATACAGCTTTAGATGACAGAGATCTAATGTTCAAGAGTCCACATTTAATTATCTTATTTTGTTGTACTATTGCAGTAGTGGTTTTAATTTTTATTAGATTTTTATAAATGAATCCTCTTCTGTTTACTTTGGATTTATTTGATTTAAGTGGTCGGGGGACAGACACAGTTTCTATGTGGTTTTGGGTGGGTAACTGTAATAATGGAAGTGCAGTGAAGCGTGTAAGACTGCAGCTCTGCCTCCTGGTCTCAACTCTGGGTTGTCATGGTTTTGGTCTACTGATAAACTCAGCCATATTTCTAGATATGAGAGCAACTCCATCCAAAGTGGGATGTATGCCGTCTCTCCTAATCAGACCAGGTCTTCCCCAGAAAGTCTGCCAAATTTCTATGAAGCCCACATCGTTTGCTGGACACCACCTCGACAGGCAGTGGTTGAATTGTGACATGCGGCAGGTTTGGCAGGGGCCCAGAGAAAACTACGGAATCCAACATTGTTTTTGCATATGTACACACCGACTCAACATTAATTTTAGTTACCTCCGATTGGTGTAATCAGGAGTTGTTCCCGCCAATGTGGATAACAGTCGTCCCATATTTACGTTTATCCTCAGCGCGCAGTTTTCAATTTGATTCTATGTTGCCCGCTCTGGCCCCAGGAATACATTTGACTATGGCTGCTGATGTTGCTAACTTCACGTTTCTGACTATGGAGCTGCCAATAATCAGAGTTGGTTTCTCAGCAGGTGTTTTGCTGAGTGGGGAGAACCTGTATGAAACATGAACTGGTTAGTGGTGAACTGTGGGCTTCTGCTTAGGGCTGTGCTTCCTTCGGACAGTCACTCAGCCAACCTGGCTTCTCAGCTGCTCGGGAACTACCGGGGGAGTAGGAGCTACACTAGGTCGGCCCACACCGGATACTGGCAGTTGGCTAACTACATTAGCTACTGATAGGTTTTCCATGGTGCAGAGCCGCGCTTCGAATTCACTAAGCCTCGCCTCCAACACTGCAAATAAACTACATTTATTACACGTATTGTTTTCACTAAAGGAAGCAGAGGAATAACTTAACATTTTACATACTGAGCAAGAGAGAGCAGGAGAGCGAGAGGGAGAGAGAGAAGCCATCACTAACTGTTTCGCTAGGTTTAGCTGCTAAGCTAACTGCTGAGCTAAAGATAACTAACAAATATGGCATTAGCGAGGAAAGTCGGTTAAAGAAGGAGAGAGCTAAGAGTGCTTGAGCAGAACTAGTGTATGTTTAAATATACAGCAGGTATTTATATACAGTAGTGAGAAATATATCAAAGTTAACTGAGCTGGGAGCAACAAAAACACTATCAGTAACCACTGTCGGCAACTGGAAATGACACAAAACGCTTACCGTAGCACGTCAGCACCCAAGGACCCAAGGCCAAGGACACCTCAACATGTGGACTGGAGGAGCCTGGAATGGAACCACCTATCTTCCGCTTAGTGGACGACCTGCTCTACTTCCTGAGCCACAGCCGCCCCATAGTAAAGGTTAACACAGTGAATGGTCATGTGTAATGGCCATGCGTAATGGCCATGCATAACGTCACTGCACTCTGGCATGGCACTTCTCAGAACCTGCGGATTTATCAACAGAGAGACGTGGCCGAAATTATTGGTACCCTTGCATTTTATTAAAATAATGCACCATTCGCTGAACAGTGTTGAAATTTAAAAAAAAAATATTATCAATGTATGTCTATGTTTGGTTTGCAGTGGAAAAAACAAAAAAGTTGTGAAAATAACTGAATTCATGCTTACACTACAAAGACATTCTAAAATAGCCTGGACAAAATTATCGGTACCCTCTAGATGTTGTAAAAAGTAATTGATTTGCAGTGACACTTTCAGCAGACTATTGTGTTTTAATAGCCAAGCATTGTCAACGAAAAGCTTACAAGGCCATCTCCAAAGAGAGTTCCTGTGACCACTGTTGCCAATATTATTAAGAAGTTTAAGGCCCATGGAACTGTGGCCAACATCTCTGGATGCCAAGATTGAACAGAAGGATTGCTTGAATGGTCGAGAAAGAACCAAGGAAAACTTCAGTACAGATCCAAGCTGATCTTCAAGGTACAATAGTTTCAAGTCGCACCATCCGTTGCTGTCTGAATGAAACTGGGCTCCATGGTACAAGACCCAGGAAGACCCCACTTCTAAGAGAGAGACGCAAAAAAGCCAGACTGGACTTTGCCAAAATGCATGTTGACCAGCCACACTTCTGGGAGAATGTGCTTTGGACAGATGGAACAAAATTAGAGCTTTTTGGTAAATCACATCAACCCTATTTAATTTACACTTTAGTCTATCAACTCTAATCGCTATCATAACTCACTGAATTGTCAATCAATCAATCAATCAATCAATCAATCAATCAATCCACCAAAAAATTTTTCAGCAGTTTGTGTTGTCAAAAATTAGATTAAAAATGATGGTTTTCATACCAAAAGACTTCTGTTTAATGCAAAGCAGCAGTAGGCAATATTAATACAGTGGAAATCATGTCCGTCCGGATCAAATTGATCACTATAAGCAAATGATTATTATAACCGATTTTTTTTCTTTTTCTTAATTTCTCATGCAGATCTAATTGACATTTGTGTATTTATTACATGAATATAAATAATGAAATGGGCAGCTTTGCTATTCACTGAATTTTATTGACTGCTTCAAAATACAGTCCAGCTGTTTCAAATGCTTGTTGTTTCACCGCTGCAGCTCACTGGCTCGTTTTTGGTAGTTTGTCATAAGCTTCAAGGAGACTACGTTTTTCATTGAGAGAAAATGACTTTCTTTCTCCCATCACGTATTCAGTGTGCATGCAGAACCAGTCTCAGTGGTGTTGCAGCAAGAAAGTTGAACCAGAATCAACTTTTGGAGAAACGCAACCTGTAAGGCTGTACAATCCTGCCATGAGGGAAGACGAAAACATTACTAGGAAGAGGGGAGGACATTTCTCTTCATTTGATAACATTAAAAGTAAAGCTTTGCTCACGGCTTTCTGACTCATTTTAATAAAGACTTGAGAAAGAAAGAGAGAGAGAAAGAGAGAGAATGAGAGACAGAGAGAAACAGTGGACAAGTGAGCTAGAGAGTGGATGAGGAGAACAAGCAGCGGTAGCGAGAAAGCCGGTGAATGAGAGGGATAAAATGTTATCTTCTGATTATTTTAACAGCGGTTACAATAATCACGCCACAACCACACCCCGCACTTCCACACAAACCTGCGGAAGTGCAGTGCCTGATAATGGTGCTGCAGCTGCTAAATACACATCATACATGTATTATGGGAGTAAGGTAAAAAGAAAATAGAATTACTGCAGTTCTAAAAAATTTTTCTATATTCCATATTCCATATATTTTCCAGACCCAAAATGAACACTGTAAGCAGACCACTTGATTACTATAAGCAAATGATTTAAACAGCACTTGTATAGGGATGATTCTGTCCCAAGCTTTTTGATCCATATAAGCAGTTGATCACTGTAACCTCGATCACTATAAGTGGTTTCCACTGTGCAATAAATTAAAATTGACTCTACATTTTGTAATTATTTTACAAGTATTTTCTTACAGCGTTGTAATATGGCTACAATGAGGATTTTAAAGGAAATAGAGAGTCAATATGTTTTTAACAGTTATAACTATCAAAAATGTCAAATGTCAATGCATATCTACATGCTTCACAATTCTGTTTTCATAACATTCATATTTTCGCACACACTCTACTGGTATTACTCCTGCTTTTAATATGAATTATGTATACAGTAAGTTTGTGCATGAGAGACATGAAATTTTTAGAAAGAAATATATAATTTTAGCCCTAATCTCATTCTTTTGTGGGAGATGACCAGTGCTTGGACACTGGTTGGCTTTGATGAGTATATAAAATATAAGCAGTATAATACAAAATTCACTTCACTCATAAATTAACAATAGAAAGTCTGCAAGATAGCCACTTAACATTGCTTATAGTGATGACCGTGGAGTGATGTGAAATAACTACTCGCCAAGAAATTATTCCTTGTTTCTTGGTCTCTACTGTAGAGAGCGGCCAGAACCCTGGACGAGTATGGTGGCAGCTTACATGCACTCCACAGTCCAGATGTGGCATCTATGTGTGTATATATCTATGGTTGAAAATATTTGAAAAATTGCACAAAAAATTCTTAATTTCTGTTTGTTTACTGAAGACATCTGAGAACACAGTGACATTGCTAAAAAGAAGTTTGACGTGTCAAGAAACAAAACCAGGCAGATGATGGTTAGAAACAAACCTCCAGGTTAGTCAAACTCATTTGGAAGAGAAAACAAAGTTGAACAGTAAAATGACTACCCAAATAATTTGTTATAAACATTCATCACAGTTTATAGACCCACTTCCTGCTGTACTTACTGTAGTGGGATCACACAGTTTTTCTGAGACAGGTGTGATTTACATTTCAGGTGCACTCACTTTCAGTTTGACCTCCAAACAAAATGGTTTAGATAATCTGGATAAAATGTTGGCTGATGATCTGACCGCTTGTGGTTTTTGTCCTGCAGGACTTGTTGTAGCAGGTTTCCAGATCTCAGCAACTGTGGTGAGTGCAATGTTATCAGAGGGACTTAATAAGTGAGAACTATCCTTTTGGGCAGCACGGGGGCTCAGTGGTGGCACTGTTGCCTCACAGCAAGGAGGTCCTAGGTTTGAACCCCAGCCATCCCAGCTCCTTTCTGTGTGGAGTTTTTATGATCCGTGGGTGGGTGCTCCTGTTTCCTCCCACCATCAAAGACATGTATATCCTGTCAGTGCCCCTGACCAAGGCACTGGCAAAAATAACTGGAGTTGGTCCCTCGGCGTTGCACTGTGGCTACCCACTGATCCTAATGTGTGTGTATAGCTTGGATCAATAAAGTGATCAATAAAGTACTTCTTCTTCTCTTCTTCTCCTCTAATCCCCCAATCTATGCTGCACAACAAAGTTTCCACCCAACCATCCATACTGTGCATTCTAACTGTAGCCCATGTAGTCCACACTTTCTGCATTTGAATGTAAATAGTGGACACTCCACTACATGGGAAACGGAATTGATGAGCAGTAATATAGACTTGGGCAAAAACAGCACCAACACCAGCATTACTTTTATAATATGTGCATATTTACAGGCTGGGTCAGTGACACATCTATTCATAAGACAGGAACAGTGGTCCACATAACTTCCTAGATTGAATGGAGATGTTTGATTAGTGAACAATGTGTGAAGTTCTTTGTTGAACTGTTTACTACATTAATGTTTGAATTCTCTTAGACACTCCTTGTGGTTTATGCCATGTTGAAGCAGGAAATGAATGATAACACTGAGTGCTGGGCAGTTTGTCTCCTGCACTAATCATCGCCACTGTGTCACGTGTCTTAGCAGCCCTGTCTTCCATTTGAGGGGACCAGGATGAGGCATGGTGGTTGAGCCTCTCCACAGCCCCAGCTCAGCTGCCACTGAGGTGGGGTGCCTGACAAGCATAAATTATGTTAATATATTTTAATAAAAAACACTTTATTCCAAAGGTTCCAGTACTTTGAAATGTCAAGATGATCTAGTGTGCTACCTGGAGAGAATTCTGAAGCTTAACTTAGAGCACTAAAATATTAAAACAAGAAATTGTGATCCCTCGTGAGGAATGGCAGAATGTGATGAAAAATGTAGAATGCACAAGTGTGTCTCCCAGGTGGAGTTTTCTCCATTTATTAATTGATCTGAGGGCTGAATCTAGTCTTCCATTATGGCTCAGTATAATGAAGAAGATATGAAACAGATTTGGGAATATTTTAATGAAAGAATTGCTAGTATCATTTTTTGTCAATTCCTCTCTGTAATTTACAATCACACTGTCCTTGTTATCTAAAAACAGCAAAATTGTAATTAAGTAAGAAATTGGGCTTTTGTGTTAAGGTTGGTGATTAGTAATGACGGTCTATTGAAGGGTGGAATTATCAGAAAATTATTCTTATGAATACAAAAAAACATAATTTTGTGTGCCACCTCCCCTCTTCCCAGCCCGTTCTGACACACACACACACACACACACACACACACACACACACACACACACACACACACACACACACACACACACACACATGCACACAATGGAAAAGTAATGATTGTGAGACTGTAAATTATCCACTGCTGGTTGTTAATTGAACAGTTCTATTGTTACCATGACAGACTGTCAATTGATTGGCAATTGGTTGTTCCACTGCTTCCCTTGGCCAGGGGATACAGGCAGTCAGAGAGGCCTACAGCTGAATATGGGGAGTGATGTGAGCTGAGGAGGAACTGCATGTGGAAAGAGGTCTAAAAAACAAAAGTGGGCTGAAAATTCTGGAAAAGAGAGTGAGAAAAACCTTGGAAATGGAATGGAAAAAGAGAATCAGGAGGTGGGGGAGTAGAGTTGGGTCCTTGGCCACCTTGTTCATTTACAGCATGCAAGAGGTTAAATCAATAACATTTAAATTGCTTATGGTAATCACCTGCCCTCACTGGGATCAGCATAAGCAATGTGCTGACCCCAGCCACAGATTGAAACATATGAAGAGGAGTCAGCTGGCTGGAAGGGTCAACTTGGATTGTGTGTGTATATGTGTGTTTGTGTGTGTATGTGTGTGTGTGTGTGTGTGTGTGTGTGTGTGTACACACACATCCACCAGCATAATCTCATGACATTTTTAAATGAGCAAGATGTCTTAAAATGCAAATACTACTCTGTGCAGTTAAAGTGAGAGAAATCAGTATCTCTACCAGGAAATAATAAGGAGGATGAGGAGGAGGAGGAGGAAGAGATGGGAGAGGAGGCCTGCTAAAAACAGACTGTGTAGTGTGACATTGACATGTGATGGTGGAAAGTGAGGGTATTAAGGTCAGGGGGCAGGGGTTGTTTTTTATTTTCAAAGAGGCTCATTCAAACCTAACTATAACCTTAACCAAAATGTGGTCTGTAAACACATGTTAATACAGGTGTAAATACACTCAGAGCACATTGTGATTGGAATGCGATCAGATCAGTCAGACCACATTTGGAGGCGGTCATACTCATATTGTGATCAGATCTCAGCCAGGTGTAAATGCAATCTATACAGTGTGACCACATTCATAAGAAAAGAACAGGCCCAGTAAGTTGAAAGGTCACCTAACTCTGCCTCTTCCTGCCAGTTAAATCAAGCCGCGCAAAAACTACAAGTGGCAGCAGTAGCTGTATAAGTCTTCCCTGACATCTGTCATCAGCGGTTTCCTTGGGATGTGTCATGTTTGTTGATAAGTCGGCCAGCTCTGCCCAGCTAACTTACATATCGAGATCTGATAAGAATGCAGGCAGAATTGAGAAAACGAGGAAGCATTTTAATACAGTGTAATGTTGTATTCATGTAGTCCTTGGATGGATGGATGCGCTTTTAAGTTGTAACACAGAAAAAACATGGACACTACAAAGAAGATGTGTTATATTTTGTCCCAGACTTTTTGCTGCACCAGTGCATTCCCTATAACCACTAAAATATTGCTTTATCTAGGGTTAATGCTAATAAATAACTTTTCTAACTAATCTAGGTCACTCTACATGGACAGCAACTAACGGTGTGACCCAATACCATATTACAAATTACATGTCAGCAAAAAATTGATATGCAATATGTGCCATTGGCAACTGTAGGAGGACAACCGCTTGTTCTTTAATTGTGTTAACTAATCTTTGATTCCTAAAAAAAATAAGAGACAGACTCGCCTGGATTCCAAAGTTGGTAAGAATGTCTTATCTTACTCAAGCCATAAAACTATCCCACATTCCTGAGGATTTTGTGAGGCTTCCCTGCAAATCTGAGGCAAACCTGAAATTCATGTAAATTAAATGTCATCATCATCATTATGCAACGTATTATGTTATTTGTCATGTAAATACAAGAGGAATGGTAAAACTTTCATAGTTTTATGACTATCTACTAATGAGATATCAATCAATCCATCAATCAATCAATTTTTATTTATATAGTGCCAAATCACAATAAAAGTTATCTCAGGGCACTTTTCACATAGAGCAGGTCAAGACTGTACTCTTGAATTTACAGAGACCCAACAATTCCCCCATGAGCAAGCACTTGGCGACAGCAGTAAGGAAAAACTCCCCTTTAACGGGTAGTAACCCAGCTCTTGGTGGACGGCCATCTGCTTTGACTGGTCGGGTTGAGAGAGAGAATGAAAGAGAGAAAGGGGTGGGGGGGGGGGCAGAATAACAACAATCATAACAATAACAATAACAGCAGCAATAGCAGTAGCAATAGCCAGGGAAGGATGCCAACAGGACTGAGAAGGACCGTGAAGGCTAGGCCTGCAACCCAGGGTTTCCTGCAAGATGAGAAAGCACAAAAAACTCTGGAGAAGAAGCCAAGTTAGTGACATGCATTGATGTTACATCAATGCATACAGATGGAGAGCAGGAGGAGAGAGGAGCTCAGTGCATCATGGGAAGTCCCCCAGCAGTCTAGGCCTATAGCAGCATAACTATGGCCCTAACTATAAGCTTTATCAAAAAGGAAAGTTTTGAGCCTACTCTTAAACATAGAGAAGGTGTCTGCACCCCGGACCGAATCTGGAAGATGGTTCTACAAGAGAGGAGCCTGACAGCCGAAGGCTCTGCGTCCCACTCTACTTTTAAAGACTGTAGGAACCACCAGTAAGCCTGCATTCTGGGAGCGCAGCGTTCTAGTGGGATAATATGGTACTATGAGCTCTTCAAGATATGATAGTGCCTGACCATTGAGGACTTTGTAAGTTAGGAGAAGGATTTTAAATTCTATTCTAGATTTTACAGGAGGCCAATGTAGCGAGGCTAAAATGGGAGAAATGTGATCACTTTTTTTGTTAGTACACGAGCAGCTGCATTCTGGACCAGCTGGAGAGTCTTTAGAGATTTGTTAGGGCAGCCTGATAATAAGGAAATGCAATTATCCAGCCTAGAAGTAACAAATGCATGGACTAGTTTTTCTGCATCTTTTTGGGACAGGATGTGCCTGATTTCTGTGAGTGAAAAAGGCAGTCTTTGAAATTTGATTTATGTGGGAGTTAAAGGACATATCCTGATCAAAGATAACTCCCAGATTCCTTTTGGTAGTGCTGGAGGCCAGGGTAATGCCATCCAGAGTAGCTATATCATTAGATAATGTGTTTCTAAGGTGTTTAGGGCCAAGCACAATAACTTACAGTACAAAATTGCAGGTCATCCAAATCTTTATGTCCTTAAGGCATGCTTGGAGTTTGTTTAACTGATTGGTTTCATCAGGATTCACTGGTAAACATAATTGGGTATCATCTGCATAACAATGAAAAATTATGGAGTGTTTCCTAATAATATTACCTAAAGGAAGCATATACAAGGTGAATAGTATTGGTCCAAGTACAGAACCTTGTGGAACTCTGTGTCTAACTTTTGCCTTCACAGAGGATTCATCATTAACATGTACAAACTGAAATCGGTGTGATGAATAGGACTTAAACCAGCTTAATGCAGTTCCTTTAATGCCAATTAAATGTTCCAGTCTCTGCAAAAGGATTTGATGGTCAGTTGTGTTGAATGCGGCACTAAGATCTAACAGGACAAGTATGGAGACAAATCCTTTGTCCGATGCAGTTAGGAGGTCATTTGTGACTTTCACCAGTGCTGTCTCTGTGCTATGATGCGCTCTAAATCCTGATTGAAAATCCTCAAATAAACTATTGTTATGTAGAAAGTCACATAACTGATTAGAGACTGCTTTCTCAAGGATCTTAGAGAGAAATGGAAGGTTAGATATAGGTCTATAATTGGCTAAAATGCCTGAATCAAGAGTAGGCTTCTTAAGAAGAGGTTTAATTACAGCTACTTTAAAAGACTGTGGTACATAACCTGTTACTAAAGACAGATTGATCATATCTAGTAAAGAAGTGCTAACTAAGGGTAAGGCTTTCTTAAGCAACCTAGTTGGGATGGGGTCTAAGAGACAAGTTGATGATTTGGATGAAGAAATCATTGAAGTTAATTCAGGAAGGTCAATTAGAGAAAAACAGTCTAAAAATATATCAGGTTTTACAGCTGTTTCTAAGATTCCTGTGTTTGTGGATAAATCGGTGCCTGTTGAGGGCAGGTGGTGATGAATTTTGTCTCAAATAGTTAGAATTTTATCTTTAAAGAAGCTCATGAAGTCATTACTACTATAGGAATACATGGATTAAAAGAATTAAGGAATACATGGATTAATAGAATTAATATATAACTTTTCTAATAGATGATATGTTGAAATCCTATGTTAGGATCAGTGCCCATTCCTGTGTTGTAAGGTGGTGTGTTTAATGAATATTTTGACTTGTGTGTTTACTGCACTCAATTCAATCAGGAGAGACTCAATTCTTTGAAAGAAATTATGTTTATTTGAACAGCATGAATGATGAAATGGAAGTCTTTGGATGAAGTGGAAAAGTCATTGGCGATTAGACCCCATTGTGATTTCACCAGATATGAAAGGGTTGATGGTTTAGCTGAACAAATCATTGAAGTTAGTTCAATGATTAGAAATAGGACTTTGATTTTATTAACCTTTGTACTACATGTACCAATACTGCCCTCTATTGACAAGAGTTAAATCCCCTCATGTTAAGAGTTAATGCATGTTTAGTAACCATGTATTTGTATTTTAAAATCACTCAAGTGTTTTAACTTGTGATCCATTAAACTCATAGACAATCATATTTTAGTAGTTAAATTAGATAAGTAGTTATATTGAAAGAATGAAGTTTCTGAAGTAATAGGAATGTTAAGTTTTAATGTTTGAAGGTTTGAAGTCTCTTTTATTGTTAAACAATAGTCACACTGAATGCTTTTATATTATGAAGTAAGGGTTATGTTGAACTTACATTTAAAAATGTTTCTGAAAGTAATCTAATCACATAAGTGTTGCCTAACTGTATTTCCTTTCACTATAGTATTAAACTTCATTTCAGTGTAGATGGTTTAAGATGTGTAAATAGCTTGAGAAAGTGTTAATATGAAGATTAATGTTTGTTATTAGAAGAACTGACTTATTATGAAACCTATGTAACCTGCACAACTGTTTCTTTAATGGTTTTACAAATATGTTGCAAACTGCAGGATGGTTATTAATCAGAAAATATCATGAAATGCTTGAACATTATGAAAAGAATGTGTTTACAGCTTTAATGTGGAATAATAGGCAACAGTGACTTGAAGTGTGAGTTTTGCATGTAAAAACTCAGATTTAGACTTCCCCAAAGTTTACTTTGGGAGATGCAGGCTGCAAAGCACCAGCCACACCTAAAGCCCCTAGAACAAAGAAATTGAATATTCATCAATAATTTGGCGCGAAACCCTTTAGAACACACCAAAACTCCTCCAATTTTATCCTAACTTATAAAAACAGCCTCAAAGAGATTCCTCTTTAAGCTGGCCTCCAAGAACTCGAGAAAATTCTGAAGACGTCTATTTTATTTGTTTTTCAACCAAATATATCCGTATTTAATCATTTATTGTTAAAACATAAAACACCTCAACAGTAAGGCATAACATGGCTTTGTGATCAAGGGTTGATGTCGAATAACATTAACATTAAAAGAATTTATTTAGAGAAGTTGAATTAGTTTTCCCTTAGCATTCCCCAGTGCAATATGTTAAGCCTCAAGTCACACACTTTGAGCCACTCTTGCTGAAAAATTTTCTGTATCATTTGTATCATTTATAGGCCTTATTTATTTATTTATTTATTTATTTATTTTACTTTCTTTTTATCTATTATTTTCTGTATATTATCATATGCTTCATCATGCATCGTCAAGATGTTTAGCTTTTAGTAAATGTCTTCATTTTATACTAAATGTGTTTGGTTGTTTCTTTGAGCTGCAGTGAACAGAGGTCACTGTTTGGGACAAGAACTTACGAGTATGAGACTGATTCATTGATTAAACTTAACAAGGGTTAGTGCTCCCTCCTGGCACTAACAAATCCTAACCAAAAAGGAGGTGGTGCCCAATAACGAGATAATTCGGAAATAAAGTATTAATACTCCTACACAATGGTGGCGCATACGGATGCAGTGGCCAGTAGCTCCTGAAAACTTGGCTACAATTTTGTTTTAATTTGCTATTTTTTCACCTTTATTACTGATGCACGTATTACTGATGACAGAAATACACTCATCAACATTGGAAAAGGAAGTGCAGGGATTGGATTAAGTTCAGCAGACTTTGAAATGAAACAGCCAGACCAACCGTCACTGCAAGCTATCGCCCCAGGAAGAGAGCGAAGAGAGCCGGGATCACAGCCAAGTTAACACAGCTTGTACCTAAGGCTATTCCTCTACCCAGCCTACTTCTGGCTAATGTCTGGTTGCAGGAAAATAAAATGGATGAAATGAGAATCAGGCTAACTAAACAACGGAAGATCAGAGACTGTTGTGTCCACACCTTTACAGAAACCTGGCTCCATCCCAACATCCCAGATCAAGCACCCAGGAGAACCACATCAATCTTGAGGAATATACATCAACGGTGACATCATACATCAGCAAATGTGTTGATGATGTGGTGTTCACAAATACAATAAAATCATTCCCCAACCAGAGAGCCTGAATGAATGGAATGGTGAGGGCTCTACATAGAGCCAAAAAAGCTGCCTTTCGATCAAGTGATAAGGAAACATACAACACCAGAGCAAGACTGAAAGCTGCCATCAAGGAGGCAAAGCGGAGACATCAGCAGACTGGAGAGACTTCAACACCAACAACACCAGACATATGTGGCAGGCGATCCAGATCATCACAGGCTACAAAAGCAGGAGCGCCCCCATAATGTGTGAGGCCACGCTGCCAGATGAGCTTAACTCATTCTATGCTCGCTTTGATATCCTCAACAAAGGGTCAGCTGTAAGGCTGTATTCAGATCAAATCAGGCGGTGCAGCGAAAACACCAGGTCTCCCATTCATTTGAATCGGGGTAGTGCGTTTCGTCTGCAGGTGTTTTAGCTGCTGCAGCGCTGCACTGGACTGTGGCCAGAAAGTTAAGCCAGAGTCAACTTTTGGAGAAACACAACCTGACGTCACCACAGCTCAAGGCTGTGGTGGCCAATCACAGCATTTCTCTAACGTTAAAAGTAAAGTTAGACTTTGCTGTTGGCTCCCTAACTCATTTTAAATAAAAACAGAGAAGATAGAGCGAGAGAGAGAGGGGGAGAGCACCAATGAGGGAGAGAACGAAAAAGAGAGCAGTGGTCAAGCGAGCTGAGTGTGAATGAAAAGAGGAAGCGCTGGTAGTGAGAAAGCCGGTGAATGAGATCAATAAAACATCATTCTCTGATTATTTTACAGCAGTTACGTTCTAGAGCACAAATAAACATGCCCACACACCTCCACTTGACCCTGCGGCTGAACACTGCACCGCCTGATTTAGTCTGAATACGGCCTAAAGTCCACTCCACCTCCAGAGGACCTGCCACTGTCAGTATCCACAGTGGATGTGAGAAGAATCCTGCTGAGAGTGAATATGAATAAAGCTGCTGGGCCTGATAACAGAGAGTGTTCCCACCTGCTTCAAGACAGCCACCATCATCCCTGTACCGAAAAAGTCTGCATCTGTGTCTAATCTAAACGACTACTGCCCTGTGGCACTCACTCCTATTCTGATGAGGTGCTTTGAAAAACTGGTCCTCAAGCACATCAGAGACAACATCCCAGACAGCCTGGACCCTCACCAGTTTGCATACAGAACCAACAGATCTACAGAGAATGCTATCTCCACTGTCCTCCACTCAGTTTTTGCACACCTTGAAAATAACAACACCTACATCAGAATGCTGTTTGTTGACTTCAGCTCAGCATCTAATACAATCTCCCCCATGAAAGTGACTGGAAAACTCTGCACTCTGGGCTTAAGTACCACACTCTGCAACTGGATATTGGACTTCCTCACAAACCCAGACAGTTCGGATTGGTGGTCACACCTCCTCCACTCTAGTGCTCAACACCAGAGCCCCATAGGGTTGTGTGCTCACCCCCCTCCTATTCATGCTGTACACCCATGACTGCAACCCCCAACACTCTGCTGTGAAGTTTGCGGACAACACCACCATCATTGGCTGGATTTCAAACAATGATGAGAGTTCATATCGGGAGGAAATCAACAATCTTGCAGAATGGTGCCCTGAGAACAAACCACTGCTCAATGTCAACAAAACCATGGAGGGGATTGTTCATTTTAGAAAAAAGGAGGCTAAGACACACACCCCTGTCTACATCAGTGGCGCAGAGGTGGAGCAGGTGAACAGTTTTAAGTTCCTGGGTATCAGCATCACAGAGAACCTGTCATGGACATCACACATCTCCACCATAGTAAACAAAAGCTCAGAAACGACTTAAGGAAACTTAAGAAGGCAAAATTCCCATCTCAAGTTCTTGTTAACTTTTACAGAAGCAATAGAAAGCATCCTGACTGGAAACATCACAAATTGGCATGGGATGTGCATAGCCCAAGACAGGAAGGCTCTGCAGCGGATGATTAAAACCACTCACAACATCATTGGTACCCATATACCAAGCATCAGTGAAAGCTCTGCAGCGGGTGATGAAAACCGCTTAGAACATCATCGGTACCCATCTACCGAGCATCAGTAATATCGGTGAGGTTAGGAGCCTGCATAGAGCCCAAAGGATACTAAAAGACAATACCCACCCCAGCCACAGCCTGTTCACCCTGCTGCCATCTGGCAAGAGATACAGAAGTATCAGCTGTCATACCACCAGACTACAGAGCAGCTTCTTTCCTCAGGCTGTGAGACTCCTCAATTTATCCTCTGCACTCCAATATAAAAAATAGCTTTGTTTTTGTTACTTGTTGTTGGTCCATTTGTGTGGTTTCTGTTTTTGTGAGTGGCACTGGCGGGCTACAGACTATATTCATTGTGCAACCTTGTGTTGTAAAATGATAATAAGAAAGATCTTGAATCTTGAATCTTGAATTAGTAAGAAGTTTCTTGCCATCAACCAAACATTTACTTTTTTCTGCCATGTTTCTACATATACGATGTCAATTTTTGGCAAGTCATCTATCAAAATTTTCGCCAACTGTCCAAGTTGTTGTCCCCAAGGTGTGTTCACGTGAATTTTTCAGTCAGGAACCCATTATTCCGACACCACATCAATGCTTAAATCATGCAAAGACCCATGGATCTGATGCAATTATCCAGATAATGTATCCAGATACAGATCACATGATAATATCAGGTGTAAATGGGGCCTAAGAGGCTACGCCAGATTATAGGGAGATTGTCATTAAACTACATCCAACAATGATTTTCATCTCTGTTCCAGTTTTCCAGTTGCGTACTATATCCTTGCTATGTTTGGAGTCTGTAGTGTATTTACACTGGACAGATTACAAAATTAAGATAACTTCAGAATGCTGCATTTTGAGTGGAGGAGCAACCCATTGTTGGAATTGTTACAACTATGGCTGTACCTCTGCAGATTCCCCAGTGTTTCTTGTGTTTCCTCCCTCCTCTGTGTTCCAGTGCTCCCGTCTGTCTCTCCCTGTCTGTCTCACTCTCCCGGCTTCCTGCTCCACTTGCACACTTGCCTTCAATTGGCTCATCTTCTCCCTCACTCTTAACCCACTCTTTGCCAGATTTTTATTTCAACCTCAGTGGATCATCTCATTCCTGCCTTCCATCCTGCCTGTCTGCCAGCTGCCTCCTAGCTTCCAAGCTAAACCTGCCAGCTATGCTTCCCCTCATTCCCTGCTCATAGCTATGTACCTGCTGCCACTGGATCCCTTTCCTTATCATCACTCCAAGCCCAGAACTCTCCTGCAATAAACCATTCCCTTAACCAACATCACGCTGTCCTTATCCTGCATTTGGGTCCCTCCTAAATTTACAACAGGAATAAGTGGAAGGATTGTGGATGGTGGCACAATTAGCCCATTTATACCTGGCATTAAAATGTGATCTGTATATGGATACATTATCTGGATAAAGAAAAACATGTTAATACAGGTGTAAATGCACTCAGAACACACTGTGATCGGAATGCTATCAGATCAGTCAGACCACTTTTGGAGGAGGTCTGGCTTGCATTGTGATCGGATCTCAGCAGGTGCAAATGCAATCTGTACAGCGTAACCATAGTCATAAGAAAGAAAATGACCTCTCCCTGCTATCTTAAGCAAGCCTGGCAAAAGCTAGAGGTCACAGCATTGCTTTCCAGTGTTTATTTAGAAGTCTGCCAGCTCTGCCTAAATAATTTGCATATTGAGATCCGATCCCACAGTACAATTGAGAAAGCATAATACCAGGTGTAAATGCAAAGATCAGGTGTCATTATCTATCCAAATAATGTATCCAGATACAGATCACATGTTAATAGAAACATGGAAATGGGACCAATGATATTAGCAGGAGCTAAAAAAGAGGCAACATTTATAGGTTGTAAGTTATCAGCATGTTTGGCATGTCTATAGATCAGAACAGTCCCATAATTATTGGAGCCTTGTTGTTCCTATAGTAATAATCAAGTCAGAGAACGTTACCTGAACAATGGGCCTCATGCAAGACGTACTCATACGAACAAATTTGTTCTTAAAATGCATGTACACATGATTTAACAGGCTGTTCTCATTCATTGTTCATACATATACCTATGAAAAGTAATGCAGTATAATTTGATTAACCCATAATCATGAGCCAGGAGGCTGTGATCACGTGACCTATGTACTGCAGGCTGTTTTTTCGGTGAAAATCTAGTAAAAAGTAGCGGTGTACACAGTGGCAGAGTATTGGGTGCATGGTTGTGTAAGAATAAAACAAAAAAAATCTGTCCACAATCAGTTACAATATAGATCCATGAGTGACAGTGTTTTGTTCTTTCGGTGAAAGCAAAAAAAAGGTGGACATTCCTTTTATTCTTAGTGGAAAATACAATATTTTAAGATAGCTTTGGCATTAAAATGTGTTTTAATAACATTTCTAGCAAGAAATGCGCATTTTATTTTCACAATCTTCGCTCAGCAAATGTATGCAATCTTTAGTTTGTTAGTTATTATGAAGATTCTTCCAAGTTTCTATCATTGCTATGGCCACTGCTTTCGCTGTCACTCATATAGCTTCCACCCAGAAGTATTTTTCTCACTGTCAGTGCATGAAGGTTTTCTTTTAATGTCCATTTAAGCTACTTTTTGTTAAATAAATTACAACAGAACTAACAAATATGTGTAACAGTGAAAATAGTCTTTCTTGAACAGTTTTAGCAGTGGTATTACAGTTCTCTTATTAAACCTTTGCTGGTGCACAACTTAGCATTACATATGTGGCTCTACTGGAGTGGACAGACAATATGTTGGGACTTTTTCAGGGAATTTTGCCTTAATGTTTTTCAGGTCTATTCACTCGTACCACCAGACTGGCTTCCTTCACTTTGTTTACCTGTCACTGGCTGGCAAGATGTACCAGCACTCAGGGACATGGAGTTATGTGTAGAAAAGTTTAAGAAAACAGATTCCCAGTGAACTAAGATATCTGTTTTAAACTTAAAAAAACATTTTCTTTTATTACAGAGGGCCAGAGTAGAGAGCTTGTGAGACACCAGGGAAGACAGCTGTGGATGGAGTGTTGCTCACCTCGAATGCTTTTGCTGGGAATTCATGTCTGCTGTCTGATCCCTAACTGTACCTACCAAGACTGGCTTTAATAGCAAAACATAGTTTTTTGGAGTACAAAGGACTTAAGCTGAAATTATAGTTTCCGTGTCCGCGAGAGTCTGCTAGGGTCCGTTTGACGTAAATTTCGTCATCAGAGGGTGTGCATGTAGGCTCTGTGACCGTGTGTACTTGTCTGCACCAGGCCGCATGGTCACAACGCTATGTTTCTGTAGACAGCGATCTACTGCACATGTGTGGAACACATCCTCCAAGCAGACACCAGAAGGTAGTATAAACAGAACAACTACCCATCCATGGTGTCTGCAGCTGTCCATGTACGCATCCACTTGGGAGTATAAATGAAGCTTAAGACACACATGGTGCTGGGTCTTTACAGTTATTGTCAGTTGATATCACATTTTGTGGCAGTGCATTGCATTTCACCTTTTCATTGCATTCTAACTCCTATAATAATTGTTAATGGTAAATAGGAAATTCTTTATTTGCCAAATATATTTTACATATACAAGGAATTTATCCTGTTGTTACAACAGAGTGCAGGTGTTAATTCAACTATTTAGGAGCAGCGGACAAACTCCATTTGTCCAGTACCTTCATCAAGGGCAATGGTTACCTAGCACTTTTATGGTGTGGAGGAAACTGGAGCACTCAGAAGAAACCCACTGAGACAACATGCCAACACACACATGCAAACATGCAGACTCCACACAGAAAGGCCTCCCATCACAGTTCAAACCCAGGACCGTCTTGCTATGAGGCAGCAGTGCTTACCACTGTGACATCATGTTACCAAGTTGGACAAGATGATTGTGCAATTAATAGTAAAATGTGGTGATATTAGCTGTTAAGGGCTACATCCACATGGGAGATTTTCCAAACAAAATGATTCATTAGATTGTCAAAGGGAGAAAAATAGGCTTCAACCAACCAACATCCAACTTCACTAGAATAAACTAGGTCACTAATTACCATGTTAATTCCATTGAAAACTCATACTTCAAGAAAAATAATTCCCACCTAAAAAATATAAAACTAACTTAGCCTAACTTAACTCAAGTACTCAACCAACTCAAGTAATCAACCTTGACAATACACTCAGCATTGATCATTACACTACTGACATTCATAAATGCTGCCAACAGAGGCTCCCACCATCCGGAAACTCTAAGGCACTCCCAGTCACACCCCACCTTCTGCTTCTACTGTACAGGAGCATCATAGAACCCCTCCTCCTCTCCACATGCTATTTCACTATGCTCACTTTCACCAACAGGAGAAAAACTCCTCAAAACCACACACACTGCCTCCGAAATCATTAGTTTCCCTACTCCCAACCTTCCAGCCCTTATTGACACTGCCATAACATGCAAAGCATTCACCATAGTGCACAACCCTAGCCACCCCCTGAACTCATGCTTCACTGGAGTCCCATCCAGCCATAGATACAGATCTCTGTGATGTAAAAAAGCATGCTACAGTAAGAGCTTTGTGCTCTCTGTCATCACTGCCCTCAACAGACTGTAGCAATAACATCTAATGGACCCTTGTTCTGAACTGTATTGGGACTGTATAATTGTTCTTGTGTGTGTACAGGCTATCTATCTATCTATCTATTCACACCTGGGAGCTGTCCAACACAATTGCAGTCTTCTTCTGTTGGCCACTGAGCACCTATACAGGAGCAGTTGGGGGCTGAACACCTTGCTCAAGAGCACTGCAATGGTAGTTGTTTAAGAGTTGTTGAGTAAGGGGTTATATTGAGTCTTAAACATTTCTGTTTGACTTTAAACATGCTTTGCTCAATGATGGCCTACCTTGCTTATTGAGCAACATTTCATTACATTCATAAGCCATTATCTTTCAATATTCATTGATCTTACTACAAGAGCGAATACTTTGTACACTATCTCCACGGCAATAATTCAGCTTGATTTGATGCTTAAGACACCTCAGCTGAGACTCCTGGAGTGGCTTCTCCAATGGGTGGTGACGACAACCTCTTGTCTTTCTCTACAATTTTGCTGACCTTTGGAAATCCACTGCTGACTTCAGCTCACAACGATTTTCCAAAGGTTATGGCCATTGCTTCCTGCCAAAACCGGAATAGCACCTTTCACCCACATATGGACCAGGGTGAGGATGCCTCATGTCTGCTTAGTGTCAGCACTATCTCCTGCTGTTTTTGCCACTCTGTACAGAACCAGCACACACAGCTCACCACTCAGTTTTACAATGACGTGGCCGGTGACATTACTTCCTGTTTCCTCTGCAGCTGTTTCCTCCTGTCATGGCGGTTTTGGTGATAGACCTGTCTTTGCCCACCCCTTTGTGAAATGTTTCTTGCAGGGGCTTAGGAGACAACGGTGACGGAGGCAATGGTGATGCATGTCTCTGCCCCCCCAGTGGCAACTGCCGGTGGTGCTCAAGGCCCTCGTGAGTGATCCCTATGAGTCTCTGGAGTGCACCTCTCTGAATGCATTGTCATTCAAGACAGCTTTGCTGCTTGCACTGACCTCAGCTTAGAAAGTAGGCGAAATGTGCACCCTGTCGGCTCACCCCAGTGGTGACCACAGTGGTGCTACTCTCTCTGAACTCTGTTCGAGAACTATTCAGATAGAGGCATTTTGTCCTCCACCCCATGGGGATGCCAGGGAGGTAAAATTGCATCTTTTATGCCCAGTATGTGTGTTGGCATGTTATGTTGAACACATGGCCCCCTTTCGGCACACTGAACAGCTGTTCATGCACTATGGAGAGAGTGGCCGGAAAAGCCCTATCCAAGAAGCACCTAGCTAGTTGGCTTTGTGAGTGCACCTCCCAAGCTTACAGGCAGGTGGGTAAGGACCCTCCCACTGTGGTCTGAGCACATTCCACAAATGACATGGCAGCGTCTTGGTCTACACCTTGTCCATTCAAAAGGTTCTATCTCATGGACATGACAGGCTTCTTTTCAAGGTCCGTGCTTGCAGGTGTGACTCAGGACTTGTGAAAAGGGTGGTGTGAGTGTTAGCTGTGGTACACCTGACTCCCCCCTGGACCATTATAAGCCTGCATTCTCCTGTGATCTAAGATGATTTGGGGAATGAGGCATGCAGGGTGCCTGGTGTATGACTTATGATCCCTGTGAGGTTTGGCCATGTTTTCACCCAGCTCATGTCCCTTTTAACTGGACTGGGTTGCCCCCCCTACTGCTCTGCTTAAGCAGCTAGGATTATAAAGTAGTAGGATGGCTGCGGCGACTAACTTATACCTGGTCGGCTCAGTGAGGCAGTCTGATGACAGGTCGTGGCAAGGCGGGCATTCTTCGGGCTCCCCCTACTGTACCCATAGAGTCCAGTAAAGGGCAGAGCCTGTGTGACCCCTGACCTAAATCCATCTAAACCGTTCTCTCTCTCCCTCTCGTTCTCCTGCTCTCTCTTGCTCAGTGTGTCAAATGTTTAGTTATTAGACGTACCACTATCACTAAAGGAGGCAGAGGAATAAGTTTAGTTTATTTGCAGTGCTGGAGATGAGGCTCAGTGAATTGGAAGCGCGGCTCCACACCATGGAAAAACAATCAGTAGCTAATGTAGTTAGCCAGCCCCCAGTAGCTGGTGCGGGCCAACGTATTGTAGCTCCAACTCCCCCGGTAGTTCCCGAGCTGCCGGGAAGCCAGGGTAGCTGGAGGACTGTCCAAGGGAAGCATAGCCCTAAGCAGAAGCCCACAGTTCACCACCAACCAGTTCACGTTTCAAACAGGTTCTCCCCACTCAGTAACACACCTGCTGAGAAACCAACTCTGATTATTGGCAGCTCCATAGTCAGAAACGTGAAGTTAGCGACACCAGCAGCCATAGTTAAATGTATTCCTGGGGCCAGAGCGGGTGACATTGAGTCAAATTTAAAACTGCTGGCTAAGAATAAACGTAAATATGGTATGATGGTCATCCATGTCGGTGGCAACGACTCCCGATTACGCCAATCAGAGGTCACCAAAATTAATGTTGAGTCAGTGTGTACATTTGCAAAAACAATGTCGGACTCCGTAATTTTCTCTGGACTGCTGCCTAATCTGACCAGTGATGACATGTATAGCCGCATGTCACAATTCAACAGCTGGCTGTCGAGGTGGTGTCCAGCAAACAATGTGGGCTTCATAGAAATTTGGCAGACTTTCTGGGGAAGACCTGGTATGATTAGGAGAGACGGCATACATCCCACTTTGGATGGAGCTGCTCTCATATCTAGAAATATGGCTGAGTTTATTAGTAGACCAAAACCATGACAACCCAGAGTTGAGACCAGGAAGCAGAGCTGCAGTCCTACACGCTTCTCTGCGCTTCTATTAGAGCAGTCACCCACCCAAAACCACATGGAGACCGTGTCTGTCCCCCGACCACTTAAATAAATTAAATCCAAAGTAAACAAAAGAAGAGTCATTCATAAAAACCTAGTAAAAAATAAAACCACTACTGCAATAGTACAACAAAATAAGATAATTAAATTTGGACTCTTGAACATTAGATCTCTGTCATCTAAAGCTGTATTAGTAAACGATTTAATTTTAGATCATCATATTGATTTATTTTGTCTTACTGAAACCTGGCTGTGTCATGAAGAATATGTCAGCCTAAATGAATCCACTCCCCCCAGTCATATTAATACTCACATTCCTCGAGACACTGGCCGAGGAGGAGGAGTTGCAGCCATTTTCAACTCAAGCCTAATAATCAACCCTAGACCTAAATTTAATTATAACTCATTCGAAAGCCTTGTTCTTAGTCTCTCTCAGCCAACCTGGAAAACTTTACAGCCAGTTCTATTTGTTATACTTTACCGTCCTCCTGGCCCGTACTCTGAATTCCTATCTGAATTCTCAGAGTTTTTATCAAACTTAGTCCTTAGTACAGATAAAGTAATTATAGCAGGTGATTTTAACATTCATGTGGATGTCAATAATGATAGTCTCAGTACTGCTTTTATCTCATTATTAGACTTAATTGGCTTCTCTCAGTGTGTAAATAAACCCACTCACTGTCTTAACCACAACCTAGACCTTGTTCTGACTTATGGGATTGAAATTGAACATTTAATAATTTTTCCACAAAATGCTATTTTATCAGATCATTTTTTAATAACTTTTGAATTCCTATTACTGGATTACACACTATTAGACAAAAATGTCCTCACTAGATGTCTATCTGATAGTGTTGTAGATAAATTTAAGGAAGCAATTCCATCAGTACTGAATTCAATGCCATGTCTCAATACTACAGAGGACTCTTATATTAACTTTAGTCCCTCCCAAATTGATAATCTTGTTGATAGTGCTGCAGGCTCATTACGAATAACCCTCGACTCCATCGACCCCTTAAAAAGGAGGATAATAAAACATAAGAGGTTAGCTCCATGGTATAACTCCCAAACCCACAAATTAAAGCAAACATTGCAAAAATTGGAGAGGATTTGGCGTTCCACCAAAGTGGAAGAATCTCGCTTAGTCTGGCAAGATAGTCTTAAAACATATAGGAAGGTAATGCCAGAGCCGCCTATTACTCAGCATTAATAGAAGAGAATAAAAACAGCCCTAGGTTCCTTTTTAGCACTTTGGCCAGGCTGACAAAGAGTCATAACTCTATTGATCCATGTATTCCTATAGCTCTCAGTAGTAATGACTTTATGAGCTTCTTTAATGATAAAATTCTAACTATTAGAGACAAAATGAACTACCTCCTGCCCTCAACAGGCACAGTTTTCTCCCAAAACACAGGCACCTTAGAAACAGCTGTAAATCCTGACATACATTTGGACTATTTTTCTCCAGTCGACTTTTCTGAACTAACTTCAATGATTTGTTCAGCTAAACCATCAACCTGTCTCTTAGACCCCATCCCAACTTGGTTGCTTAAGAAAGCCTTACCCTTAGTTAGCACTTCTTTACTAAATATGATCAATCTGTCTTTAGTAACAGGCTATATACCACAGTCCTTTAAAGTAGCTGTAATTAAACCTCTTCTTAAGAAGCCTACTCTTGATTCAGGCATTTTAGCCAATTATAGACCTATATCTAACCTTCCATTTCTCTCTAAGAACCTTGAGAAAGCAGTCTCTAATCAGTTATGTGACTTTCTACATAACAATAGTTTATTTGAGGATTTTCAGTCAGGATTTAGAGCGCATCATAGCACAGAGACAGCACTGGTGAAAGTCACAAATGACCTCCAACTGCATCAGACAAAGGATTTGTCTCTATACTTGTCCTGTTAGATCTTAGTGCATTCGACACAATTGACTATTAAATCCTTTTGCAGAGACTGGAACATTTAATTGGCATTAAAGGAACTGCACTAAAGTTAGACACAGAGTTCCACAAGGTTCTGTACTTGGACCAATTCTATTCACCTTGTATATGCTTCCTTTAGGTAATATTATTAGGAAACACTTCATAAATTTTCATTGTTATGCAGATGATACCCGATTATATTTATCAACGAAGCCTGATGAAACCAATCAGTTAAACAAACTCCAAGCATGCCTTAAGGACATAAAGACCTGGATAACCTGCAATTTTTTACTACTAAACTCAGATAAAACTGAGGTTATTGTGCTTGGCCCTAAACACCTTAGAAACACATTATCTAATGATATAGCTACTCTGGATGGCATCCAGCACCACTGTAAGGAATCTGGGAGTTATCTTTGATCAGGATATGTCCTTTAACTCCCACATAAATCAAATCTCAAGGACTGCCTTTTTTCACTTACGTAATATCGCAAAAATCAGGCACATCCTGTCCCAAAAAGATGCAGAAAAACTAGTCCATGCATTTGTTACTTCTAGGCTGGATTATTGCAATTCCTTATTATCAGGCTGCTCTAACAAGTCTCTAAAGACTCTCCAGCTGGTCCAGAACGCAGTTGCACGTGTACTGACTAAAACTAGAAAAATAGATCACATTTCTCCCATTTTAGCTTCACTACATTGGCTTCCTGTAAAATCTAGAATAGAATTTAACATCCTTCTCCTAACTTACAAAGCCCTTAATGGTTAGGCACCATCATATCTTGAAGAGCTCATAGTACCGTATTATCCCACTCCCAGAATGCAGACTTACTGGTGGTTCCTACAGTCTTTAAAAGTAGAATGGGAGGTAGAGCCTTCAGCTATCAGGCTCCTCTCCTGTGGAACCATCTTCCAGATTCAGTCCGGAGTGCAGACACCTTCTCTATGTTTAAGAGTGGGCTTAAAACTTTCCTTTTTGATAAAGCTTATAGTTAGGGCTGACCAGGCTCACCTTGGATCAGCCCTTAGTTATGCTGCTATAGGCCTAGACTGCTTTGGGACTTCCCATGATGCACTGAGCTGCTCTCTCAGTCCTCTCGTCCTCCTCTCCATCTGTATGCATTCATGTAACATCAATGCATGTCACTAACTTTGCTTCTTCCCCGGAGTTTTTTTGTGCTTTCTCATCTCGCAGGAAACCCCGGGTTGCGGGCCGAGCCTTTGCGGTCCTTCTCAGTCCTGTTGGTATCCTTCCCTGGCTGTTGCTGTTGCTGCTGCTCTTGTCGTTGTTGTGATTGTTGTTATTCTGTCCCCTCCCCTCCCTTTCCCTCTTTCTTTCTCTCTCTCAACTCAACCGGTCAAAGCAGATGGCCGCCCACCAAGAGCCGGGTTCTGCTTGAGGTTTCTACCCATTAAAGGGGAGTTTTTCCTTACTGCTGTTGCCAAGTGCTTGCTCATGGGGGAATCGTTGGGTCTCTGTAAATTAAAGAGTACGGTCTTGACCTGCTCTATGTGAAAAGTGCCCTGAGATGACTTTTGTTGTGATTTGGTGCTATATAAATAAAAATTGATGGATTGATTGATTGACTTATGACACTATGCTGAAAAAAGTTATTAAAAACTTAGTAATACCTTGAACGGTTTGGATTTTAAGCCCTCAAAGTTGCAGTGCCACATCACATTAAATGTACCCTTTACAATGTAAAACAATGGGGAGGCATGAACTTTGTGTCAAACAGAGGCTTCTGACGTCTAAACTATAAGTCTGACCACTTCCAAACCTGTATCAATGGATTCGGCACGAAATTTCCTAGTAAAATATGATTTTTAATGTAAGCTTTGGCCAAAGTCATGGGATTTATGAGGAGATTTCACAAGAAGTGTACTCTAAAATTCTCCTCTCCAACTGCTCCTGGTCATGTGACTCCCTCAGTGCTGTGAAACATTCCGCAATACACACTCATTATAAAATGACAGGAGGAGCAAGAAAGGACTTTAAAACTCAAGCTCTAATATCTCAAAAACAGTAAAAGATAGAAAAAAACGTGTAAATTCAAGATTTGTAGGTCAAAGTCTTGTGACTCATTTAAAGTTCAAATGAAGTCAGTATCTAAAACTATCTGGATGCAGAAAATGTTCAAATAGGTGTGGGTTCGCTCACACTCTCCATTCAAATATATGAGTATTTTTCTTTGTCCAACTGCAGTTACTTATTGTCTCTACACACCTGACAATACACATTTCAATCAAACTTTGACCAGGTCATGTGGGTTAAAAGTCTTTACTTTTCTAAAAATAGACTTGATGAAAATTAGGAAATGAATTTGTTTTACACACAGACTAATCATGAGTTTTCAATTTACTAATTGAAATTCAAGTGAATGGGCCCAAAACTTGCATAATTTTGATGACACAGGTGTGAGCAAGACAGACATGTCTCACCCTACAGAAAATTCTCATCCTCACACCGTTGAGATTTGATGTTTCGCCATGACAGAGGAAGTTGTTATAACTTTATTGTAAATGCTCTAGTCTGCACCAAACTTTACATGTTTGATAAGAATCCCAGCCTGAACACGTCTAGATGACAATATTCCATCAGGGATGCAAACTGGCTGAATAGCGCCCCTACGAAATTTCAGCGAAGCAGCCCTAGCAGCAGCCCGTAGGAATGTCATAGAGAGAACAAACCAAAACTGAATTATTCGTCTCAGCAAGACCTACAAATCATATGCTGACACCCCTGATTTAAATCCAACAGGAAGTCCACAATTAGCCTTTCTAAACAAGACTTTTCTGTCTTTCTTCATTATAATGCCACTTCACACCTAAATTCAACCCCCTAAACATACTCAAAAACTCACCAAATATGGCATGCCCATCAGGTCTGGTGAAAAATTTGATAAAATATAAAAATTAACCCCCAAAGTGCTGAAATGTGCTCTCTAGCGCCACCTATGTAACTAAAATGGCCGCCACGGCCCGTATGAATGTCATAGAGAGAACAAACCAAAACTGAATTATTCGTCTCATCAAGACCTACAAATCATATGCTGACACCCTGACCTAAATCCAACAGGAAGTCTGCAATTTTTTCGTGTGTTTATTATTACGCCACGTCACACCTAAATTTGACCCTCTAAACATGCTCAAAAACTCACCAAATCAAAGCCCTTGGACTCTGCCACAGCTCGACATGCACGGAGGTGCCAGGGCCCGATCATTGCTGCTTGCAGCTTTAATTATTATTCTCCCTAAAGAATCGTATTTTTCAGGGGGCTAAACGTGCTCAAAAAGTCATGAAACTTTGCACGTGTGTCAGAAGTGGTGAACATTTTTTAGAAAATTTCAAATTCGAAGCCCCTCCTTCAGAATTGATATAAATGAACAAAATTTGGTGGGCACATGTATCATGCTTACACGCACAAAAAGCCTGTTAGAGCCATACCCAAAGACCAATAGGAAGTCAGCTGTTTCGATTTTACTTTGCAATTTTCGCACAATTTTTGCCATTTCCAAGCATTGTATTTTGACGAACTCCTCATAGAGATATAAACTGACCAACTTGAAATTTGGTGATTGTCATCTAAAGACTTTTGTGATGAAAAGTTATCAAAATGGTGGCTTTTCATTGAACTCCGTTGCTGTGGCAACACATTAAATTTCAATGATTCACCATGAAAAAGGAAGTTGTAACTTGAATGTACATTGTCAAACTTGCACCAAATTTCTCATGCTTGATAAGAGTCCTGGCTTGAACACATCTAACTATCAATATTGAGTCATAGTCAAGGCGCCACCTACTGACAACAAGAAGTCAGCCTTATATGACAAACATCATCTGATTTATATGAAATTTACATGGTGTTGTTTACACATCATATACAGCAACATGGTATATAATTAGTGGGTGTTCTCTAGTGCCACATAATGGACACAAGAAGTGATATTTAAGTCCTTTGTGCAACGTCCGAAAATACAGGAAGTGATATTTAACTTGTTTGTGCAAAGTCTGATAAGAGCTCGGTCCTGAAAACAACTGCATGCCTGCAATTAAAGCCCTTCAGCTGCGGCATGCCCCGACGTGCATGAAGGTGCAAGGGCCCAATCATTGCTGCTTGCAGCTTTCATTTCTAATTGTTTTCAGTCTCCTACTGTCACTCTTAAATTAGTATATCATTTGTTTTCTGATTTCTGATAGGAGGACTTGAAGTTGCACAGTGTTTTTACTCTTTGATAACTTCTTGTGAATGAAACTCGCCCACAAATGGAGTGGAATATGGAGCCTTATATGGCAATCTCAGGGCCATGGATAATGCTAATGATCACATCTCGCGAATGTGCACCTCCTCATAAACAGGTGGCATTCCTCAGACTGAAATGGGCTATTTATGACAAGTTCAGACAGTTAAGAGAGTTTGTTGAATCCCACGTAGGATTTTCTTATTTTCCTCTTATTGCTTTGTGCAAGAACAAATATATAAGAGAGAAAAAGGAAAAAAATTATGCATGAGGCCCAGGGTGCCTAAGTAACAGGAAGCAGTGTCTCAAAGAATTTCATAATAAAAGGTGTTTTAGTAAAAGAGTAAAATAGGAATTAAAAACAAAAAGTGTACTTCAACATCCATTTACTAGCTTTTTCCAGAGCACATGTCACGGTCTTTAATTCTCAAAGTTTTCTGATGTATTGTTAATAGATGTAACATATTGTATACATTATGTAATATTGTGTAATGTATGTTATACTGTTTTGATATGTGATATGTGGAATGTAGAATGTAACAGCTACAGTATGTGGTGCGTATACTACGTAACAATGTATGTGCATTTACATTCTTTACATCAGGAGCTTTTAAAGAAACTCTCCTTGATTGTGTTATACCAATCATTAGAGGCCTCACTACGCTATATACAAACTAGTTTGCATGACATGTATTCATAGTCTCTTTGGCTACATCCCACTGCCTCCCTGATGTCTCTCCAAGATCATTGTCTCGCCAATCACTGTTTAAAATTGGTGTGATTGTTAGATTGTCTGTTTCCGAAAGTTAACAACATTTTTGGACTCCTAACTTTATCATAGAAAAGAGGTTTCAGACGCTGGTAATTAACCTGACAAGCACTTCGTTTTAAGTATACTGAGGCCTTAAATCCTAAAGTTCCCTCCAATTCAACTCATGTTTCAAACTCATCACTGTTGACAGCTGTGCTTCATTTTCATTGCCATTCCAGAGTTAAGAAATGTAGAGTGTCTGCATATATTATGTTGAAAGAATAATCAGTCATAGCCTAGCATGTTGTACCTGTGTTGTGCTGTAGGCTTATCATAGCCGAGAGGGCTGTTAGACTAGAATGAAAACAAGCTCGGGTCTTTATTGTTGGAAATGCTCAGAGGGATACCACACTGTATCTCTCACAACCACACAATGTCTTTCCATGGTGAGAAGCAATGGAGTAAAGAATATGTAGCCTCAAAATGTCCCCGCTTGATTCACAATTCTCTTCAGCAGCCATGAATCAGATTCCTTCTACCTGTTCATTAAAGTTTCAGGACAGAGGGTGCCGTAATATATAAATATATGGCTCACCTCAGCGTCAGTGTGGAGTGTGACTTTGAAGTTGTGCCTAATTAAGTGGCTGTACAGTTAACCAGCTGAACAATAACGCATGGGGCAGATCTTAGGCATGTGGTTGACAGTTAATGAAACGCTACACAAAGCAAAGCAAACAGACGCACAGAGGTAACATCTCGACTGTCTCCAGTTGAAGATGTTATGTATCTAATCAGGCTGTCATATATGAAACTCTGCAGTACACAATGAGTAGGACAGAGACATGCATACACTCAAATACTCTGCATGTGCATTCATATACCAATCTTGTCTTCTACACAATATGTATGAGTACTGATCACTTGCTTTGTCAAATATGTCTTGTTGGAAATGTCATTGCTGCCAGTAAGTGTGACATACAGTAGCCTACATCTACCTCATAGAAGTTGAAAAGGGAGGTAATGGTGCACAGACCACAGAATTTTGACATCATGAGGTTCATGATCTGTGTCCCACATGTTCTTAGGTTTTGGCTGCTAAAACATTTGGTTAATGAGAGGAAAACAAAGTCATTTTAGTTAAGAATTAAAAAAGTCAACATATCATCCTTGCAGATGCTTCAGATGCACTCAGAATAAATATTTCCTTTTTATGTTCCTGAAATGTAATCTTGGCACCGTTATGTTAGTCTCATAGTTCTGATGACACTGAATTGTCCTTTTGTCTCACTTTATTCATCAAGACATTGTATTTATGAAAGCAGATTTCTGTTTTGGAGTAGACGTTATTTTGTTTTATTTTGCTCTGACCAATCAGTAACAAGTTAATGTAAGAAAAAGATGATTATTTCATCTTCAATCCATGCTGATTGAAGAAATATGTTGATTGTCCCCATTCTTAATGTAACCCCCATAAATTTAACAGACTCTAAACTCTCCCTGCTGAAAAAACCAGCATAGAGCAGCAAAGCAGGTATTGCTGGTGACCAGCACAGACCAGTGTGTTTCGGGCACTTTTTTGTCGGTTTAAACTGGTATTGTGCTGGTCATGCTGGTTACCAGCTAACAGTGATGTTTTTGGCTGGTGTATGCTGGTATTTATTCAGGGGCCAGGTTGCCTGGAGAGGATGATCATGGTTAATTTCAGCCAGGATAAACAATTAACTACAATGAAACTAACGATATTAAAGTGAACTAAGTCCATTAAAGAATAGGTAATTTGAGTATGACCATTCCTATATTTTATTCAGTTAAACAATAACTACAGTTACTGTACCACAATATATAACAATATCAATAAAAACTGTAACAACAGCAACAACAAGCCACTAATGATAATAATAATAATAATTTAGTTTACAGTAACCATAGCAGTGTAGCAGTGTTTAACACTTAAAATTCATAATCATGACATAACTCAAGCACTACCCCCTTGTCTTTTCTTTTCTTTTTTAACAACGTCCTGTACTTTTTATGTGATGTTTCTCCCCACGCTCTTGTCCCTCTTCTCAATTTTGCCCCTGTCAACATTCTGCCCCTGCAGCCACCAATGGAAGTAGCCTGGAAGAAAACACACGAGACCAGATTATATTGTTAGATCGATTATGGAAAATAGGGTTGGGCGATGTCTACTGAATTGTTTCCTTCAACAAACCCTGAGTTTCTCTCTGTCTCCTCTTACAGAATTTCATGTCTTCATTCATTCAGTCTGTATCAAAGCGCATTCATTAGCGGAGGTTTACTGTAAGTCAGAATCTAAATCCTGGTTGGATAAAAGTTTGTCACTCAGGACTTTCTAAAGTTACCACTTTCATCCACCTCAATCATTTCTTTGAACAGCATTTTTTTCTCTCACATTCAAATATTACACAGCATGAATTTAGCCTCAGCTCAGAATAAAACCTCTGCATGTCATTCTGTTATAACACTGTGACTCTGTGCACACAAGACAGCTGTCAGTTTGATAGAGCAGCTCTTGCACTGAAATGCTTACTACACATAATTTGTAATCTCAGTTTAAATTAAAAAAAAAAAAATCAGTATGAAGCTTTGACGTGGGATCAATGAATAATTATCTCTATCACTCATGATGTGATTGGTCGTACTGATGGAACATAATTCCTATAATATGCAAAATGATAATCCATATTTTTCAACAGTAAACATACCTCTCAGTGACTTCAATTCTGTCAGGGTCAAGGGGTGTTTGGCCTCCCCCTTTGTGGTTGGGCTCCTTGTTTTCAGGGTAGCTGTCACCAAATGGCCACAGCTAACTCCTTGACAAAGAGGCCACACATGACACCCTATGTGGATCTGAAATAGATGAAAACAAAACATGTTTTAGAAATGAGTAAAAGTTTTATCATGAAATAGGTTTTCTAATTATTTTTTATTTTATTTTATTTTATTTTATTTTTCAAAGGTCAGGAGCCTCTGGATCAGACAACTACCTCAGCCTGGAGCAGTACCTATTAAGCTGGAAACTGACAACATGTCAGGTTCAAGAAAGGACATCAGTAATTGTTAAGCATCTTCCAGCATTGTTCTTTTAACCCTTCTTGTCCCCTTAGCATAAAGTGATCACAGACTAGCCAGGCCGATACACATGAAATTATCCAAACCAAGTTATCCAATTAACTATTGAAATACTTTTGCTTCTCTACAAAGACATTACTTTCCAAACAAAGATATACATTTTTTAATCCAATGAAATAAACTAGTAGTGTTCAACAGTGATGCTAACCTGTGGAGGTGGTGCTGCAAGGTGCTGAGAGTCAGGTGGTCAGATATGCACTGAGGTCAGTCCACTGGACCAGCTCCCCTAGAGGACCCCCTCTCTCTATCATGGCTTCAAAACACTGGCCAGCACTCCCAGCCAGGGCACCAGGATAAAGCAGAACTTAGAGGTTGGAGATTTAAAAAAAAAAAAAAAAATCCATCTTTTTAGGATGTAGCCAGTTAAACACAGCAGGTCTATAGAGGAGCGGATTGCCATTCCTGAACTGTCTTTGCTTTCCTAAATTCAAGATTCTGTACACTATGATAGAAAGTTCTAAAAAGTACAATATAATAAACTTTATTCTTTAAGGTTCTGAGAAATAAATCTGGAGAGACCCTGAACATTTTTATATTAAAATATTAGAGACAATCAACAAGAAAATCACCTAAACAGCCATCATGTTTATAAAAATATGTTTTTGGGAATATGCCATTTTAGCCAGTGCCCTGAAAAGCCAGAAAATAAACTAAATGACGCTTGGCAGAGTTTACCTGCTGGTTATGAATGAATATGAAAACTCAATATATGAGTTTATACATTTCACAAGGTCCAACCAGTTTAACCAGATTGACCAGTTTACCAACTGGGCTTTGCTGGTCAATCCAGCCAGCCAGCTGGCCAATCAGCTTGACCAGCAGACACCAGCTTAGCTCGACTGGCTGACCAGCCATACCAAGCTGGCAAACTATACTGAAAAACCAGCAAGACCTCACCAGCTTGTCCAGGCTGGTAAACCAACTAAACCAGCTTACCACCAGCTAAAACCTGCTAAAACCAGCAACCAACTTAAGCTGATCTATGCTGTTTTTTTCATCAGGTGTTTAACTCCACTTGTTTAGTGGCATAAGAAACTTACAGTTAAACCTTCATCGATTTTTTGGATACACACTGATTCATATGTAATCCTCATTTACCTACATTTAACAGATATTCAGTCAAATTCAATGCTAGAGTTATTGTTGTAGTTTGACTAAAAGTCCAAAGGGTGGCGGTAAGCGCCTGCAGAATGAGCTGTTGTCATTAGCGATGCAAGAGAAAGAAGGTGGGGCAGGGGGAGTAAGAGAGGCAGAAAAAAGCGGAGTCCAGCATGTGTACAAGCGAGTGAGTAAAAGAGAGGAAAAGTTGTTTATATTTGTTGAAGTCAGTGTTAAAGTTGTCCAGAAGAGACTTACTTTCTTCCAGGATATTATTAATTACCAGAGGATGAAGGAGGATCCCTATAAGACGTGTTTAATGACAGTTCTCCAGTGTGTTTACCTTTCAGTGCTAGCTTAAAAATCGATGTTAGCTCATGCTCACTTTGTGACAGTGGATGAAAAAAAAAACAATCAGAGAAACATGTTGTTTGTAACTAAAACACAAGCACTGTAAAAAATTATGATGTGTGCATTGTCTGAAAAGTGATATGAGTTGTTAGATATTTTTGCTGGCAGAAATGATTGCCTTGTGAATTTTATTTTCCATTCATTGGCATGTTTTTATGTTCATTTTGTGAACATTTAAGCCAGCAATAAGCTGATAAAAGGTTAGAAAATAACTGTAAGATCTTGATATTAATTTGCATACTAAAAGAATTTGACACTAACTGAAGTTAAATTGTATGGGTTGCAGGTTTTTGATGATTTTCTGAGAGAGGGCTCCAGCTAGCGGGAGATATATCAACGACCACGGCTGTCGCGTGCGGGAGTGTCAGAGCCAAGACGCTGCTAGTCTTGGACGATCCAGATCTCCATCGGGATTACAGATAAGCTTAAGCAAAATACTGAAAAGAAACAAAAGGGGCCCTTTAACTTAATTGAACTGAACTAAACTTTCAAGGAAAATAAACTATTCGCATCTGAAGAGGAAATAAAGAAGGACTAGCTATAAAATTATATGGAACTGAATAATTTAATTTCATTTATTTATTTTTTAGTGATTTTTGGTTTAATATTTGAAGAGCTCTAAAAAAAGAGATACATTTAAATTGGTCTATTGTTTTATTTTAAAGGGGTATTTTGTTATTATTATTGTTATTGGTCAAATCTAAGTAATATGTGAAGGGTAAATCTTGGTTTATATTTTTTCTCCTTGTGTGGAATAAATTCCATCTTTCTATTTTCACTAAGTTGAATTTTGTGTTTTACTTATCATCCTCCTTAAAGGGCTATATGTAAGATAGTGGTGTAACTATTTATTTGGCACTTAGCTCAATTCATAACGAGTAGTAGTTACATTAATCCCCCCTGCAAAGCTCTGATTGGTTAATTATTTCCCCAGGCCAGGTAAACAGCCATCAGTGTGCAAAATACTAGTCCTATTGGAATCTCTGAACAAATAAAATATGTGGGCATAAATTCAGAAGTTTGGAACCAGGCTAAGAACCAGGCTTTACATCCCCTGTGTTGTTAGGTTCAGGCTAGGTTGTGTTTTTTGGTTAAATACTGAGGAAGTCAGTATTTAACGTCCTACTTCAAGATAATTTTATTTAACCATTTTTTCCCTAACCTTGACCAATTTCTGTGAGTTGTCTAAACAGAACCTATATTTTAATATTTGGGAATAGGTACCGTAGGAAAACAAATAAAGTAGACTGGCAGCTGATACATTCAATATACAAATGTCCTCATTATAATAATACATTTAATTTGTAACACAGTTTTCATTCATAGTGAAACTCAAAGTGCTACAGTATATAAAACATAGGACACACAACATAAAGAAAATGGTAATAAGAGTTAAGATGAAAAAGCCCTCTTGAATAGAAAGGTTTTTAGGCCTTTTTTTTCAGAAGAGTCTAGGGTCTGTGCTGCCCTTAGATGGTTAGGAAGGCTGTTCCACAAGTGTGGTGGAGCGGAGCAGAAGACTCAATCTCCCATGGTGTGGAGCTTAGTACTTGGGGCTCTATGGTTTGGAGCTTGGAACTGGGGGTCCGAAGGAGCAAGCTGCTGGCAGATCTGAGGGTGTGAGTGAAGGTTTGTGGTATGATCAGTTCCTGTAGGTAGGGAGGCACATGTCCATTGAATGATTTGTATGTGACTGGCAGGACTTTGTTGTCAATCCTGAAGGAGACAAGGAGCCAGTACAATGAAAACAGAACTGGTGTTATACGTTTGTGTTTTTGGACTCTTGAGGTTTTGCATAGATGTCTTGTATGGTCATCAAAAGTGAGCTGAGGGTCAAACCTAACACCCAGATTAGTGACTGAGGAAGAAAAGGGGATGTCCTGGCCGTCAAATATGAGATGAGGTATGAGGGATGACTGAATCTGGTGTGGAGTGCCAATAAGGAGAGCTTCAGTTTTGCTGTTGTTTAACTGGACGAAATTTGTGCTCATCCAGGCCTTTATCTCCTTAAGACAGGTGCTAAGGTATGATATGGCCGCAGAAGGGCTTTGGGCAGTTTTGATTGTTACAAACCTGGCTCCGGCTTGTAACAAAGGAGAGAGTCCACACCGAATAAAGGTGCAAAAAGGATATTTATTTAACTAAACATAACTCATACTTAAATATGGAACTTGTTGAATCAGTGGTATAAGGTGGGTGTATGGATGCATGAAATGTTGAGTGCAAACGTAAAGAAACAAGTTCAAAACAACTTAATCTAATGTGCAAGCCATGTGGATGGGGTACTGGTGTTCAGCAGAAAAAGAGAGAGAGAGACGCCTTGTTCGGCAGCCTTTTATATCCTTTGGGCCACTCCCTCCTCAGGTGCAGCTGATCAACTGACAGACCTCTTACCCTCCCACTCCTGGAAGAAAAACAACAAGAGTAACTGGAGAGAACTAAAATGCAAATAAAGAAAAAGGGAAAAAGAGAAAGAAAGCAAGAGAGGGAGACAAGAGAGGGCTGTCAAATGATGTACAGCTGGATGTCATCAACATAGCAATGAAAAGACATCCCATGTCTGCTGATGACACATCTAAAGAGGAGCATGTAGAGGGTAAACAAGATGGAGCCAACAACCAATCCTTGCGGAACACCACAGATAATAGTGAGACATACTCAGTCTTAGCAGTAAGGTAGGACTGAAACCACTTAAATGCAGAGTCTAACAGCCCAATGGTGGTGTGGAGGCGCTCTAAGAGGAAAGTGTGATCCACAGTGTCAAATGCTGTGCTCAGGTCAAGGAGAATCACGAGAGAAGGGAACCCTGCACCAGCCACCATTAGCAGGTTTGTATTTGTATTTGTATTTGTATTTGTAGAGGCAGCAAACGTATTTGCATTTGTAATTGTATTGTATAAAAGTGGAAATAGGCATAGAAAAACTATTTTTTTTACTTATGACATTTTTAATTTTTGGATATTAATTTTATATAGAAGTGTTAAAATAAGTTTTCATCAAAAACTATCTTAGGAGGGAGGTTCCCACATTGGGTCTTGAACTGAAGTCTCACAGATCATAGATGACTACGCTGACTAATGAGCTAAAGCTCAACTCTGTGCCACCACGTACACAGCAGAGACCTGTAGCTATTTATACACCACTAACACAGAGACAGCACAGCATGTAAGGTGTAGGGAAGAACTTCAAAGGTGATTATTGCTTTGCACTTTTCATTTATTACCTATTTTTTACAAACTAACTTTGGGGAAAGGGGAAGGGGACCAGCAGGTTATGGAGAGTTCTTTGAGAGCACTTTGTGTGTGTCCATAGCTCAGCTTTATCTCTGGGGAACACCCAAGCGGCAACCTCTGGGGCTGTAAAATGAAGCCAATGCGGAAGTGCCAAAAACTGCAGTTCCTTGAATGGCCACTTGAGGCTGGCTCTAAAAGCAAGTCATTCCCCATAGACCCCCATGTTAAAGTGCCCAACTTTACAGTAGAAATAAACATGTTTACAACCTGGTACAAAAAACGGTTTTGGTCTCTATAGCTAATTTCCCCTTTCATGACAACTGTGCGGGGTGTGAATTTTTTTATAACTCACCCTTTAAATTTTATTAAGCTGTAAAGTAATGAATAATGAAGGACATGGCTGCTTTGAGTGACAAGTCCGCCAGCTACTATGGGAACACCCCTAACAGAAAACATAGATTTTAGAACACTGCAGGGATGAATTGAATTTGAAATCCAGAATTGAGGCTTTGGGATTGTCTGACTGGAGGACCCTCCTGGAACTCACTGTCACTGTGTTAATGTTTTTGTTTAATATCTTTAACTTTCTCAACAGAAAAGACAAAAGTGTGTTAAAGCCATCAGTTTTAAGTATTTCTTACAGAAGCCCTGAAAGGCAAGCGAGAAAAAAAAAAAATTCTGGAGATTCAGTTTCTAAGTCTGATCTAAATTATTTTCTCTCCTGTGTTTATGACTTCAGAACAGGTGAAAAAAAAGGTTATCCATGAACAATATGTTAGCCCGCTAGCTAGTGCGCTAATGGCTAATGTCAGTATAGCTAATGCTATCAATGCTTTCAGTCCTATTTAGAACATGGGGTAGTGGTGCACTTGTGTCCTCTTGTGGCCAAAATGAGTATTACAACACCAAACACTTCCTGTCAAAAAAAAAAAAATTTTCACCTGTAACTTCACAGATGAAAGAAAAAAAAACTTAGAAAAATGATCCTGGCAAAACTTTTTTTCACCTGTTCTTAAGTCATAAACACAGGAGAGAAAATAATTTATATTTTTTTTCTCGCTTGCCTTTCAGGGCTTCCATAATTTCTCCTTCAATTCTGAGAAAGTTTTTTTTGTCAGTTTTCGATTGTTTTGTGTTTTTAAATCAACATTACCCATGAACCTCATTGAGTGTTACTATGGAGACAAAAACTGTGCTACAAATTTTTTACTATTATATTTGCTATTTACTTTTAATTATTTAATTTTTATTTTGCTCCCAAAAAACAAACACAACACAGAAGAATAAAATATACAAAAGTGAGGTAATAATAATAATGATAGTGAAATAAACAAAGTAATATTAAAATTAAATTGAAATGTTAAAATCTATTTACAGAATGGAACAGTAATAGTTTTGAAATGGGATACAGAACTTGAAAGGAAATATGGACTGTACAAAGGAAAAAAGGACTGTGCTATGGACAAATAAATAAAGTATATGAAATATACGAATGTGACAAGAGCAAACATTAAATGTGACATTTGAATAAATAATCACATTAAATAATATGTAATAGTGGAGGTTGAATGCAATGCACAATGTAACGTCCATTTTGATGAAATCTATTAAAGTGACAAGTGCAGGGATTAAAAGAGGGATGTGAAATGTAAAGCCTAGTTTGCTTGTGGAGGAAGTACTCAAACATTTTGCTTAAGTAAAAGTACAAATAAACAGATAAAAATGTACTCTATTCATATTAAATGTCCTCATCCACATATTCTTGGAAATATAAAATTAAATGAGCAACTTCACATTTTACAGCCATAAGCTATAAAATGCCTTTTCTTAACAGAGATAGTGGTGTTTGGTTCAAGTTGCAGCCGACCAGCAGCAGTTTGAAATGGAATGAAGCCCACTGATGGCAGACAAACGGTAACCCAAAATGGTAGTCTGCTCCCACCTGCTTCAAGACAGCCACTATCATCCCTGTACCTAAAAAGTCTGCATATGCGTCTAGTCTAAATGAGTACTGCCCTGTGGTGCTCACTCCTATTCTGATGAAGTGCTTTGAAAAACTGGTTCTCAAGCACATCAAAGACAACATCCCAGACAGCCTGGACCCTCACCAGTTTGCCTACAGAACCAACAGATCCACAGAGGATGCCATCTCCACTGTCCACTCAGTTTTCGCACACCTTGAAAATAACAACACCTACATCAGAATGCTGTTTGTTGATTTCAGCTCAGCATTTATTACAGTCTCCCCCATGAAAGTGATTGGAAAACTTCGCACTCTGGGCTTGAGAACAGCACTCTGCAACTAGATATTGGACTAGTCACACTTCCTCCACTCTAGTGCTCAACACCGGAGACCCCCAGGGTTGTGTGATCAGCACCCTCCTATTCATGCTGTACACCCATGACTGCAACCCCTGACATGGAGAGAGCTTTCAAACAATGATGAGAGTTCATATTGGGTAGTAATGAACAATCTTGCAGAATGGTGCACAGAGAACAACCTACTGCTCAGCGTCAACAAAACCAAGGAGCTGATTGTTGATTTCAGAAAAAAGGAGGCAAAGACACATACCCCTATCTACATCAGTGGAGCTGAAGTGGAACAGATGAACAGTTTTAAATTCCTGGGTATCAGCATCACAGAGAACCTGTCATGGACATCACACATCTCCACCCGAGTAAAAAAAAGCTCAGAAACGACTGTACTTCTTAGGGAAACTTAAGAAGGCAAAATTCCCATCCCAAGTTCTTGTTAACTTTTACAGAGGAGCAATAGAAAGCATCCTGTCTGGAAACATCACAAATTGGCATGGGATGTGCACGGCCCAAGACAGGAAGGCTCTGCAGCAGGTGATTAAAACCACCCAGAACACCATTGGTACCCATCTATTGGGCATCAGTGACATCGGTGAGGTGAGGAGCCTGCATGGCGCCTGAAGGATACTAAAAGACAATACCCACTCCAACCACAGCCTGTTCACCCTGCTGCCGTCTGGTAAGAGATACAGAGGTTTCCGCTGTCGTACCACCAGACTACAGAGCAGCTTCTTTCCTCAGGCTGTGAGACTCCTCAGTTCATCCCCTGTACTCCAATATAAAAAAAAGTTTTATTTTTATGACTTACTATTTATTAATCCGTTTATATAATTTTTGTTTTTATGAGTAGCATTAAGGGACTACAAACTACATTTTGTTATACAATCTTGTGTTGTAAAGTGATAATAAATGAATCTTGAATCTTGAATCTTGAAAATGTCACGTCTGCCAACAACACAATGCTCTTCTGTAGCCTACTGCTATCAAAAACTGACCTAAAAACCCTTTATTTCTCAGAATCGAAGGAGAAATAATTAAAACTGATGGCCTTAACATTAACCTTTTATCATGTTGTTGAGTTATCAAGGACATTTTCATGTTTTTGTCAAAGTGTTTTATTTGTCAAATGCACAGTGTAACATAGGGTCATTCTGAGCAGTGATATTCTTGTGACATGGCAAGCTATAACTACGTAGTACACATAAAGAAAAATGTCAAATTATTAAGAAGATCACAAATAAGGACAAAAAATAGCAAGCACAGAAAGAGAAATATGGCAAGAATAACAAAAATATACATAACAGTAAAATACTAGCATCAAAAATATGATCTGGTAGTCTGTGCCTGGATGCTCTGGTAACATCTACCAGACAGCAGCAACAGTCCATAGCCTGGATGGCTGCAATCTTTTGTGATTTTCTGTGCTTTCCTGAGCCATCATGTCTGGTAGATGCCTTGCACGGAAGGGAAGTGGCAGCCAATGATGCGCTCTGCTGTCTTCACCACCCTCTGGAGAGCTTTGTGATCAGCAGCAGAGCAGCTGCTGTACCAGGCAGTAATGCAGCTAGGGAGGATGCTCTCAGTGGTGAACCTGTAGAAGTTTGTGAGAGTTTTTGCAGGCATGCCAAACTTCTTGAGTCTCCTCAGGAAGTATATGCGCTTCTGGGCAGTTTTTACAGCCGAGTCAGATTGCTTGGACCAGGTGAAGTCATTGTTGAACACACCGAGGAACTCGAAGCAGGACACTCTCCACTTCAGCTCCATCATTGTGAATTGGGGCATGACAGGATCCAGTTACAGAGGGAGATGTTAAGAATGAGTTTAGCAGGCACAATTGTATTGAATGCTGAGATGTCTGTGTGTTTGTGAGTAACAACTGGTACAAACAATACATAGTTAGAGAAACTGTGTGTAACCCTGACATTGAACCTCTATGTCTAAGCATGAGACCGTTTTACCTCTTGAGTGATTTTGGGAACACTATCATCTATGTCTTACCTAACAGGAATGCGGTGAAAGCTGCAGCCTGTACAGCAGACTGTGTTCACCATCAGCTGCAGTGTACACCTGGGGCCCCTATTTTCATTCTCTGTGACCTTAACCACTGCAAAGTCGAGATAACCCTTCTTGGTTTTGATCAATATGTTACATAAAACAAGAGAGAACAAGATTTTAGACAAACTCTGACCACAACACAGAACATCTAATACCAACATACAAGACTGTGTTTAAATGCAGCAAACCACAGGTTAAAACAGTGACTGTGTGATCAGAAGATAGCATAGAGAAATTCAAAGGATGCTTCATGTGCACAAACTGGAATATTTTTCTTGACACAACTGTAGATGAAGCTGCTAAGACGGCAACCAGTTATGTAAACGTTATGGATAACATGGTCATCAAATAGGACATTATTGTTTATCCCAACAACAAACCAGACATAACAAAAAAGGTGAAGGATTGTATCAACTGGAAAAAGCAGCCTTCGGAAATTGTGACTGGGTGGAGCTGAGAAAGGTACAAAAGGAACTCAGTCAGTTGTTAAGTGAGACTGGTGGCAAAAGGACACAATAGAACCAAATTTCACTACGAGTTCCAGAAAACTGAGATCCTGTTAAAGCCATAACTAACATGGAATCAAGCAAGAGGCACCTCATCACCACAGATGATCTTCAGAAAGCCACAAACTGAATGAATTTTACCTCAAGTTTGAGACTCAATTTCACTCAGGATTGTAACTGTGCTAGAGACCATTTCAAATGACTGACACCAGGCTGGTTGTGGACTGAGACAAGGTCCAGTCACTCCTCTGTCAGGTATTCACCAAAAAGTCTTCAGGCTCAGATGGTATCTCTGCTTTTCTGCTGAGGACTTTTGCAGAGGAGTTGACTCCAGCATGGTGCCCTAGTTTCCAACAGTCACTGGTCTCACACACTGTTCCAGCCCTCTGGAACCAGTTCCTACACTAGTTCCTAAGAAACCCTGTCCAAATTACAAAAATGACTAAATCCATTGTTAGACCCTTTCCAATATGCTTATAGACAGAGGAGGGGCACTGATGATGCTGTTAACAGCATCATCAAATAATTTTAAGCATTTGGAAGACACCAAAGCTTATGCACGCCTGCTTTTTGTTGATTTTAGTTCAGCTTTAACACCCTTCAGCCTTATCTATTGATTCGGAAAATGAAAAAGATGAGTGTCAACCCTTTTATTATTAAATGGTACCTCTCTTTTCTGACAGATCGTATCCAGCATGTAAAGGTCAACAACACCCTCTCTGACCCCAAATCACTCAGTAAAGGTGCCCCCCATGGTTGTGTGAGCTCCCCAGTGTTTTTCACACTGTATACAAATGAGTGTGTGAGCATACACCCAGATAACTACATATTTAAATTCTCTGATGACACTGCTATGCTTAGTTTATTGTACAGAGACAATGATACATCATCCTACTACTCTGAGATGGAAAAGTTTGGACATTGGTGTGATGCTAACTATCTCATTTTGAATGTAAAGAAAACTGAAAAGATGGTGTTTGACCCCAGAGTAGTAGGTGACCACAGCCCACTGATTATCTACAGCATTCCCATTAATATTGATAACATGTCTACCTAGCAAGCCCATGTTGACAGCCTGTGCTCCAGGTACAGCAGAGGTTGTACTTTTTGAGGAGGCTCAGAGTGTATAGGCTTGACCAGGAACTTATCTATCTGTTCTACCAGGCAGTCATAGAGAGCCTAATCAGGTATGGGATACAAGCATAGTATGGTAACCTCTCAGTACAGTTAAGTCTAGGCTTGCCCATCTTGTTCAGACTGCCGTGAAGGTCATAGGGAAGAACAACACAAACACTTTGTTAGGATGGACGGGTTGTGGAATATGTTGTTTTAAAGTTGTGCAATGCTGTTTTAAAAGTCGTGCTATATGTTGTTTTAAAGTCTGTACTAACAGCACGTTATGTATGTACATATAAATACTAGTATGTGGTTGATTATGTCACATGTCTATATACTCTGTATGTAAAATGTAGAATGACATTTGTTAAATGCAGTGACACTGAGCCCAATGAGATGTCCTTAAAGAGGACAATAAAGTATATTGTATCATATTTGTGGCACACCTGAGCCAGCAGGCTGGAGGAAGAGACAGCCACTGTCCTCCGGAGAAAAGGGATTCCAGTAGAGCAGATAGGAAGCACTTTACATTGAATTATCCAAAATCCGTAAATCCCAGTAGAGAAGATACTTTACTTCAATAGAACATATTCCAACTAAGGGAGAGATCAAAACACACAGACAGAATAACGGAAAAACAAAAAGCTTGAGCAAAATGCAGGAAGGCCACATTAATCATAAGAGCAGTGAAGTTCACAGTCAATTGTCTATTTAGCAAAGAGAGGCGGCAGCCAGTATGCGCCAGGATTCACTTGTAATGTACAGTAACCTCCCTTCCCACTGCAGCACAAGCACCAACACAAACCCTGTACTTTTGGTCCCTGTGATGTTTATTATGTTGATAAGAAACATAATCTAGGCATCATTGCAATTTCTACAAAACATATTTGCTAATATAATTTTTAGGAGACAAGGTGAAACCATGTATGTATTCTCAACCCTGCCTCTAAATTTGCATTCATTCTGGATTAGCACGCAGAGTTAGTACGAGAGCTCTGATAAACAAACATGGACAACACAGACCTACACATGGCACACTGTGTTGGGTGTCTGTGGGGTACATTCGGGGTGGCATGTGGACCCTCTGATGAAATTTACATCACACTTAACCTTTTGGACTCACTTCTTGTCAGTTTTGACATATCTCTAAATCATAACCTCCATCTTTCCTTAATCCTAATCAAGTAGTTTAGTTTAGTAGTTCAGTTCTCAAACATATTTTAGTCGCTACAAATGGATATTGACAGAATATCCTGAAACCATTTTGCAAATACTTTCCATTTTCTGACAGATATGTTTTTTTACAAAAAGATAATCCAGGCAGAATAGCCAAAACATAATCTTTTAATGAAAAACAGTGGCATAAGAATATAATGTAATTCATCTGAGATAAAGTTGCATAGTCCAGCATACATTTCATGCAGTATGTGTAAGGTGTCCTGGGTGTGTCTCAGGTTTTTAGTTATAGACAGTGGTCAGGCATTCCTCCCCCTCCACCAGAACTATGAAATGCCTGGCCTGTCTGAGGAATGAGAGACCCTGGAGGGCCAAGGGTCCTGAACAAATGAGCTCCCATAAAACTCTTCTACTTATACAGGGACAAGACACAATGCAGACAAGCAGCCGCCCAAAGTAGCCTTCATGGTAATTTCACCTCACTATTTACAGTGCCCACCTATGGGTTTCACTGTTCTGTGTTGATGCCAGTCACCTTCATGTGCAGCCTGAGGCATTCATCATATCAGCAGCTGACATATCTAAACAAGTTAGTACACTTTGGTTCCTAACAACAAACACGAGTGGGAATCTGATAATGACATTTATTCTGTATAAAAAATGTTAGCAAATTGGGTTAAATGATACCGAAGCTGTTGCTGTTCCATGCATTTAGTTCAGCACAAGTCTTTGCATAAACATGTTATATTCAGCAGTGTTTGTGCAGCTCAAATTGGTTTGGAAATGAAATAAAAGCTGCATTGTGAGGTATGCAGAATGTCTTCAGCAAAGCTAATGAAGTTAATTGCACTGCACTTTTATGAGCTGCACCTGGTCCATAAATGAGTCCTAATGAGGAGCCACTCAGTTGACTTTTAAAATGCCTCCCTCTAGTGGAAAACAGAAATGCTTCCAAAGAATCACAGTCAGGTTTACTTCTCAGAATCAGTATCAGAAATTCTTTATTGATCCCTGAGGGGAGATTGGGTCATGTTTCAGTTGATCACATTCTAGAATAGAAATAAATATAAGCATAGAGAAATTATAAGAAAAATGGAAAAATGAGAAAAAATAAGAAATATGTAAAAAAAAAAAAAAAAAAAAAAAAAATGAATTATACTACAATATGTAACAATACATAGAGAAAAATAGAAAAATAAGATAAGAATTATGTAAAAAAAAAAAAAAAGAAAAAAAAGAAAATATGTTCATCATATTACAATATAAACAGTATAAATAATAATGCTGAGAAATTGGATCTATATATACATACAGTTGAATTATTGCACAAAATAATTGTACTGTGAAGTCAGTATTGTGTAGTTGAAAATATGAATCAAAAATAAATTATGTGGTTATGAAGCTGTTGACAAGGGTGAAATAAGTCCAAAGGACCTATTGACAGTGTCTGACACTCTGAGGGAGGAGTTAAAATGTTTGATGGCCACAGGCAGGAATGGCTTCCTGTGGTTGCTCTGTGGTGCATCTCGGTGGAATAAGTCTTGCGCTGAATGTTCTCCTGTGCTTGACCAGCATGTCATGGAGTGGGTGGGAGACATTGTCCAAGATGACTCGTAACTAAGCCAGCATCTGCCTCTCTGACACCGCCTCAGGAGAGTCAAGCTCCATCCCCACAACATCACTGGCCTTGCAGATCGGTTTGTTGAGTTTATGAACCTGCTGTCCCAGCACACAACAGCAAACAGGAGAACACTGGCCACTACAGACTCATAAAACATCTTTTCTGTTCCATATCTGCCTCAGAATATGAATACATTTCCCTTGAATACACCTCTGAATGTAACAGTGAATAAAATGGAGTAAAAATGTGTGCAGAAGTTTACACATGTATAGTACAGAACATTAACTGGGCTTCAGAGGCAGCTCTTTAATATCTCCAAAATTTGAGCTCCTTCTCATGACTTAATTCTTTGTGTTTTATCAGTCGGCAGCACATTATTACACATTATACATTCATTAGCTGGTAGCATATTCAAAATGTGATGAACTTTATCTGTTTTGGTCAGTTAAGGAAATGAATAACGAACAATGAATGAATATGTAAAATGAATATGTATTTGAATATCATAAAAATAAAGATAAAATATATTTCATACATTAATTTTTAGTTCATTTTTATGTTATAATTAAAAAGTGTAAATAAAATGTAGAGAATTACCCTTAAAGGAAGCCATTACCAATACAGCAAGACATCATCATCAAATTAAAATTACACACAACAGGACATAATATAAATGATACATGCAGTTAGGTCTTTGAGGAAGCTTGAAAAAGTGCTGCACTTGTAGATTGAAAATTAAAAAATATTTGCTTTAGTGTTTTTGTGTCTGTATTTTTTCTGTTACAGTCATGTAACAGAATTTAAGAAATCAGTATAAATAAATATTGTCTTGGTGTTTGTTTAGATTTGTGTGTACAAATAGAGCCCAGGAAGTCGGACACCTGGACAGGCAGAAGTTAATAGAGATCAAATGATTTTATCCTCTTTTGAAATAAGTTCATTTTAATTATTATTTGCTGTAAGATTATTCCACAATTACTGAAATAATTGTATGTAAAACAATTATAAATAATAATTGATAATAAATGAGTAAAACCTTAGTGTAAGCTTTGTTGCACATTTAGATGTAAAGAGTTATTTAGAATTAATGATTAGTTTTGAATTACAGTAAATAATGCAGTTTATGGTTTGTTCTTTTTTATTAACCCTCATAAATTTTACATGAGCATTACAGCAGGAAATATGACCAAAAAAAATGAAACAAAACAATGCAGAGTCAAGTTTTTTTTTTTTTTCAAATCTGATACTATGATACCATTTATGAATTTCACTGAAGGCCATAACTTATATTATTGTCCCCATATTTATCTCTTCATTATTTTATCTTTTTATGCTTTCACTGTGTCTGACTGTGACCGTGTTGAGAACAAATACATATTGAAAAGACAGATTCTACAATAATGTTGTCCTTGTAAATTTAATTTCTTTAGTCTGACATGACTACATGAGAGTAAAATCAAGAACCAAGATGAGAATCCTCTTGTGGCCAGACACTTCAGTTCAGCTGACCATGGCAAACACTACTTCAAACTCAAGGTTATCATTGCAACAGAAAGGCAGAATTCACCTTTGTAATCATACTTTTCAAACTGAAAACCTAGACTGCTTTGAATGAAAAATTAGAATGATGAATTTTTAGTAGATCAGCTTTTTTCTTCAAGTCACCTATTTTCTTCTTTGTCATGTCGTGCATTTTTTCCTGTGTTATTGGGTTGGGCATTTATTGCTGCTGACTGCCTTGTTTCGAGACAATGGCTATTAGTGTTTAAATGTGAGACAGAGCAAGGCATAAAATACAGATGTAATTTATAGACTAATCTGAGTTGTAGTGGCAGTAAACAAGCTGTCATTACTGCTTGTAAATCTGCACAATAACCCTGATATATGTAAATATTTTAATTTCTTGACAGCTTTTTTCTGGGAAATATGTGCTGTAGTACCAGTAAAATGATTTCCAACCATGATCAGCCAATACATCTGTTTTTACTGTCAGTGTAAATATGTTAAGTTTGACTCTGCCACAGGAGTAATTACTGTGACAATACCTCAGCTGGCTGATTAGCTTACATGCTTTTGCTCTAATGTCCTTTAGCTTTGTGATCTGTGCCATTTCTTTGTTTTATTAGAACATGTGAGTTCATGCAAAAGTGTAACTTAATATACTTTTAAATTGTCTCATTGAGATAATTTGTTTTGTACATTTTTTAATGTCTTGGAATTATTTTGTTTGTAAATTTGAAGCACTTTAAGCTGCAATATGGGTAAAAGGCTGCTATAATTCAATTCAATTCAATTTTATTTATATAGCGCCAAATCACAACAAAAGTCATCTCAGGGCACTTTTCACATGGAGCAGGTCTGGACCATACTCTTTAATTTACAGAGAGAGAGACCCAACAATTCCCCCATGAGCAAGCACTTGGCGACAGCGGTAAGGAAAAACTCCTCTTTAATGGGATGAAACCTCATGCAGAACCCAGCTCTAGGTAGGCAGCTATCTGCTTTGACCGGTTGGGTTAAGAGAGAGAGAAGAGGGTGGGGGGAAGGGGGGATGGGTGGGCACAGAGAAGCAGAACAGCAACAGCAACAACAACAACAACAACAATAGACACATGACTAGCAGCAACAAACAGCAACAGCTGGAGAAGGACAGAAGAAAGACGCCAATACGTCAGCATGGTCCATGTGGTTTCCTGCGGATGAGAAAGCACAAAGAACTCCGGGGAAGAAGTCAAGTTAGTAACATGCATTAATGGTAAAAGAATATATACAGATGGAGAAGAGGAGAGAGGAGCTCAGTGCATCAATGGAAGTCCCCCTGGCAGTCTGGGCCTATAGCAGCATAACTAAGGGCTGGTCCAAGGCGAGCCTGGTCAGCCCTAACTATAAGCTTTATCAAAAAGGAAAGTTTTAAGCCTACTCTTAAACATAGAGAGGGTGTCTGCCGCCTGGACTGAATCTGGAAGATGGTTCCACAAGAGGGGAGCCTGATAGCTGAAGGCTCTGCCTCCCATTCTACTTTTAAAGACTGTAGGAACCACCAGTAAGCCTGCATTTTGGGAGTGCAGTGCTCTAATGGGGAAATACTATGAGTACTATGAGCTCTTTAAGATAAAATGGTGCCTGACCGTTAAGGGCTTTGTATGTGAGTAGAAGGATTTTGAATTCCATTCTTGATTTTACAGGAAGCCAATGCAGCGAAGCTAAGATGGGGGAAATATGATCTCTTTTTCTAGTTTTAGTCAGCACATGTGCAGCTGCATTCTGAACTGGAGAGTCTTTAGAGACTTGTTAGGGCAGCCTGATAATAATGAGTTGCAATAATCCAGCCTAGAAGTAACAAATGCACGGACTATTTTTTCTGCATCTTGTTGAGACAGGATGTGCCTGATTTTTGCAATATTACATAAGTGAAAAAAGGCAGTCCTTGAAATTTGTTTTATGTGGGAGTTAAATGACATTTCCTGATCAAAAAGAACTCCAAGATTCCTTGCGGTGGAGCTGGCCTCCAGCTCCACCGCAAACACCGTAATGTGTTTCTAAGGTGTTTAGGGCCAAGCACAAAACTTCAGTTTTGTCTGAGTTTGTGTCTGTGTTTTCGGATAATATTACCTAAAGGAAGCATATACAAAGTGAATAGTATTGGTCCAAGAACAGAACCTTGTGGAACTCTGTGTCTAACTTTTGCTTTCATGGAGGATTCATCATTAACATGTACAAACTGAAATTGATCTGATAAATAGGACTTAAACCAGCTTAATGCAGTTCCATTAATGCCAATTAAATGTTCTAGTCTGTGTAACAGGATTTGATGATCACTTGTGTCAAATGCGGCAAATGTTTTTGTTTTTATTATGCTTTTAATTTTAGAAAATTAAAATGTTACAATAAGTGTTCATAAATAATAAAATAATAATAAAAATCTTACGATGGAGGTCCCCACACCGATCTCGAACTGGAGTCTCACAGATCATAGATGACTGCGCTGATTACTGAGCTAAAACTTTACTCATCGCTTCATTGCAGACAGACCTCTACCTATTTATACACCCATAACACAGCACACCATGAAATGTGTATGGAAGAACTTCATAGGCAATTCTTGCTTTGCACTTTTCATTTATTGCCAATTTTTTACAACCTAACTTTGTGGAAAGGAGAAAGGGAACAACAGGTTATGGAGCACTTGACGTGTGTCATTAGCTCAGCTTTATCTCTGGAGAAAACCCTCAGTGGAGCAGAGGAGTGAGACTGAGATAGCAATGTAACCAACCTGCGCACTGGCATTTGACGTTTTTTTTTTCTTCCTGAAAACAAATATTTTTTAAAATATTTGTATAAAACAAATATTCATAAAAAACCCACTATTTCTGCTTTGCCGAATAATGTATTTGTATTTGGGCACACCCCTAGTATGTATACATGTTTGTATGTGTAGTGGTGGTCGAGTATCGTCTCTAAAGTAAGAGCATTGTACTTAGCGTCCTGTGAGCCATGGAGAAAGTGACTAGCATGCCCAGGATCCAGGACAGACCCCTGCTGGGATGAGGGAGAGCGGCGATGTAGGCAATAGTGTGGAGGATCCACACTGCTGGCAAAGAGGCAGAAGTGAAGCAGAGAGTCTGAAAGCTCAGGTCCAGTCAGAGTGTAGAGCAGGCCGACCAAATACACACACACACAAACACACACATAGACACATACACACAATGTTGGAGTGCTTTATTGGATGACGTGGTTCAATATTAATTGAGGAAGACTCTATGTTTTAAGAATGATGATTTCATATTAAAATATCCTCAGCTACATATTCTTGGAAATATAAAATTAAATGAGCAACTTCCCATTTTACAAAGGCCATAAAACACCTTTTGTTTTGCAATTTGAAATGGAATGAAGGCAACACGGCAGACAACCCAAAACAGGTGTTGAACGCATCAAGTCCACCGACAACACAATGCTCTTCCTTAACCCTAACCCTAAAGTGCCTTTGAACTAAATTGCATCAAATCTTGTACAATGACCACATAAATGGAATGAAGATGGGGTTATCATACTGGCAGTGGTGGAATGTAACAAAGTACAAGTACTTTGTTACTGCACTTATGTACATTTTTCATGTATCTGTAGATTTAGTTGTGGGTACTTTTGACTTTTACACTGTGTTGCGTTACACGTTACAGTCACATTGCTGTTTTTTTAATATATGTATATTTTTAAAAGTAATCAATAGTGAGAGGGGAATTGGTCAACTGAACCAATCAGAGTGGCACCAGCAGCAGCAGCAGCAATCAGCGGTGATAAAATTCCCAAACTGGATTCGAGAGAACCCACCACCGAGGCTGAGTCATCAGACATGGACCACCCATGGCCCTATTCAAAGGAGTTATTTGAGATAACTTCTTCTTTGTTTGAAAACATGAATTACTAGCTTTCAAAAATTCGCGATCAAATTTGAAGAAACATATTCTATGTAAAGGTGTTATCAGTGTTACATGGTGTTCAGGCATATACCAATTACATTATTTGCCCACCGCCCCTGCCGTAATTTTGCTTTTTTTAATTGAAATAAAACCCAGTTAGTTAATTTTCGCGTATCAGCACACATGTTCACCAAATAGAAAACTCTAATTTGTAAAATACTAAGCATGTTATCAATACTTAGTCGGACGACAGATGCTACAATTATAAACTGAAAGTGTCTGCACAGAGTAGCGGAGTGAGACATCTGTCCTCTATCCTGCTCAAAAAAAGCAAACTCAAATGAGACAAAAAGGTTTCACGTGCAACGTTTGCCAGGTGCTGGGCACTCTGGAACAAGTGTGGTCAATCCATCATAGTTGCAGAAGTACTTATAAGGGAGTTTAGGCTCCAGTTCATCTGCCCCAATGACACCAGGTGGAACTCCCAGTTTTTGGTGATGGAGTGAATACTGAGGATCATCAAAGACAACAGAGAAGGGTCCATCAGTTTCCATTGCACTTAAAGTCCACATGTAAGTGGAAGATAACCTTAAATTTTGAGGTTTTTTTTCAGTGATCAACATTATTGATACTAATGCTGTTGACAACCCATGAAAAATTTAACCTACACACACTACTAAAATACTCCAATCAAAATATAACTCTAATTTGTAAGTTTCATGCAAATCTTTGTGATCAGGCTCATTTAATGGTTAATTGTAAATTACATGTTGATAGTATCATAACAAAGGTATGAAAATCTGCATCCTGTGGACATTAGCTAGCTAGTTTTATTAACTATTAGGGGTGTGCCCGAATACAAATACATTATTCATCACTCCTGGAGTTGGGGGTGTTCCCCAGGGATAAAGCTAAGCTACTGACACACACAAAGTGCTCCCAAGGGACTATCCATAACCTGTTGTTCTCCTTCTCCTTTCCACAAAGTTAGGTTGTAAAAAATAAGCAATGAATGAAAAGTGCAAAGCAAGAATCACCTTTGAAGTTCCTCTTTACATATTACACGGTGTGCTCTCTGTCTCTGTGTTATGGGTATATAAATAGGTAGGGTCTGTCTGCAATGAGGTGATGAGTAAAGTTTTAGCTCAGTAGTCAGCAAAGTCGTCTATGATCTGGGAGACTGTTTGAGACCCAGTGTGGGGACCTTCGTAAGGTAGTTTATTCATAAGCGCTTATTATAACACTTTAATTTTCCAAAATTAAAAGCGTAATAAATACAAAAACATGATTTTTAAGCCTCTCTCCACTTTTATTCAAATACAAATAATTTTGCTGCCTCAACAAATACAGATAAAAATACAAATACTGGACTCACTGCACATCCCTATTTACTACCATGGACACCCATGTCAGTGCTAGGATTATTCAGCTGAGAGCACATGTTCAGCTGTGATGTATTTATTTTCAATAATTATTTTAGCTGGTTAATTAAAGTAAAGTAAACCTAAATTCAGTTACGACAATGGAGTATTATATTTCTAATCTCTTATTATAAACTAGCATTTCATGTTTTAAATATTTTATACTGGTAAACATATTATCATGTATACAAGATAATGTAAAAATTATAAGTTGTGGCATTTGTGGGGATGGTGGTTTCTAGCTAGACAATAGAATGAAGTCTCCTTGCATGTACTTTTTAGGAACAGTTGTACATAACCTAAATCTAATCATTTAATACTCAGTACTCTCTTCTCAGTTATTCAAATATCCAAGCCAAAAACACCATTCATATTAACTTATGAAATAGTTAACTAACATTATGTGGATATGTGAAATAATTTATTGCTGTTTGATTGTGTAACAGGTTCAGTCCTCCCAAGCTTTCTTCCCTCACTGAATACATTGTGACCATGAGCCCCATCTCCAAGACACTTAACATAATGCACACAGAGGCAGATGTCCAATATACATCCTGGATGAGCAATGCGGACATGCTGAGACTGGGTAAATCATTTAAATTGTTCCTCAAATTGCCAGCTTTTTATAAATCATAAATGCTGTTTTATAGGAAAGGAAGTGGGTATTCTCTAATGAAACCTTGCAAAGAAGCACAATAACTTCCATTTTGTCTGAGTTTAGTGGCAGAAAATTGCAGGTCATCCATGTCTTTATGTCCTTAAGGTATGCTTGGAGTTTAGTTACCTGATTGGTTTCATCTGGCTTCATTGATAAATAATTAGGTATAGGTATAAATAATTGGGTATCATCTGCATAACAGTGAAAACTTATGGAGTGTTTCCAAATAATATTACCTTAAGGAGGCATATATAAGGTGAATAGTATTGGTCCAAGCACAGAACCTTGTGGAACTCTGTGTCTGATTCATCATTACAAACTGAAATCGATCTGATAAATAGAACTTAAACCAGCTTAATGCAGTTCCTGTAATGCCAATTAAATGTTCCAGTCTGTGTAATAGAATTTGATGATCAATTGTGTCAAACTGAGATCTAACAAGACAAGTACAGAGAGAAGTCCTTTGACCGATGCAATTAGGAGATCATTGGTGACTTCCACCAGTGCTGTCTCTGTGCTATGATGTGCTCTAAATCCTGACTGAAAATCCTCAAATAAAACTATTGTTATGTAGAAAGTCACACAACTGATCTTAGAGAGAAATGGAAGATTAGATATAGGTCTATATATGGCTAAAATGTCTGAATCAAGAGTAAGTGTCTTAACAGAAGGTTTAATTACAGCTACTTTAAAGGACTGTGGTACATAACCTGTTAATTAAGACTGATTGATCATATCTAGTAAAGAAGTGCTTACTATGGGTAAGACTTCCTTAAGCAGCCTAGTTGGGATGGGGTCTAAGAGAAAAGTTGATGATTTGGATGAAGAAATCATTGAAGTTAATTCAGGAAGGTCAATTAGAGAAAAACAGTCTAAAAATATATCAGGTTTTACAGCTGTTTCTAAGATTCCTGTGTTTGTGGATAAATCGGTGCCTGTTGAGGGCAGGTGGTGATGAATTTTGTCTCAAATAGTTAGAATTTTATCATTAAAGAAGCTCATGAAGTCATTACTACTATAGGAATACATGGATTAAAAGAATTAAGGAATACATGGATTAATAGAATTAATATATAACTTTTCTATCAGATATGTTGAAATCCTATGTTAGGATCAGTGCCCACTCCTGTGTTGTAAGGTGGTGTGTTTAATGAATATTTTGACTTGTGTGTTTACTGCACTCAATTCAATCAGGAGAGACTCAATTCTTTGAAAGAAATTATGTTTATTTGAACAGCATGAATGATGAAGTGGAAGTCTTTGGATGAAGTGGAAAAGTCATTGGCGATTAGACCCCATTGTGATTTCACCAGATATGAAAGGGGGAGCAGAATGCAAGAGTAGAGTAGGATAACCCCCCAAAGAAGAGAACTGAGGACATATGACCCGACACCAGGTATACAGTCCTTAATTTGCCGGCAGTGAGGATTCTAGTGAGATACGAAAGGAGAATTGGACAGAGTGCAGTGATAATAACATTGTGATATGTAATCCTTACGCTTGGATGAATGAAGATGAAACAATGATGTAGATAGTGAGTTGGCAGACACTAGGATGAGTGGAAAAAGCCATGAGTCCAGAGGCCATGAGATGCTGTGTTAGGTCTGGGGACCATGCGAGGATGTGAGGTCCGGAGACCATGAGATGATGTGTGATGTCCGGAGACCATGGGATGATGAGCGAGGTCTGGAGACCGAGAGATGACGTGTGAGGTCCGGAGACCGTGGGCTGATGCGTGACGTCCAGAGACTGTAGGCTGATGCGTGAACTGGTGTGTGAGGTCCGACGACCATGTGCTGATGCATGAGCTGATGCGGGGTCCAAAGACCGTGTGCTGATGTGTGAGCTGGTGACATGTGCTGATGCGTGAGCTGATGCATGGAGTCCGAAGACCGTGGGCTGATGCGTGAGCACATATGAGAGGTCAGACGACCATGTACTAGTGCGTGAGGTCCGAAGACCATGAGCTGGTGTGTGAGCAGATATGAGAGGTCAGGCGACCATGAGCCGATGAGTGAGGTCCGACAACTAAATTTGATACATGGGGAAGAGAGTGGATAGCCCGAAAGCAGAGTGAAATGACCCATAGGTATGACAAAGCACTGCCATGCACCAGATTTGATCTTTGAGAGGAAGAGATGCCAACATGATCAGCAATGATAGCAATGAGCTGTGATGCCCATAACCTAGAACACCACCACCAGTTATATGTATGACTTACCAGATTGTGGCTTAAGAGATCTTAATTTGCGAGAACAGTGCTGACGTCTGGACGAATGAAGATGTGTAGGCAGAGGGTGACTGCCATCTCAGTTGTAGCAGGGAGGCAGATGAAATACCTTGGTTGGCGACAGAAGTAGCCGCCCTAACCTGAAAGAAAGCCCTGAATGGTGCTAATCTGAATGAAAGACAGTGGCAGATGATGGGTTATGATGAAGCTGTGTCGTTGCTGCTATTGAATAGATGTAACCAGCTGGTGTGAGCAACAGATGTCAACTGACAGCCCTGGCAAAGTAGGCCAAGGAAAAATGAGTAACAGATACGTGAGAGATGTGAATGCAGAATGATATGAGAAATAAAACTACAGTCTATACGTGCAAAGGTGATCTTCCTGACTGAACTTATCTAAAGCTCCATTCATAGGAGAACAAGTGAATGAAGTAAAGATAATGTTTATTCTACGGATGATGGAGATAATAGTCTAAAAGTGTTGCACTTAGACTCTACAGGAGATTTTGAGTCGAGGGGCATTGCCCTGAGCAGCAGCAATATAAATCCCCCAAAATACAGGGTGCAAGCTCCCCATCATTAAAAGAAATACACAGCCTGATGGTTTCTCCTAAAGAATGCTTACTTACCAAGCAGGAAATGAAACAGGCCTTGTTTAATTATGAAAGTGGCATGATCTGCTGAGAGATGAAGCATAAAATTGAGCATGACACAGAAAATACAGTTTTGAGCTTAAGAGATTAAAATCAACAGTGGACCATATGTGAATAGGCAGGGACGAACACCCCCTGAATTGACTAGGTTGGACTGACCTGAAATGCTGCAATATTGAGCTTAAAAATGTTAACATGGAACATAGATGGGAAGGGAGTCATGGTTTAATATATGAACATACCTTCGTTTAATTTGCTTGGAGACTGTAGAATATGAAATTAAAGGTGAGACAGAATGACGCTTTAATTCAGGATTGAATGAATTAGTGTTGGCAAAACATTGCCTGAGAACTAAGGTTGATGAAACAGGGTGTCAACATGTATGAATGAATCTAATAAACAGGAATTAGCTAAAAGAATAAATTCAGACACCATGTCGCTGGCGAAAAAGCTGGTAGAAGTATAGATCCCAATGTGGCTAAGCAACATGGTTAGCAGAATGTAGTTCCCTCAATAAAAGCATGCTAAAGACTTAAGCCACGGAATAACCACACTCCCAACTCTGAAGAAACGCTGCGGCTGAGGTAAAACGTTATGAGCAGCGCTCCTATGAGAAAACTTTGATATGTCTAAATGTACAGCTCTTGGAGCATCAAGAGTTTAACGTCGCTACTGCTGGGGCAATCAAAGTGAGCTGAGGTTAGGCCGTAATAAATATGCTGACAGTGATGTGGTCACGTGCTGATGAACGTCCTGATACACTGACGACAAGTTTGCATAACGAGAAACTAGTAAGCTGTCCTCCTGAGATGTAGTGCCAGGATAGCCAGCTAGTAAAAGACTATGCAGAGATGTAGTGTTAGGATGCTCCAAACTTCGTAGACTCAAGGTGTGAGAAGAATGAAAAGGAGATACATGAGGCATGTATCCCTTATGATGGAGAATGCCAATGACAATGCAGGGGATAGCCGGAAAGCGGGGAAATGATACAAGAGGCAGAGGAGCAGCTGTGATATGAGTAGGCCGTATTAGATCACAACTTGCGGCTCACGTGTACCATGAGGTGAGGAATTGACATCATGTGACATCACCCATTGTTTTGGAACTGCTGACTGGTAGCCTTGAGTTTAGCAATTTACCATCGCCATCTTGGATTTGACCGTTGCGATGGTTGATTGTGGAGCCAGGAGTGACCATATTTGGACGAAAGGGACCATAGTGCTAGCTGCTGCTTGTTTAGTATGGTGCATACGATCTATGGTGAACAATGAAGCTAATGTTAATTTCCTCTAGTGAAAAATGGCCTAAAAAACTGAACATCCAACTCTTTAGAGAGTCTTTTATCACAGCTGAATGGTGAACAAGCGAGACTTTTTTTTGCGATCAAAATGTTACGATACCTTCATGAAATGAAATTTTCTCACCCTAAAGCATACACTGCTTAATAGTCTTTTTGACTCTAGATAGGACCATGATTTACAAAATGAACAACCTGAGGCACTGAAGAAGACTTGACATTAGCAATTGAGACCATTAACTCATTAGGAAGTGTTTACTGAATAATCAAGTGAGAAGTAGGGTCATTTTGTCATAGACTTACATACAATCGGACTTCTTTTGCAGTCAATCAAATCGCCCCCTGCTGGCCATTAGAATTAAAATAGGTAAAAGGAGCTTCAGCATTGCTTTGCTTTACGACCAGGAGCTACCCATACCCATTTAAATGATAGTCGATACCAAACATATAATTAGACAACTACGTGGACATGCACTAGCGAGGAAAAATGCATACATATCAATAGCTAAATGCTGAAGAACCACATGCTGAGTTGAAGCTAGCATGGCAAATACCTTCTAAGTTTCTAGTGGTACTCTTACAAGTTCCATATATGCGTTGTTGAACTGCTATGATAGGTTAATCTGCTGCAGCATGGAGTCATGCGCAGGACTGTATGTGTTCTGTATGGGATGATTTATAATCTGAGTGCTTCGTGCTCTTTATTCCTACTTCCTACCATCTATCTTTTGCACTGGACACCTATCCCCTTCCATCAACCCATCCCTTGAATCAGTGTCTCCCCTAGTGTTCTTTGGTTTTTGCAATGCTCAGAGTTCATCGCTACTACTCCCACCTATGACCCATCACAGCATGTAAGCCTCTCAGATAGACATCCACTCCCCAGACACCCTCATATTTACTCTCACACAAAGCAAGACTGACCTACTCAGCCTCTCTCTATTTCTCTTCCACCTAAATTCATATCCCATGTGAATTACAAATAATAAAAGGATTTGTGAACTAATTTACGAATTATAAATTTTAAAAAGGTAGCTCTACAACTGAAGGTCCTCAGTCAATAAAGTGATGGCATCTAGTTAAGTTGTTTGTAATTTGTTGTTTATAGCTTGTGTGCTCTGTGAGGTCACCAGAGCCAGAGGGTGCAAAGGGCTTCCAAGCATGCGGTATCCTGACATAACCAGAAAAGGTTTGGTTGGTAGCAATTTATATACAATTATTTGATTAAGGATTTTGCTTAGGTCTTGATTTAAGAGGAAATGTCACTGTACAACAAAAATCTCAGGCAAGGCTGGATAACCAACTGAGCAAAAAGAGCAACTGCCCCAGGGCCCCATATTCCCACGGACCCCCAAAGTCACTGCATGTCATGTGGTTTTTGGCAATCTGATTGTTTGTAAACTTGTTTGAAAATTTGCTCCACTAAACACCTTCTGCATCATCAAAGAACTGTGTCGCTCTGTCTTATAGAGGGGTCCTGTGTCAAAATAGTTTTAAAACACAACTTATTTTAGATTAGATTGTGATCACATAGTGCATATTCCTAAATACATTTTGCAGGAGGGTCAAAGGGGCCCAACAGGAAAGCTTTGCCTCAGCCCTTTACTAACAGGTTAATCCAGCCATGCAGCTAGGTTGCATTTTGCATCACTACTATGAATTCTGGTTGTAATCACGTGATAAAAACCTGATGACCCACTAGTGAAGGTTGCAGACTGGTTGGTGGTAGATATGACCCATTTCTAAACTCAAACTCAACCCTAGCAAGGGAAGGACAGGGCAAACTTATCTGTTGAGCTCACCATGTGTTTCTGCCAAAAGCAGAGGGGATGAGACAATGAAGCAAAAGAGATGACCCACATCCCCCCCCCCTTGTGAAGAGTGTGGGGGGACTGAGGATTTTCCCAAATCCTGTTCAGAGATGGGGTACAGGAATACCTGGATTTCAGTTCCGTTCACAGATCTTTAAACAGTGACCAGCAAGACAAAGTAGACAAAGCTAAAATAAAGACTAATCTCTCCAGTACAAGAGACATTTTAGTTGTCTTTGTGGTGAAACATGAAGCTGGACAAACAGCAAAACTGGTTTCATGAACATGCAAGTTATTTGACAGAATGTATCAATTGATGAATCATCAATATCAAGATTAATTTCTTTCTATTTTAACAAAAGCAAGACAGCGTGAGGTGTGCAGTTAAAAACATGTGGATCTTACCTGTTTTTTTTCGCACAGTCACCATGAACAGCCGAGACAAGTCTGTCAAGTCCAAAGATCAGTTAGATGTAAATGCCTGGAATTCATCCCAGGTTGTGTAATTTGTGGGAGAAGTCCTGATCTGAAATAAGACTTTAACTTCCAACCAGGCACCCCTATTTTTGTCCAAAAATAATGTAACCAAAATAAAAAGGTTACTATTCATAACCATGGTCTCATTTGAAAGGCAACTCTTTAAATTACAGAACCAAACAGTCAGAATGAGTGAGTGGTCCTGAACCAAAGTTACAGAGGCTAAAGTGTCCCACGGGTGGGACAGTGTCATTTGACATGTTAACTGGTACTCTTGTTGTCAGTGACTGAAGTATTGTAACAACTTAGCCTCAAATATATGCACTAGCCTAAGATGTATGTACTTGCACATTTGAGACATTTTAAAGTCAATATTAAATGTTTTATTTAAGATTTTATTTGTGTAATATTCAACCCCACACAACCCCAGATTACATACAGTATTTTTGTACATCCAATGACAGTATTTTTAAAAACTCTCTTTCTGCATCATTTGTACATGGAAACTACAGAATGGTTAAGGCTAAGGGTAGATCATGGTTACAATTAACAAAAAGGCAAACCATCAACACCACTCCGACCTCCACATCTGTACTTTACCCTTCACTACATAGGCCACACACAGTCCCTGCGATGGCACTGAACATAAAGTATGCAGATCTGTCTAACATGGACGTAATTTCTTAGGATTTTTTTTTTTTTAAAAAAAGGCTATATTTTAAGTTGGATTCATGACTTAACATTGAGACGATGTTATGTTGTAGCTTAACTAAGTGGATTTTATTCTTAAACATTTTAAATGGATGACTTTTTTGATTTTTTTTTTTTGATTTTACAATTGTACTTTAAGTATTTCATGGTTGCACTTGAGTTTTAATACGTGTTCCATTACTTTGAGTTGCAATTAAATTGATAGCAAAGTTTGGTTTAAAAATTTCCATCAGTGAAAATTTTTCCAGCAAGTGAATGGCAACACAAAAAATAAATGCAAAGACCTTGGTTTAGTAATCAAACTAGTTTAGATAGCTGCAGCAAAAGTGAAATAAAAACAGATTTAGGTTTTGTGTAGGGATGTGAGCATGTGTAGAAGCTGGTGGTCATGGAGAGCCACGGAGAAAGTGAACAGTACGCCTGTAATAAAGGTCCTCTTCAATACTAGTATTTTGTAGCACAATTTGTATACAGTACTGGTAAAAGAAATAAGGCACAAACTTGAAGGGTTGAATGTTTATTATTGAAATAGTTGCATGTATTAATTATGTGTGTCTTGTAGATATTGTAGCTGCCTCTCAGCTGGAATTGATTGAAGGCCGGCCCTGTGGAGACAAACAGATGCACCTCAATATAATGAGCTCATTGTGGTATAACCTTTGCCAAAATGATGGTGGACTGAATGTAGCGTTAACTGTTGCTTGATTGTGCAATAATTAGTGATGTCATGCTTGAAACAGACTACTCAACACTGTATTGACCTTTCAAAGCAGAAGTATCATGGCAAGATGTATTGACACCTAGCTTTACCACAGCAAAAATCACATGACCATCCCAAACAAACTCTGTTAAGTCACACACGTATTGGGAGCGTGTTGTGTGCATGTGCAAGACTGCGATCGTGTTGGTTAAACTCTGAACACGGTTGATTGAATCAATGACTGTAAATATTTATATACATTCAGTGTGTTGAATCATATGGTTTGAATGCGGAGCGGGTGCTTGTCAATCTCCCATAATGTTTAAAAGTGGGCAGAATCCCTCCAAACTTTGTGGGTTTTTGAGTGGAGATTTTTGCATATACGCCAAAGAGACAGCCAGGGGCAGTTTGATTAAAGTACGAGAAGTATTACATTAGATACATGCTCTAGAATAGGCAGACATAAATACACACACATACCTATACTGTAGATAGACACACCAACCAACACACACACACACATAAAAGCATACACAGATCAGCAGTTCGATTTAGTTGACTGATAAAAAATTTAGTGTGAGTGACAGAGAATTAGAAAGTGTTTGAGTGACTTGCTGAAAGTGAGAGTGTGCGATTGAAAGGCTGTGTGTGTGTGAGTGTTTGATAGAGTGAGGGAGTGAAAAAAGGGATAATGGAGGCAGCACCAGCAAAAAGAGCCAGATCATATGTGTGGGGGCACTTTGACTTGATTAGTCCTAAAAAGGTCAAGTGTTTGATCTGCGCTTAAGAGCTGGCAGTGTACCCAAACAACATTGGTGTCATGTGAACAGGTCTTCTCCAAAGCTACAGAGGTAGTGAGAAAGAAGAGGAGCAGACTGAAGCCTGATTCTGTGGAAGTGTTTTTGATGACAATCTTTGACCCCCCCTGCACATACACATCACATGTTTTTATTTTCTTTTTTCATTAGCACAGTCACTTTCCTAGTTGCACAAGCACATCCTTAAACACTATATTATAATTGTGGCACAATCACTTTTATTTCTTTGTTTCATGTCACTGTGTAAAGCCAGTTATAAATCTGTCGCAGAGCTTACTGTCCCTAATTCATCACAGAGTTTAAAAAAGTAGTAAGGGGTTACTATAAACCTTAAAATTACTATCGCCATATATATGTGTACATCCATCTACTGAGACAGTTTTTGGTAAATAACCTTTATTGAATAAGATGTGACAGAAAACATCAAACAGATGACAGCTGTGAGTTTACTTACATCTTCCCCTTTCATGACATCTTGTCCCAAATCCTGCAAGCAATGTCAAAATTGCCCAGCAGATGTCGCCATATTGACTGTATCAAATGCCTCGAAACTGTGAACCATTTTCAACACAGTTGCTTCATATGATTCACTGCTTATGAAAGCTTAATTTCTCCCATCACTATCAAGAATATAATGTGTAATGTTTGTGTGGGTGATATAAATACTCGTATTGGGCCTCATACTCCATTTGCATGAGACAAAGGCAGGCCTGCATGCAGTCACAGAGCCTGATAACGGAAGGAAGGGCACCAAGTCAAACAAAGCATGCTAAAGCATCCCAGCTTGCTTTGCTCAGTTCACACCTTGGTGTGAATTCATCTCTCATTGGTAGAGATGCACCAACACCACTGGAAGTCATGGCTATGCAGCTGTGACGTCACTGCAGCTTTAAGAACCGGCTGCATGAATTGAACATCGCCTGTCCATGTAACTGCCTTCTCAATGAGCCAGTTTACTCAAGGAGGTAACCGCGTGCATGTGTAATTTCCCTCGCAAAGTTTGAAGAGCCTCCCCTTGCTGGACGAGCTGAGACTTCGCCCCGTGTTCCCAAACACAATCACTGGATCCGAGACTGCTGCTGCAACCCAGTGCTCTCAACTTGCCTGCAGAAGGAAGAAAGGATTTCTTGATGGAGAGGCAGATAACTCTTATGCCCCACCATTCACCACGGTAGACTGCGTTTGTGCCACCGTGAGTGAGACAGTAAGTTGTTTTCGATTGAAAATCAGACAATGTGCATTACATCTGTACGCGCACTCTCTGTGGACAAAGCAGCCCACAAAAACACACACACACACACACACACACACACACACACACACACACGCTTCCACTTGCATGTGTCTTCACTGTACATAGATGTATGTTTGCTCAGGTAGAATTAGATTTGACCAAAGCATCGGCTAACTTGGTTAACTTTGCTATTGTTTAATAAACACTGTTATACATTTAAAGAGAAGTCTTTTGTCATTATTGAGTCAGATAGGTAGAGTCAGAGCTCAAACTCAAACCTTTGTTCACCTGTGAATGTTGATATCCCTCAAATATTAGCATTCTTTGTGAACTCTTTTATAAGACTACCTCACTGTCTGGTTATTGGTCCCAATTTTCCGGGTGGTGCCCCATTATTATTCATTCATATTAAATATTTGATTAATTTTAATAATTAATAATGATCTCTGACAATAATCAATTATTGCTGATAACCAGCTGTGCTCCTCCCAGATCCAACACCTGGTTACTCCTCACCTATGCCATCCTAACAATGCCCAGGATCAAGTACAGACCCCTGCTGGGCCACACCGATGTAGGCAGTGGTGTGGAAGATCCAACAGCTGGCAAAGAAGTGAAGCAGAGCGGCTGAAAGCTCAGGTCCAGACAGAGTGTAGAGCAGGCTGACCACCACGAAGGGAATAATGTTCTCCAGGTCATTCTGGTGACATTTATTCAAATATCTATTCTTCCATTCAAACAAAGTGCAAAAAAAACACAATGGGCAACTGATAGCAACACAAACACACAACCTACCACATGACTGACTATTGTGAACATATGAACATATTGCACTGACAGATATAACTTGCAGAATAGGATTAGGATTTTATACATTGGATATTTTCTGTTAAATAGAACACATTGTACGGTCTTGACCTGCTCTATGTGAAAAGTGCCTTGAGATGACTTCTGTTGTGATATGGCGCTATATAAATAAAGATTGATTGATTGATTGATTGTATTGTCAATAGAAAGTGTAACCCTTTTTACTAAAAGTTATGAAATATAGTAATGGTTGCAGGGAATATATATCTATATATACATATATATATGTATAAAGCAAAAACAAAAGTCTTTAGATTCAAGATTCAATCAGATCCTATTCTCTTTCAGTCACTTTAGTCACTGATGTGAACTCAGTCCTCGTGTCCCACACTTATCATCCAGAACTAGCTAATAGTTCTATTTGTACCATTGTGGAAGTGGCAACTTTTCATCCTACCGCACTGTAGAATGCGTTAGTTGTGTGTGAAGAGACAAGGTCCTTGAGTCCGGGATTTCAATCTCTTCTGCATGCAACTGAGTCTCTAGTTCCACTCCATTGGGTTGTAGCTTGCCATCAAACATCCAACAGTGTCCAGGCTCAAACTCCAGGTAGGTCCAAAAACCTGACCTATAGTGGGCAAGGTCAGAACTCACATTCAAGTTTCTAATGTGAAATAGTGGACCATAAAATAAAAGCTAGAATACACCTCATCAAGTTCTCTCATTGTACTCTATATTTCTTAAAAGGATAACATCAGAACTAATGAGACATTAATAATTGTAAAATCCCATCATAAACAACATAGTAGTCTCAAGTTTCTGTGTTCTCATAGAACTGTGGTTACTAAAAAACACAGTTAGAAAGAATACCAAAACACTCCCTCCTTCACATGGCAATTGGCATAAGATGTCTACATCAACATTAAAAAACATGTGCTTTTGTGCCCTGCACCACTATAGTCACCTGCACAAAACATTTTAACAACTAGCAAAGGTGCAGCTCAGTGTGGTTAAAAGGCACAGGTTAAGGTGCTAAAAACAGCACAAATAAACATTGAGTGGACAACAGATGTGCTTGAAACAACACCAATAAACATTCAGTGTATAACTGATGTGCTAACACTGAATACATCAGCTAAATTTATGTACTTCACTGTACAAAATTATATTTCCATTTTGCTAACACGCTTTTATCTAAGATTAATGGTTAGCGCTCGTCACAGTGGCTGCCCTCTTCCTCGCTGTGACTCAAAAGAGGAAGTGAAACTCTGGCATCATGGATGTATAAAGATGTATAAAGAGAACTCAACAGAACTAAACTAAACAACGCAGTCTACTTTACTTTTAACGTTATCAAACAAAGAGAAATGTTCTCCCCTCATCCTAGTAACGTCTTTGTTCTCCCTCATGGCAGAGTTTACAACTCTGATCAATCTGATCTCTGGCTTTGATTGGCCACTGCAGCCTTCAGCTGCAGGCTCAACTTTCCGGCCACAATCCGGTGTGGCACCGCAGTGGCCAAAATGACCGCAGATGAAATGCACTACCCCAATTCAAATGAATGGGATGACTGGCATTTTCGCCAGCCCGCCTGATTTGGTCTGAATACAGCCTAAGAGTTAGGGAGTCTGCCATGAGGGAGTACAAAAACGTTACTAGGACGAAGGGAAGACATTCCTCTTCATTTGATAACGTTAAAAGTACACTAGACTATGCTGTCCCGACTCGTTATAAAAAAGACGAGAGAAGAAGAGAGAGAGAGAGCTGAGAGCACCAGTGAGAGAGAGAGAGCAGCTGTGGTTGAGCGAGCTAAAGAGTGAACGAAGAGAGGGAGCGCTGGTAGTGAGTAAGCCGGTGAATCCGATCAATAAAACGTTATTTTCTAATTGTTTCACAGCGGTTATGTTCTAGAGCAAAAATAAACACACCTCCACTCGACCCTCCGCCTGATTTGGTCTGAATACGGCCTTAGAGGTTACAACATGTAAAAAGGACAACTTTGAAGTTATTAGGAGGCTAATTTGTTAGGAACTATTGTTACCTACCCCTCTGGTGAGGCAGTAATATGTAGTTATCGGCACCATCAGCATCATCTTCAGAATGACCATAGCACCATAGGTGGTGAAAGCCATGAATACCTCATCTTGAATCAGCTCTGCCATCTTGGCTGCTTTACAACTGAAGGGACAGTAAGTCTATCAGGCTCCTCTTCTATGGAACCATCTACCGGATTCAGTCCGGGGTGCAGACACCCTCTCTATGTTTAAGAGTAGGCTTAAAACTTTCCTTTTTGATAAAGCTTATAGTTAGGGCCGACCAGGCTCGCCTTGGATCAGCCCTTAGTTATGCTGCTATAGGCCTAGACTGCTGGGGGACTTCCCATGATGCACTGAGCTCCTCTCTCCTCCTCCTCCTCTCCATCTGTATGCATTCATGTAACATCAATGCATGTCACTAACTTTGCTTCTTCCCCGGAGTTTTTTGTGCTTTCTCATCTCACAGGAAAACCTGACCCCCGGGCTGAACCTTCGCGGTCCTTCACAGTCCTGATGGCATCCTTCCCTGGCTGTTGCTGCTTGTGCTTGTTGTTGTTGTTGTTGTTGTGAATGTTTTTCTTCTGTCCCCCCTCCCCCTTTCCCTCTCTCTTTCTCTCTCTCAACCCAACCGGTCAAAGCAGATGGCCGCCCACCAAGAGCCGGGGTCTGCTTGAGGTTTCTACCCGTTAAAGGGGAGTTTTTCCTTACCGCTGTTGCCAAGTGCTTGCTCATGGGGGAATTGTTGGGTCTCTGTAAATTAAAGAGTACGGTCTTGACCTGCTCTATGTGAAAAGTGCCTTGAGATGACTTCTGTTGTGATATGGCGCTATATAAATAAAGATTGATTGATTGATTGATTGATTGATTGATTGATAAGTTAGTTTTAGTTTTAGTTCAGTCTGTCTCAGCAAACATGTGTCACACTCTTTCATAACTGTTTTAAATCTACTGCTCGATCTTGCTATACACACTTTGTTTATGACATTAATGTAAATTAATTAACACAGATAGAAAGTCAAATGTCAAGAATTGAACTGCCAATGTCATAAGTCTTCAAAACTCTAACAAAAGTTTTAAAATGTTCTTTATACAAATGAACATTTGAACTCTGCCTTTACTGCTATATTTTAGACTTATAATATTAAATATTTCAAGTAACACATTAAATGCATTGATTGTGTAGATAAAGTGAGTCAGTTATTCATGTGGACTACACAGAAACAGCCTTGCCATAGTGCTACAGCAAGACCACTGAACAAACTAGCTATATCTTTGTATACTTTGTGTGGGTTCCACAACATATTTCCTGCAAAAGCAGAAGTCTTGCCTAAACTTGATGGTTTAGATTTATAAATGATCTATTGTCCAAAATACACAGTATCATTTACAGTTTAACAGCTCAAGTTATCTCCTGTGATGACTGCAGAAGTGGAACATGTCTGGATCTGTTGCATAAAACCAATCTGACCCATCACCCAGAAACTCAGAAGGTGGAGGAAGAGCACAATACACTACTTCCTGTGTTTGACACAAAGTGCTCTCAAGGGACTATCCATAACCTGTTGTTCCCCTTCTCCTTTCCACGAAGTTAGGTTGTAAATGAAAAGTGCAAAGCAAGAATCACCTTTGAAGGTCTTCCCTACATATTATACAGTGTGATGTCTCTGTGTTATGGGTATCCCATGCGAATGCACTTCGCAAAACATAGACTTGGGGGTGAGGGGTTTCTAAATCACGATGTCCCCAGGTAATAATTGTACCGTGCGTAGGTGTGAGTGGAAGTACTGTAAACGCCTGTGACCACTAATGCCAATATTATTAAGAAGTTTAAGGCCCATAGAACTGTAGCCAACATCTCTGGATGTGGCCACGAGAGGAAAATTGGCCCGAGATTGAACAGAAGGATTACGTGAATGGTCAAGAAAGAACCAAGGAAAACTTCAATACAGATCCAAGCTGATCTTCAAGTTCAAGGTACAATAGTTTCAAGTCACACCATCCGTTGCTGTCTGAATGAAAATGGGCACCATGGTAGAAGACCCAGGAAGACCCCACATCTAAGAGGGAGACACAAAAAAGCCAGTGTTACAGAAAGTGTTTGACTGTAGTTTTTTGCCTCCAAAGACTGTGCTACAAAATATTAACTTAAGGGTACCAATATTTTTGGCCATGCCATTTTCATTTGTTTTATTATTTTAAATAATCTGTTAAATTGTAAATCAAACGTAAAGTTTCAGTTATATTTGATGTGAAATTAACTATATACTTCTGTCAGTTTCAACCAAGTACAGAGAAAATTTAATTTTTTTTTAAAAAAGTGGAAGGGTACCAATATTTTCGACCATATCTGTATATTGCTAAGTTTTATCTTAGTGTTGAGGTAATGACAGTTTGGTGCCTATATACTCACAGCCCAGCAAAGGTTGGGAGAGACATCAGGAAATGTATTTCTACTCTTGAAAACAAAAGTGCCCCCTAATTTTGTCCCTAGTGGATTCCACTGCTGCTTTCCACGCAGCCAGCTTCTCTCTTCTCTGTTCTTCATCTTTCCATCAAACCTCAGTGAACAAACTGTTTCCAGACTGTGGCTAGATTTCAGTTGTATAAAGTCAAAATCACTTTTGTCTCAAACTCCTGTCATTTCTCTTTAATCAAACATATGTCATGTTGGTGTGTTCTGGATGCCAGGTGCTTGAAACACTCAGTCTGAGCTTGAACAAAGAGCAATGTCTTGCCAGCATGAGGTGCTTTGAAAAGTGTATGCATAACACCTGACAAAGAGACAAAGAGAGTTATTTCTCCCCATTCACCAGCCCCTCTCCCTGTCACATCCCAGTAAGCCCAGTACAGTCACTTTGTTGGAAGGGTATACACCAGTTTAGGAGGGGAGTCACAGCCTGTTTTGTTGTGAGCAAGCAGCGTCTGCCTAAGAGAAAGAGAATGCTGATAATGTGTCTATTTGGCCCAAGGCATGTTCTCCATGTTTTGACATGCTGATACATGTGAAAGCATGATGCTAATGACAGGTGACATGCTCACAGATGATGTTAGTTCTCTCAACTCCTCTCATTTTCCCTCTGCTCTGTACACTGATGGCTGCAGTATGTATGGTGCAGTCATTGTGATTATTATGGAAGAACTTTGTAATGCTGAACAAGCTGACCTTTACTTCCTTCCTATGAAGCATTCATCATTTCTTACCAGATATCTTTCAAAATAATAAATTATAAAACAAAGACGTGTGATATTTTTGGAATTTGATCTTTTTTTACTTCAAGGTTAAACAGTAATTGTTGTTTTAGGACAAACAGAAAGCTGTCATTCTATAAATTGAATATTGTCAATATCACCAAATTACATAATTTTATAACAGACCCAGGAATTGCTATTGTTTCTCAAATAACAACAAAGATGCCACAGTTTTGGCTCAGTTTTTTGATGTCAAGGTTGGGGATGTATATTCTGATTTTACTGGATAATGATGACGACAACTACTATACACCTGCACTGAGAAGCTCTATAAGACAGCTATCCTAAGAGCAGACAATTACTGAGAAATCCTCTCACTCTAGTCCTCTTGCAGTCTCAAAACCATGTGCTGAGTGTAGATTTTAATTCATTTAGGTGAACAAATAGGCTCAGACTCTCCCCTACATTTGTTGTTGTGTGTAGCATTTATTGCTTTCACTTGTGGGACACTTTGAAACCTTGTTCAAAACAGCACTATTTAAATGAAGATCATTATCATTATTATTATTATTATTTACCTCAAAAACCTCCTCCAGTGCTAGGAACCTATTGTTTTTGAAGGGATTATTAATGCTATTATTATTATTATTATTATGCTAGTACGCCATTGCATTTTTGAGGGGTTTAGGATGCTCGAAAACGCATGAAAAAGCACACACGTCAGAACTGGTGAAAATTGCAAAGTTCTGTATTGTCTGGGCTCGGGTGTGGCCAGCAGACTCCATACTGCCCCCAAATGCAAGGCCATTTTGGAACAACACTTTGATGTGCATGAAATTGGGGGTTCATAGTACTACTGGGTTCATCATTCTTAACATAATACATATTTTTTCAAATTTTTTCACCCAACAGGAAGTCAGCCATTTTGGATTTTGTGCGTCAATTTTCATTTTATGAAAACATGTTTGAGAACTTTAGGATGCATGAAAACTAATAAAACTTTGCATATATGTTCCAGATAATAAATACTTAAATTTGTATCAATATTGGGCTTTGGAGTGGCTTTTGGGCTCTATAGCACCCCCTAATTACTTTTAACATTTTTGAGGTGCTGGGGATGCTCGAAAACTCATGAAACTTTGCACATGCATCAGAAGTGGCATGACTTGATATCTGACATGGGTCTTGGCATGGGTGTGGCAAAATGGCTCCAGAACACCCCCTAGGAATTTTCAAAGTCAAAGCCCCCACTTTTAAATTTGACGTAGATATACAAAATTTGGTGGGCAGCTGTAGCATCTACAAACTTTTTTAAAAGTCTCTTGGAGCCATACTCTATCTCCAACAGGAAGTCAGTCATTTTGAATCAAATTTGCATTTTTTTCACAAAGTGAAGTCACTATCAGGCATTGTACTTTAATGAACACCTCCAAGAGATTTAACCCGAGTGACTTCAAATGTCATAGATTACATCTAAAGATGTCTGTGATACTAAATTACAAAGCTTTCATATCTCATGGAATGCCCTTGGTGTGGCTTGCCAGACAGTTTTCCCCAAAGCATGTTTGGGGCATTAAACAGGAAGTTGTTGTAACTCAGCTTTACATTGTCCAATCTGTCCCAAATTCCTCATGTTTGATAAGAGTCCAGGCCTGAACACATCTACATGTCAATATTAAGTCATAGTCATAGTCTGTATCTTTTTCTTGTCCGGAGCTGCCAGTGATCAGTACATTATGATCACATATCACGTCAATAGCTGATATTAAAATCTGAGTTTTTCTCCTTGTTCTATTTTGCTGTTCCAATCTGTGCCCCACCCAAACGAAATGGAATCTGAACGTCTTCAATGGATCTTAAATATCAGCAGCCAGACATCATCCTTTGTGCAGCAGATTCCCCAAGAAAAATAATGTCCTGTGATTTCCCACAAGGAGTGGTAATGGCTAAAAGCTGCATTGATTCCTCACCAGCCCTGCCAGTAATTGCAATGTTGGTTGTGATACGCTGCCATTGATTTGTTATGGTAGCCAGGTTATGCTGCTGGTGTAGGGCAACAATGACTAAATAACAACCTGGCCAAAGAGCTTAATGCCAGAAGCCAAGCGCAGCTATTGATTTCATTACGAAATGCCTCCTAGGTTCTAGGCATTTTTTTATTGATCAGTGGTGGTGTCCACATTACTTTCAAAACTGTCACATGCAGCTGCCAATCAATGAAAGCAGAATGCTGAGTGCATGGAATTGCATAGGTACAGAGTGACGCAATAAACCATATAACCAAGATTTGGAAGGTGACCCCGACTGACAGAAATGATAAGTGTGAGCATTTTCACTGCAACCTGTGGGATAAACCATAGATATAGTGTGATTACTTTGTCCAACTGGGTTTCATTTGACCCCATTCAGACCAACACCCAGACAGGAGAAATGCTCACATAAGACAGTATATGATGATAGGCTGGTAGCAATTTGTTATCCTAAACCACAAAATAGAGAAAGCATATTAACTGGATGGACTGACAGCAAATTAATGGTCAAATGGTCACAATATTAGTAATTGGTTAACATTTGTTTAACTGGAACACAATGATGCAGTCACAACCAGCCAATTTATATATCAGCAGGAGTTTGTTTATGGTTTGTCAAACACGTCTCATCAACCGTTAAATTATTAATACCGTATTTTCTCTAATAATGGCCAATATTCAATTTAAAGCTGGGTCTCCAATAATGGCCAGGGGTGTGGTTGACATGAACAAATAAAGGCCGGCCCCAAATACAGGCCGGGGAGAGAAAAAACAAGGATGGATTAAGGCCATATTCAGACCAAATCAGGTGTTGCTGCACACCGCTGCAGGGTTGTACAGTGGTTTGTGGGTTTGTTTATTTGTGCTCTAGAAAGTAATTGCTGTGAAACAAGTAGATTTTTTTTGATCTGATTCACTGCTTTCTTACCAGCTCCATCTCTTCAGTCACTCTCTAGCTCCCTCTCTTTTTCTCTTGTCTTTTTTTAAAATGAGTTGGGAAACCGACAGCAAAGCCTAACTTTACTTTTAACGTCATCAAATGAAAAGAAATGTCCACCCCCCTCCTCTTGGTGCCTGTTATAACGTGGCTGTGGTTTGTAGTAATGTACAAGTGCCACAAGATGGCGGTAGCTATATTTGAAGTACCATGTAGGACCTATGCAAGTGTCAGTGACTAAATTTTCCATAACACCGATGCCACAACACTGTAGAGAGTGAACATGGCACCCATCAGACAGAAATTTGATGTCAAATTCAAAGACAGAGTTTTGCAATATGCAGAGGAAAATTAAGAAGCGAAAGCTGCAAGAGATTTTGACAATGATTCGAAAAGAATCAAATACTGGAAAAAACAGAAGTGTGAGCTGCTGTTGGCTGACAAGGGGAGAGCACAGCTAGCTGGAGGTGGGAGGAAGAAAGTTAGCTAGGAGCTAGAGAGACAGCTGATTGATATTCGATATTTGACTGTGCTGTTAACTGGCTATTAATGTTTATATCCAGTGTAACGTTACCTCAGATTTGTTTAGTTTTTATGTGACATTGGCCATATTTCCCCTCCGGTACTTGACAGGTCATACTTAACAAAAGTTAAATTGAAATGTTTGTGTAATGTTTCACAATAAAAGTTGGAAAATGAAGGCATTATGTCCATGGGCTTTTAATTTTAGTAATAGCATTACGCAGTAACAAAAATTTAACACAGCAAACGGGAGCAGATCAGAAAACAGGGAGGCTTCGTACTAAAATATGAGTAAATATAACAGGGAATTAGGAATAAAGGCCTCCCTCTAATATAAGCCTGCTTCCAATAAAGGCCTTGTACCCTCTGCAATTGATGTAAATAAAGGCCCTGGCCACTATTAGAGAAAATACGGTTGTTATTATTATTTAATACTGAGCTCATTGTAAAATAGCAAGACAACGGATTTGTCTTTGAAAATGTGTTTGGAGAAGTTTAGAAGTAGTACCTTTATACACATGCAAATAAAACATGACTCCCATGACACTGATACATAGTGTGATGGATATTCTCCTCTAACTAATGTTTCTGTATGTCATGCTATGTGTGTATTCATGTTTGTGCTAGTGCTAAATAGGAGGATTCATTAGTCTGCAGTTCCTGGCAACCATGGAATTCAGGCCTATAAAGCATTGCAATGTAGCCCTGAACTGAAAGTCATAATACCTATGGATAGTTGCCTGACTTAAGAGTAAAGCAGCTCTTGAAATGGCCTGGAGGATTAATGGGATGGAATGTTTGAAATGACTTCTTATAAGCCCGCTCCTACCCTCAAGAGACTATTTCAGATCAGGCTCTTGGGATATGGAAGTATGTGATTGATACAGAAGTATCCTTATGATTGGTGTCATTGTTTAATGAAAATATTACACCACTCGACGTACAACAGTGTGGTGTAGAATAAGTTCTCTTTTTATTGTACACGACAAGGCTGGTAAAACATAAAACAACAAGCTGTCAATGCAGCAAAACACTCCTCAACAAAAAACTACTTCTTCTGCAGTTACTTAGCTAGCAGTACTTTTAGACAAACAGCTTCACTCTGCCCCCTGCTGTCAGGTACAAATATACATACTAAATCAAAATAACTGAATATTACTGATAATACTGAACCAAATGTGAATAAATGATATTAACAAAGTACTATAAAATAAAATATCCTTTCAGGTGCTGCAATCCTCCCCTGCAAAATAAATGTTGTCCTCAACATTAGCATGAATTTACAGTACAATTCTGGAATAAAATACCAATATTCAATTTATAATTGCAATCTTAAAGCTAACACTCTAGGTTTACATGTCAAATAATGGCAATAGCTTTCTTTTGAAAGTTAGAAAGAGGTAAATGGGTTCAAGTGCACTTCATTGGGTTTTTACCATAATACATTACTACTGTATACTATGTGATAAACAGACAAAGGGAGCATTGTCAGGTTTTGAAATAATGTAATCAAATAATACAATCGGAAGTACAATTCATCATATCTCTGATAGAGAGAGCATACCACATAGAATTACCTTTTCTCTCTCTCGTGATTTGGCACCCAGTTCTTAAGCATCCCTAGAATATTTGATAGTACAGAATCAAAAATATCCATAGCTAATCCTAAAGGTTAGTAACCAACCCTCTGATAGAAACAAGGGTCAAAAGTTTGACTAGTCTAGGGGTAAGATTTCTTCACAACCATGTGTGCCAGAATAACAGCACACAAGTGTGGACCAAAGTGGCATTAAATGCCCTCTAAAGGCTTGTCAGATAACAACATTACAGAGACAAATAAATCTACATAACCATGATTTGTCTTACCATTGGCTCAGGCAAAGGTACAACATAAACTGTTACAGAGGCTAAATAACTTACATACAGTCAGCTGTCTCGTTTTACACAGCAAGGCACTAAGTTTAAAATAGACACAGCATGTTGATGATGTAGAGCAGGTGTTGAAACACTTTCAGTCGGTTTGAGAACATTTGTAAAATATATAATATAGACAAGAAATACATCAAATGATTGCCACTATTTAAATCTCTCTCACGTTTCCTCCTGTTATCATTTGATAATCCTTTGTATATATCAAGCTCAACGTGTTGTCCTTAAAATCCAAACAATATTGCAAAAGTTGTTTTGTGCTAACATATATTTGAGCAAGCAAAATAGTAATTAATTAATTTCACACTTGTCATCACTTTATAATGTAACCCTATGTTTTAAAGAATGAGGAAACAGATACACACAATAATACAAGTGATAACTCTAAAGGGCAGGTGTTGCATGCTTACACATCCTTGAAATCATCCAAGTTGAGTTGAAGTTGTTGGAGGTAGCTTTCACCATTAATGTCCTCACAGTTGCCATCAACCATTAGATATGAGTGGGCATCCAATAGTGTATTAAACAAAGGGAGTTTCACATCAGACTGTATTGCTACAGCAATGAGGTAGTGACGAACCTGTGGATCATAGCTTTAACACAACTCAAGGGACACATAGCTATCAGGAAAAACAATAATATTGCATCAACAACTGGCTCATCAGCATTTCATACAAGGAGATTTGTTGACCATAAGTTGCTTGCTGACCAAAAGTTCTTATATCTATAAGCTCTGTGGGACGAGATCTGGGTTTTCTAACATGCACTATTTAACTCACTTGCTTCAGTTGAATAAGTATTTTCCCACTTGACTTGTCATTTGAAATAAATTCACTGGCACCATCAAATGAACATAATAACAACAGCCTGTGCAAAAAACCCTTGGCAGAGTCTTTCCATTTCCATGAAATGTATAGGTGTCAGGATACCTCCCTTCAGGATACCTCCCTCCATATTTCCTCATCTCAAATGTTGATTATTTTGATTATTTTGTTGATTATTTTGTGTTGTGCAACTTACCTATATTGTCTTGAGCACACACCAGGCATCTTTTGAAAAACTTTTCTGCTACAGTGATAAACCCAACTGAATCCAAATTTTGAGCAATCAAATCAATGATACCCCTCTTTGAAACATGTTCCAACCCATGTGAAAACTTCACCATGTGGGGAAAAAGTTGCTTAGGCAAGCAAGGGTTATCTCTGGATCACAATAACCATGTTTCCTCCAAGCAGACTTTTCTGCAGCCCTAGCCATTGATTGGATGTCATTACGGGACATATGTGGATCAAAAGGGGTCTGAGCCGCAGAAAAATCAAGATACATTTGAAGCAAGTGTGTCTCAGGTGAAACAGCAGCAGATTTAGCAACAGAATCAGCAAAATAATTTCCTTTAGAAACAGCATCTCAAATCATAATATGTGCTTGGCACTTACAAACAGCTACTTGGGATGGAAGCAAGATGGCTTCAAGAAGATTGCCAACAAGGTGATGATGTTGAATCAGTGAGTAAGAAATTCTGTATTTTTCCATAGAGTCCCAAAATCATGTACCATCACAACAGCATACCTGCTATCAGCAGTGGTGGACAAAGTACATAACTCCATTACTCGAGTCAAAGTATAGATATTTCTGGTCAGATATTACTCCAACATGAGTGAAAGTTGTTCAGTCAAATTTTTACTTGAGTTTAAGTACAGGAGTACTTGCTTTTAAATATACTGAAATATTCAAAACTACATTTTCTTTTTAATGTCAACATATCGCTGTTTGTTGCCACAAAGCATTTACAGAACCTAATGACTCTGAAACAACCTACTGAATGCACTGACTTGCTTGTAGAACCTGTAGAATGCTTATAGATATAGAACCTATAGAAACACAATTGGATCGACAAAAGGACAGCCACTGTCGTTTTCATATTTTTAACACCCCCCACCCTACCTCCACAAAACAGAATGGCAGTGTTCTGACACAGCTCTGGCAGTGTGTGTGTGTGTGTGTGTGTGTGTGTGTGTGTGTGTGTGTGTGTGTGTGTCTGTATGTCTGTGTGTGTGTGTGTGTGTGTGTGTGCACGCACACGTTCAAGCACATGTTTGCATCAGGCACAGTGGGATTGCTGCAGATGCAGCTTCCTCAGAAAATAAAAAATTAATAAAACAACTAACCTACCTTAAAATTCCAGATACACACCTCTAGCTTTATAACTGCCCAACAGCAACAGCGCCTTAAGTGAGACAACAAAAAACAACCTATATGAATCTTGAGGAATCGTCATCTTTATCTGCCATAGGAATCATCACCATTGCCAAGTTCAGACTGAACTGTTCAAAAGGCACTTTGAACTTGACTAACAGTGTAGGAGTAGTTTACTGTGATTGGATTTTCCCCTTTGACAAACACAGCATATGGCCTATCACATTTTAGAAAAGAAAAGAAAATCCATCCACTGACTTCAAGCTATGCTTCAAGGGAGAGACTGGTGTAACTGAGCCAAACAGCACTCAGTGACCAAGGACAGCAACAGAGTTCTTCAGGGGCAAGCATGACTGAGAGAGACAGCGTGACTGAGTGACGACACCCGGGGGTGGAGGCTGGGCAGCAGATAGTCACAGGTGCATCCGACGGAGAAGGAGACAAGAGAGGAGGCATTGTGGGATCCGTGGAGGGGTGAAACACACTTCACCTCTCCTCTCAGCTAAATACCTCTCCTGAATTCTGCATTAAACAGAAGCAGTTGTGCTAGTCATCTGTAATACAGGCCCACACAGCCGCTGAAATTCAACCAATGCTAGGGCCAATTGTTTGTTTCCTTTTTTTCTTTATTAGTTTGACTTGCTGTGGGGCCTTCATCCCAAATGCCTGAACACTGCCAGCTGACCCGATCACACGGGAAGAGAAGAGGCTTTTTCCTGGACTCTGGACTTTCAACATCCCAAACCTTTGGTGGATAAGTGCTTTTAAAGAGACTCTAGGCTATTTTTTAATAAAGTGTATTTTTACAAAGACTCAAACTGTGTGTTGTTCTGACAGAATGCTCCCCAGTAGGACAGAAAAAAAAACACAGACTAGGGGTTTCACCTCATTACACTAGTGTTAGTAAATTTAGCCGCTTAGCTTGATAAGTTACTTATACTATTATTAAAATATTAGACTGCCCAGCTGCTCCTACTCACTGCTAGAAGTAAATACGTTGACTCTAACCTGGCAACAACAACTAAGTTACTGTTGGTGTCTGTGTTCTTCGACTTTGCAGCAGCCTCAACTAACAGTAATAACAATAAAATAGCAATATAGCAGCACAGTAACAGCGATATAGCATTTAAAAAAGAAACACAATGCAGTAAGATTTACAGTGTGGTAGTGGTATGTAGATATTTGCATGTATGTGTGTGTTTGTGTGTGCTCGGTTGCGACTGTGTAAGTGTGTGTGTGTAATGTGAAGACAGGCAACTTTGCATCCCCCAGCTTCTTCCTGAGTTGTTTTGCATTGCTAGTCTAGCCTTCACATATGGCCTGCATGGTTATAGCATGGTTCTGGGCCTCAACATCTCCATGGTCATACCCAGCCTCACCAGCCTGCATTGTGCTGTAGCCTTGACCACTCTGTTGCACTCTGTTTCACATAGTTCCTACACAAGCATGAAAAGTGATTTTAACAAGTTTGAGATCCAGAGAATACTTTGCACCTCTAAGTATTACCGGGAATCTACACAGGCAGCTGCAGGGTGTAGACTAACTTTTCCATTAGTGGTACAACCATCTTTCTCAGTAGGTGGTAACACCATAAGATTTGGTTGCACTTTTTTTTTTTTACTTTTGTCTTTTTTTTTGTTTCTGTACAGTAGCCTATTGAGGATCTTGTATGCTATTTCTTTCTTTTATGTTTCTGGTTTTTAGGTTTTTATTTTCTGCAACAAGCAGTGGCTGACATTATACATGAACTAATTTAGAAAAATAAACATACTGACAGATAAATAATATAGGGGAGTTCCTATTTCTATGTTGAACTGGATGACCATTTCATTCTCCTCCATTGAGCGATTATTTTCATCTAAGGACTGAAAAGCAGTCAGTAGGGGCTTGGTGTTTTGGGTCATGCATTTGTCATTACAGGTTTTGTATTTGTGACTGTCATGCTGCTTCAAATTTTTGGGAGTTGTCTACAATGGACTGTCGCTATCTATATAGCTGATCCCTATAGGATGACATTGCAATGGGAGTCCTGCGGTTTGGGACCATGTTTTGCATTGCATACGTGTTCACTTAGACATATCGATGGGATAGAAGTAATTTATTTAATTTTAACCGAGATCAGGACAAGGTAAGTTCCACAATTAGTCACAGGATTGGAGCAAGACAGGAGAATGACTCAACAGGTCAGGAGAGGACAAGACAAGAGTAAAAACTCACGTGTGCGAGACCAGCCTGCTCTCATTACATCATCTGCACCCATCAGTGCCTCTGCATCTCTGCCTCATCATTCTCTTCTCTCCTTATTTTGCTTTTTAAGATAATCAGCTGTAGACAGCTTATTTTTGGGACTTGATTGCTTTAACGGGTTAAGTAGGCATTGGTCTTCACAACAAAAGGGTTGTTTCAGCTCTGATCCACGCGTTCTGTTTCCTCGACTGAGGAAAACTTTTTTTATTTAGACTATGCAAAGGTATCAGTAGCCTACTCCAGTCAAAGAGGCACGGAACATTATCATAGGCTGCAGTTAGGCATGTCTGGCACATTAATAGAAATACTACAAATAACAGAAATTGAAAAAATAACAGTGCGATAAACTTACAATAAAATACATTACATGACTTCATCTTTGACCACCAAGCCCCGGTTTGTTATTCAGGTTAAAGTGGGAAGAACCAGTGGGTCTGTCGGTCAGTTAAGTAAAGTGAAGCCTGCGGAAGAAACACCAGGACCATCAGGGTGAAACAGTCCGTGGAGGATTTGCTGTGTTCGGCTGCGCATATAGGAAATCCGTCGGCTGACAGGATGTATCACTCTGTTTGAAAATACCTTTTCTTCTCATCTTTTTGGTTTATAACAGTGGTTGGCAACCAGCATATTAGGTACATTATAGTCTACCTAAGTATAAAGATAAATAACACACATAGATAATCACAAAGATAAATAATGCAATATCAATTCAATTTGAAGTGAGCCAGAGTAATTGACTAGCTAACCAGCCAGGTTACTTAATTAGCTAGACAGCCTAGCATGAACAAGCAAGATACTAGCTCTGCCAAACATATTCAAATCTTTGCAGAAACAACTCAAAAGGAATACATTTGGTATCTAACTATCAATAATATACAACAAATAAACTTATGTAATACTCATAGGTATGTATTCTCAAAACTTCACAGAGAGAAAATGCACACTAGCTCTACATATGCAACAACTAAAATGGAATCTGATGCAACAGATTTTATGTAACTTAACAATGACCACCAGGGGAGCTCAGCACCATGAAATTATACCTGGAATTGGACAAATGATAGGAACTACCAGCACAGTCATGGACCCCTTAGTTATGGATGGGCCTCCATGGACCGTGGCTGCGGGGACCCTGTGCTGATGTGGTCATGTTTGACACCCATGCCTGCTATTATTATTATTAGTCATATTTCTATTATTATTATTGTTGTTATTGTTATTATTGTTGTTATTGGGCTCTCTCCTCTCTCCCCCTCCCTCCCTCTTTCTCTAACCCAACCAGTCAAGGCAGATAGCCGCCCACGTAGAGCCCAATTCTGCTTGAGGTTTCTTCTCATTAAAGGGGAGTGTTTCCTTGCCGCTGTTGCCAAGTGCTTGCTTATGGGGGAATGTTGGGTCTCTGTGAAATTAAGAGTGCACCTGTAAAGTGCCCTGAGATAACTTCTGTTGTGATTTGGCGCTATATAAATACATTGAATTGAAATGAAAAAAATTGAACACAGACATTAATCTAACATGTTTCAGATCTGCTTGAGTCATGTTAATAGTTGTAGCCTATTCTGATGGACATTTCAGTAAATTATGTTATAGATGTGAAATACTAGAGAAGTAAAAGAAGCAAAACACATGAAAGTTGGTTTGTGATTATGACGAGCTCTATGTGTGTACACTTCTGTTAATTAAACACATTCAATTTGCGGCTTTTGTGCTCTCTGCGGTTTTTATTATGGACCAATCTGTGTGCTTAAATATGGAGAAAAGCCTGAAACACAGGAAACAGCTTTCAGTCAAACGGACGCAAAACAGGGGCAAATTGCACTCAGCTGCAAAACTTTGTGGGCATGTTTGCGCCAGCATATCATTGGCACAAAATCTTTTGTGAATAGATCTTAAAAACGGGGCAGATTGTGGGGGCAGATGCTGTGCTATTCACGGTGCTATTAGTGGGCGCAATCCATTCTTTGTAGATTTGGCCCTCTGTGGGAAAAAGTCAGGTGACATGTCAGGGTTTTTCTGACTGTGTCAGACAGGATCACACTGAACAGCTGATATCTGATTTTTGAAACTAACTTGTAATACCAAGTGATGAGTGATATTAGGGGGGAGCAAACCATCCAAAGCTTAGGGACTGATCTGTTGAACCTAACATGTGCCCACATATACCCGACATACACCATGTCATCCAGAGCGAGTGCTTGGGGTGCTGAGCCTGGCTGCCTAAAGACCTTTCCTTTCCAAATGGCTCTTAATGAAGAAGCTCATTAAGGATCAGCAGTTGCTCTACACTCTTAATGAGTGCCATACAGCTGCTCATTAGGCTCAGGCCTTTAGGCTTTGTCTTTTCACCAACCACTGATAGTGGCTCAGCACCTTCATTACATCCACCTTCTTATTAAGCTATTGTTGAGAGGTGAATGATCATGCTGGTTAGCACATCTGGTAGCACTTTAAATGCTTGTAATTGTCTTTTAAAGGTTAAGACATGTTTGAAAAAAGACTTAAGGTCAAGAGATACTAAAAGCCCTTAGAGGCTGCAATGTTCACTACTTTCCACAATACAAAGTGCTGGATTGAACAAACAATCCTGTCTCCTACAAATTATAATATTTCATAATAAATGAACATACTGAGAATACTCATTTTTAATTAATGTATCTGCAAAGTCGCAAGATATTCATGTGAACATATCTATAACATGTTAGCTGACAAAGTTTGTTTCTATGTAATATCCACTTCTGGAGACTATAGCATGATTAACATTTTTATTGTTCTGATTAGGAGCCTTGAGTTGGGGAGAGATGGAGGGTGTTTTGGTTAAATTTTTTAAAAAGTTGATACTGACTTGAAGCATGAGACAGGATGTCCGTGCTTTTTTCAACATTTAACCAAAGCCACCATCTGCTGATTAAGACTGCAAAACACAGTCCTTGTGATAAAACCTCTCTCTTTCTCTGTTTTACTGTTAGCCACCTTGAACCGTGAGATTTCATTTACAATTCAAAATTACCTTTATCTCAGAAACACACAAACAAAAAAAACAAAAATACATACAAAAACAACATCAGATACTGGCATGCACACATAATAGTCAAGAAAACTTTGTCTGAAAAATTACAACCCATTTATTTCATACAATTGAAAATCAAAATAGAAAAATCTGACTGGTAAACTGCGTGACAAATTCGCTCAGTGCATAGCATGTCTGTCTTACAAGCATAATGGTATAGGTTCAATTCCACCCATTGTTGAAATCAATCACACATTGTTCTTGTCAGTCTTTATTCTTATTCCGTCTTCCGTACGTTTTTTGCTGCGTTTCAATTGCTGCATACTTTGTGCTATAAAAACCATTCAGCTGTCAATCTGTGCAACTCATTCAGCCGATGTGTGCTTGTATTTTTCTGAAATATAACATGTTTCAGCAATTTTATATAATTTTTTAAAACATTAAATTTTATAATGGAAGTCTATGGGACGAACCGTCCAACTGAGTTTGAACCTTTGTCACTTTGACACTCAAATGCTCGGAAGTCCCTTATCGTACAGACGCCATTCAAACTGTAAAAAGTTCACAAAACTTTGAACTTTCAAAGTTATCAGATTGTTTAGTGATATCTTTTGTAGTTTCTCAGCAATTTAAGCCCAAAGTCAGGGGTGTTTCAGATTTTTTCAGGTCTCACCAGTGTGTCATGTGATCAGGCACAGTGGAGAGCACAGATAATTTTAGACCAGAAATGTTTTTCTAAACTGCTGTCACCCCCACAATTTTAACCCCTCAAGCACATATGTTGCCTCATTATGTTGCCACAAGCCTCCTCTCTCTCAAAATGTAAGTACATTTCACATAGGACTTACAGTTTTTGAGATCTGAACCTTAATTGATAGAGAGTCCCTGTCATGCTCTCATTGACTGCAATACAGTCTGCAGGATGTGTGTCTCCTCTCACTGCAGTTTCTTAAACTTACAGATTCTCTCTTCCTTCAAACACATTTTACACATATCATTCATTATCATGTTAAACTAGTCTTGCTTTCACTAATGATGTACAAATCTCTGGGCTTCAAGCTCTAGTTTGAGACGAATGCATTTTCATCATCAAAATGGAGATTTTTTCCTTTTATTACTGGGAATGTCTGTTGGCTCAGTGGTTTAGAACACTGCTCTCATAATCAGCTATTCCTTAGATGACAAGGTTGTGTGTTCAATACCCGCTCACTGCAGTGCTGTCATGTACAAAGTTGCTTCATGTACCATAAGTCATTCTAACTCGCTTTAACATTATTACCTAAAGTGTGGATTGCTATTCTTGTTAAATACATCTTTTCCAATTCAAGAGACCCAGTCTGAGTAGTCCAGTGGTTTAAGCTCATGTCACTTCTCAACTCCTTTTAGATCCAAAGGTTGTGAGTTCGAGCCCTCCTTAGGGAAGAACTCAGTAGAGGTGAAGGATGAGGGAGTCTAGGTGATGTCAATCTGCTTAATGAGACTGCTACTGTAAAACTTCATGCAATTGACAGACTAAACACCAAATTCTGGCCTGGCATTGCTGTGTGACATGTTAGGTCAGTGCATAAGATGTCTGTCTTACAAACATGAGGGTGTAGGTTCAGTTCCACCCATTGCTGATTTTAATCTTGATAGATTTTTCAATAGTGTTCAGCGTCCAGTTATGCAGCCTAAATCCGCTTTCAGTAATTACACACAATTTCTGTAGAAATTGCGTGTGATTGAAATCCTTCAACTCTACTGAGTTCTGCCCTCAGCGGGGCTCGAACTCACAACGTTTGGATCTAAAAGGAGTTGAAAAGGAACATGAACTTAAACCACTGGACTACTCAGACAAGATCTATAAAATTGGAAAAGTTGTATTTAACAATAATAGCAATCCACACTTTAGGTAATAATGTTAAAGTAAGCTAGAGAGGAATTGACTTATGGTACATGATAGAGATGGAAAGCAACTTTGTACATGAGAGCGATATTATGAAGTAGACTGCGCCTAGAAAATTTTTCCAGCATTTTGAATTTTTTCAAAAACATTTTTTGCTTCTTTGGGTACATTTTTCATCCAATCTTCACCAAACTTGGTACATACCATGTTTAGATGATCCTGGACAGAGCTTTTGTCTTTTTGGTATCACTTCCCGCTTGTCTGTAATTGGTTACCAAACTTTTAAGGCGTGGCCTGATGCATTTAAGGAGCCATAACTTTTCAATGCTGATTCGAATCGACACCAAATTTCAGAATCTTGCACATATGATGACAGTGCACCATTATCTAAAATTTGATACAATTCTACCCACAGGGGGCACTACTGTAATGTTATAACATGATATTTCTACACTTCTGCTGTCTTCAGTGAAATGAAACTTGGTACACAAGTTACCATGTTAGTGTGCACAACATAGTGAAACATGGTGCCAATAGCTCCACCTTGTGGCCATTAGTGAAACACCACCATACTACTTATTAAATTAAATATCTCTTAAATTCAACATTCCATGGTGACCAAATTCAGCAAAATCATACAAACAGCAGCAACAGTAGCAATAACAATAGCAATAACAGCAGTGGCAGCAGCTGGCAGCGGCATAGGCTGCGTCTGGCAGTTTGCAGCTCCCACATGCAAGTTCTTTAGAAATTGCAGAATTTTCTAGTTTATTTATTTATTTCGCCATTTTTTGGCGTCTAACTAGTCCTACTAGGTTTGTCATATCAACTTAATTTCAATGTCAAATTGTGCATCACCATAAGGAGATGTATGCTAGTACTTTTCTCATCTCTAACATTCCATTGATTTTATATAATTTTTTAATTAAAATTTATAATGGAACGTTAATGGGAGCAATGTTTGAAAGCTCATATCTCAAAAACTAAAGGTGCTAAAGTCTTCAAATTTAATTGACAGGTGGCCCATGTGAAAATGCTTAACATATTTTAAAATGGGACCAGCATCACCACCATGTGCTCAGTTACTACGTGTTTTACGTTTTGGCTTATAACTCATGAACCATGAGGCCTATCCAAACAATTTTTGCACAGTGTATTCCTTGGATGGTAACAAGTAGACTGACATAGACCACGCCCATTTGCACCTGAAAATTTCTCCACCATTTTGATTTTTTTTCAAAACCACATTTTTTGCTTTTTTTGGCACATTTTGCATCCAATCTTCACCAAACTTGGTACGTACCATATTTAGATGATCCAAAACAGAGCTTATATCTTCATTGTTTGGTATCACTTACCGTTTGTCTGTAGTTGGTTACCAAACCTTTGAAGGCGTGGCCTGATGCATTTAACGAGCCATAACTCTTCAATGCTGATTCAGATAGTCACCAAATTTGAGAATCTTGTACACATAATGACAGTGCAGCATTATGCAACATTTGATACAATTCTACCCACAGGGGGCACTACTGTAATGTTATAACATGATATTTCAACAGTTCTGTTGTCTTCAGTTAAATGAAACTTGGTACACAAGTTCTCCATGTCAATGTGCACGACATAGTGAAACACGGTGCCAATAGCTCCATCTTGTGGCCATTAATGAAACACCACCATACTACTTATTAAGTTAAATATCTTTTAAATTCAACAATCCATAGTGACCAAATTCAGCAAAATTATACAAACGGGGATGTTTAAGAAATGTGTGGTATTTGATACAATTTCACCTATAGGTGGCGCTAAAAAATTTGAATAATAACTGCTGAAACACAAATTTGCAGCAACAGTAGCAATAACAGGAGTGGCAGCAGCCAGCAGCAGCAGCGGCTGTGTCTGGCGGTTTGCAGCTCCCACACGCAATTTCTTTAGAAATTGCAGACTTTTCTAGTTATTACATATTATTTCGCCGTTTTTCATCGTCTAACTAGTCCTACATGATTTCTTGTATCAATTTCGTTTCAATGTCAAATTGTACATCCCCATAGGGAGATGTATGCTATTACTTTTCTCATATCTAATGTATCCCAGTGATTTTATATAATTTTTTAAAGCATTAAAATTTATAATGGAAAGTCAATGGGAGCAGTGTTTGAAAGCTCAGATCTCCAAAATTAAAAGTGCTAAAGTATTCAAACTTAATTGACAGGTGGTCCATGTGAAAATGCTTAACATATTTTAAAATGGGACCAGCATCACCACCATGTGCTCAGTTACTACGTGTTTTACGTTTTGGCTTATAACTCATGAACCATGAGGCCTATCCAAACAATTTTTGCACAGTGTATTCCTTGGATGGTACCAAGTAGACTGATATAGGCCCCGCCCATTTGCGCCCATAAATTTTTTCAGCCATTTTATTTTTTTAATAAACATATGTTTTGCTTCTGTTCACATATATTTCATCCAATCTTCACAAAACTTGGTACATACCATATTTAGAGGACCTTGAACACAACGTATTCATTTGTTTTTGGATGTCATTTATGGTTTGTCTGTCATTGGTTAGCAAAGTTTTGAAGGCATGGTCGAATGCACTTAATGGTCAATAACTCCTCAATACTGAATCGGATTGTGACCCAATTTGGGAATGTTGTACACAAGGTGACATTACAGAAGTGTGTAACATTTCATAAAATTCTGTCCAAAGGGGGCGCTAAAGTAACCTTATAACATGATATTTCAGCAATTCTGTTGTCTTTAATGAAATGAAACTTGGTACACAGGTTTTCCATGAGAATCTGCATGACATACTGAATCATGGCACCAATAGCCCCACTTTACGGTCATAAATAAAACACCACCATACTACTTATTAACTAGAAAATCTCTTCAATGTAACATGCCATGGTAATCAAATTCTATTTGTACAGATGGGGATGCTGAACGAGTGTTTAGTATTCTCAGCAATGATTTATTCCAGTTTTCAGCATTCACACGCATTTTCCGCAGGAAATGCATTTCTAGTTATTCTTATTCCACATTCCATACATTTTTTGGCCCTTTTCAACTGCTGCATACTTTGTGCTACAAAAAACATTCAAATGTCAACCTGTGCAGTTCATTCAGGAGATGTGTGCTTGTATTTTTCGTTACTGAAAAAATATATGTATATATCCTCTCTCTCATCACACTGTCAGAAAGAAAGAAAATAAGTATAAGTTATCTAAAGTCATAAGTGCTTCCTAACACACTGAATGTCACAGTTATTGGAGGTGGATGGAGAGAACATTATCCAACCATCACATCCTGACTGCTGTTAGTTGAGCAGAGGAGGAAGGTAGAATTCTAGAAGCCATCTGGAGAAGTTTCTCCATCTCCTGAATTACAGATTCCTTAAAACCCTGCAGGGGTAATCACCAGACAGCTCATCCCATTGAAGTGCTCCAAGGTTCCATTTCAAAGATGCCTTGCATCTCTTCATGCCCCTCTTGGTGGCATTGTTGTTTTTCATGTGGCCCCATTCTCCCAGAAAATGCAAATGAGAGTAATTTCAAATGACAATGAAAGTTAACTTCTTTTCTGAGTTGTGTGTGCCAGGTTCCCTGTGGGGGACAGGGAGCTGCGAAAAACCCTGCTCTAATTCTGTCAAACTTTGACATAAGCGACTGTTCAGTTGCCTTTGTTGAGTGATACAACGGGTAACAGGGTCCCAATTCCTCCACATTAATTTTTTAAAAGAAAGCACAAGACATGTATTCCTTGAAGAAATGTTTGGCGCTGCTTATGCTAAACATTATAACATTCAGGCAGTGATGTCTTTTGTTTTTTGCTTTTATCTTCACTTATCCACAGGAGGCCTTTACCTTTGCCACTGAGCCTCATAACAGCATCTCAGAAATAATTTAAGTAGCCCTTTTTTAAAAAAAAAAAAAAACACTAAGACAAGTCGGAAGAATTCAGATTCAAGATCAAAGTATGCAGTTTCTCAGCTGTGAGGGTGAGGGCTGATTTCCTCCAGCTTCCTCTCCAATAGAACACAATGATCAAGTACTCTGTTTTGTTAAAAGGCCTGTCTTGGATTCCCAAGATTTGCCCACTACACAAATGTCTGCATATTTACCAGCATGTGTGTGAACAGAAAATTAAGTGTCAAGTTGAATGATGTTCTCTGATGACAGAAGCCGCACAATGAGCACATTATGTTCTGCCACAGCACTACAGCAGGTTTGTCATTGTAAATAATGTTAATACAATATCAACAATGACCATTTGTTCACCTGTAACCTTTGTTGTAAATTGATGTGAGCTTGACTTCTGGCTTGAGGCCAGGTGAGGAATGTACACACAGCTCACACTGTGGGGATTTATGGAGTCAGCCTATTATAGACAGAAAAGTTCCTCAGACTTTTAGTTTCTTTTTTCCTTTTCTTCTTCCCCTGACACATAAATCTGCGGAGAAATCTGGGGGAGAAATTTCACAGAGAAAAAGTTCTTTAATTTCATCAGCACTTCTGACTGACAAGTATCATTATGGATAAAATTATCTTGCTAATTATCCTGCCCAGGGGAGATTTATATCCCTTTGTGAGGGCTAAGAGGGAAAGCATGGTATGTTGAGTCGTGGTTTCACGCCACTCTGCAGTGTGAAGAGAAAGAGTGTTGTTAAAATAGCGCCCTAATGAGTTGCAGCTGCCCCTCCCACTGCCTCTCCTGGCCTGATCACCCAGAGTGCATTGCTTTTGTTCTACCAAACACCGGCGAGGGAAGAAGAGTGATTGCAGACAAACACACCCTGACCGCTCAATATGGCATGTCTGCAATTATCTCTGTTCGTTAATGAAACTTGGTTACACATTACTGCTAGCTCACTTTCTATTAGCAAGAATGTTAAACTTATGGCGAAAGGATAAGTTGAGGTCACTGATGATGTTGTAGTCTAGTTTCTACGGTGTGATCTTACCTTCATTTGATTTCATTTTGACAAGTTTCTTGACTCCAAACACAGTATTTATCAAAGACCAATGAATGGACTTTTTATACAAATAATTACACTTGGAAAATAGTGTTATTTATGTTAAGACACCTATGAGAGAACACAGCTGTAGTCCAATGAAAATATGGCTGTTCTTTAAAGAGAGACAAACCGTCTTGCATGTGGCATGTGTTAGTCTAGAAATCACATATTTCTTATAGTACTGGATGGGTTGTTTATAGCTACCACTTACCATTTGGGTCAGTTTTCACAAATTGCTCAGTTTGCTTGACTTGCAAATTCTTACTTTGACTTGATGTATATGTAGAAGGGTTAGTCTTTCCTTAACCTCACTTTTACCTGCCTAGCCCTGCATAGTCACTTTTACCTGGCCGGTCACGGCCACTTTTTCTTTTTTAGTTAGCGTGTCACTTTCCATATAAGGGAAATGCCAACATCGCAATCACATCCCATTCAATTGCCATCCAGGCACACTATAAATACTCACAGGCCACACACACGGACAGAAGTTGTTTTCTAGTAGCGTAAGGCAGATCACTATAGTTTCTCCTACATGGTGGTCAGCTGGCAGACAGGGAGTTTTGACTTCCTGTTTGAGGTATGTATAGTAGTTTTCAAGTTAAACTGCCAGGTTTTCTTCGCTGTATTAATGGCAGCAATTGTAAATACCAGGTGCAGGCAACCCCAGCTTTGAACATCCAGATCCGTGGGAGATGGTAGATCTCACCTGTAGAGGGAGGCGCTAATAGTTGTGTTATTGCCCGTGTAGTGTTGTTCTGAGTCTTATCAAAAATGACGAATTGTTTGTGATATAGGGGTCCAGTGCTGAGGAGTATTTGACCTGCGCCATAATTGGCAGGTGTTACTATGGTAGAGGTAGGATGAAACAATTAAGCATATATCATACTGAAGTCCACGTTTGGATATTTGGGATTGTGCTTTTAATTTTCCTTTTCCTTTTTTTTTAGGATAGTTTGCTACTGTTTTGCCTATAGTTTGTTTTGCCTTTTGTTTTTTGTTTTCTTTGTTTCTTTTGCTTAGTTGTATTTAGTGTTGTTTTTTTGCCCCTTTTGGTTCAGTATATTTTTAATTGATTTGTGGTATTGGTTGACTTTGTGAGACGAACCCACTGCACCTGTATGATTTTGTTAGGTGTATTAATGCTGTCTCTGCGTTCCCTTATTTAGCCTTAGGTATCCGGGCTGTACTGTTGGGGGCTCTAGCCATATGGTTTGCTGTGCACCTGCATGCAGATAAGTATTACACGGCACCTAGGGGTTAGACTGGTACCACTATCTGGTACCAGTCAGCCTGGCTTGTTAATCATATATTTTTTCCCTTTTTTAGAGTGAGGAGTACTTTGAAAATTTTTCTCATAGGCTCAGAAATAGCATGACATGTGAGGGTGTGTGAGGTATTATTTATCTATAAAATCTTAAATACCTACTTGGCAGATATTATCCTGTTTTATATTAATAAATTGGTCTCTGGTTGTATTACAACATCACTGTTTTTTTCAAATTGATCTTTTTAAATAAATGTTTATACAATTGTACTTGAAGCCACGTCTCTGTTTAATTTTCTTTACACTTATCTGTGTGATGACCTGTATAGAGAAGGTGGTCTTGGGTGGGCCCAGGTTAAGGTGTGGTTAGCAGTGCCTTATCCTCCAGTTGGGCAGGTCACATATATATGAGACTATCGTCCCAAGAAAAACAACAGGATCAGTCATTTAATGATTTATTTATTTATTGAATGGGACAGTGTGCAGTTTGAAATATTAAAGATGCACTGCACCAGAGTTAGCTTGAGGCTAATTTGCATCTGTAGTCCCTGACAAAAAACATACAACAGCACAACAACAAACAGTAAAAAGCAAAAAAAAACAAAAACACACAGAACACACCGTACGAAATACAAAATACAAAGCTACACACAGCATATCACATACACCCACAATGTCAATTAGAAATAATGTGAGCTAAACTCAGCTGTGTGACTCAATGGTCACACAGCTGGTCTTTAGTGCATGTTACAGTCTGGTCTTGAATGCATTGATATAACTACAGTTCTTCATATCAGGGTATCAGGTAGGGCATTCCACTGAGTTGTGGTTTTCACAGAGAAAGCTGACTGCCCAAATGCAGTGTGACAAAATGGTATGGTACAATCTTTTATAGAGGATATTCTGGAGGATCTAATAGAACCTACTGAGTGCATGTACACAAAGTCATATAGTGGAGGAGTGGCCAAACCATTTAAAATTTTATAAACTTGGCATAAATTTGAGAATAATCTAAAATTCTCAAAGCTTTTAGAGTTTTTAGAGTTTGTTTGTATAAGGACTCAAGAGGTTTTATGGCTGTTTCTCCAGCCTGCCCCCAACATGTGATGCAATAAGACATAAGAATCATAGCATGCATAAATAAATATCTTGGCTGCATCCAAAGAGACAGTTTCTAATATGTCTAAAATTTACTAAGTTGTACTTTATGGTTTTAACCGTTTTTTCAACATGTTTCTTAAAGTTCAAGTTTGGATCCAATGTCACACCAAGATATTTATAATCAGTAACTATGTCAATTTTTTCACCTTTTATGAAAATATCAGCATTAGGAGGTTGTACCATAGTCTTAGAGAAAAAGATACCCTTTGTCTTGTTTACATTAAGACTTAGCAGCAGCTAACTCAGCTGTTTTTGCATGTGTGTACACAACGATGTCATCTGCATACATTTGTAGTTCTGCATCATGACACTGTTGAGGGAGATCATTAATATATAGGCTAAATAATAGGGCACCTAACACTGGCCCTTGTGGAACACCCACTGTGCACTTCATTTTACTGGACAGTGTGTCACCAACTATAACACATTGTCTCCTATTAGATAAATATGAAGACATCCATGCCAGTGCTCCAGATGAAAAGTTAAATTTACAGAGTTTCAATATTAAAACATCATGATTGACTGTGTTGAATGCTTTACGCAGATCTAAAAATACAGCACCAACTACTCCCCCTTTGTCTTAAGTATTAATTTAATTTGCCTTATTAAGTGCAAGGTAGCCTTTCGGTGGAATGATTTGCTCTAAAGCCAAATTGCATACAATGTAGACCAAAATTGCTTGTATTAAGAAATGTTGTCAGTTGTTTAATGACAACTTTCTCAGCAACCTTTGAAAGTACTGGCAGTATACTTATTGGTCTGTAGTTACTGGCTTCAATGCGGTCTCCAGATTTAAAAATAGGCGTGACAATGGCACATTTCCAGTCATCAGGAAAGGAGTTGTGTTTAAAAGACAAGCTAATTAAATGAGCAATAGGGGGAGTTAAAATATCTTTGTGTGATTTGACAAACATAGTGTCAAATTGGAAAGCATCTCTAATTTTTGAGCTTTTTAAGGAGCTGATGATTTCGTTTACTTGTAACTCATTAGTTTCTACCAGCTCGAAATCCTGGCCTGTAGCATCTATGGGAACAATATCCAGTTTCCTTTTTGTAATTTTTTTCCTAACTCATATACAGACTCAAGAAAAAAACTATTTAAGACAGAAGCAACAGTAAGATGATCTTCAATTAACTTTCCCTGAGTTTATGGGTCCCTCCTTGTGAGATTATCAATGTTTTTCCAGATAAATTTACTGTTGCCTTTTGCCTCATTCAAAATATTGAGATAAAAACGAGATGTAGCTTCTCTTAGCTCTTGGATAACTTTTTTCTTTAAACCTTTATAAATCAGCATGTCAGTGTCCCTTCTAGTTTTAATTGCCTCCCTATTAGTTTCAACAAATTTTCATTAAATCACGGTAAATTGTTTTTTTTTTTTTTAGATTTTATCTGTATCCTCACATTAAATCTTTCCCTCACAGAGTTGATTCTGTGAGTAAAAGTATCACAGCCATAGTCCAGATCATCAGAGGACAGTATATCATCCAAGTTCAAGCTTTTAGTCAATTTTCTCACACATAGGGTTAGGTTATGATCTGATAAGCCATTGATTAAATTATAGCTTTTAGTTATTCTTTCTGGTTTGTTAATAAATATCAGATCAATTTGTGGACTGGAGCATTTTGCGATCCTAGTTGGGCCTTTTACTAGTTGTTCTAGTTGGAATTTCTCTGTGATCATTTTTAGTTTTCTCCTCTTAGTTTTATCCTCCCAGTTCACATTAAAATCACCCATAAGTAATAATTCTTTGTTGAGATTGCACTCTTTCAAGACTTCTGTGAGTTGATCATAGAAAGTGTCATCTGCAGAAGGGGGCCTATAGACACCTATGATGTTAAAAGACATGTGTTGGGATAACATTATTTTTATCCCAACATATTCTAACGTGTTACCCGCATCACAAACCCCACGTTCACATTTGATGTTGTCTCTCACATAAAAAAGCACCCCTCCTCCTCTTCCATCAGATCTTTCTCTTTTGAAACATTGGTATCCGGGTACTGTGAACACACTTGCAAGAGTTGTTTGTTTCAACCATGTTTCAGTCAGACAGAGAAAGTCCAGATTTGAGTCAGACACAAGATGAGTTAGCTGATAAGTCCAGTGTCTGGTCACCATCTTGGATTTGACGGTCACCATGTTTGATTTTTGGAGCCAGAAGTGACCATATTTGGACGAGAGGGTGGAGCTGACCATAGCGCTAGCTGCTAGCTTAGTTAGAAAGGTGCATTTATAATCTATAGTTAACAGTGATAACACTAATGCTAATGCTAATTTCTGCTAGCGCAAAACAGGCCTGAGACCATTAAAACAAAATGTATTCACCAAAAAAACTGAACATCCGATTCCTTACAGGATCTTTTGTCACAACCAAACACTGGACTTTTAGGCAACCAAAATGTTACAATTAAGTTTCATATACTGAAAACACACTGTGAAATAGCTGTAGCTACAGCTATTCTCTGTGAATCTGTGTTACACCATGGTTACGTTATGTAATCAATGCTGTCGCCGTGGTACTGACTTGTCAATCACAACGTAGCCACACCCTAAAGCATATACTGCTTTATCATCTATTTTACTCTAAATGGGGCCATAATTTACAAAATGAACATCATGATTCATTGAAGAAGACTTAATACTAGCAATTGAGGCCATAAACTCATTAGGAAAGTGTTTACTGGGATCATAAATAAAGTGAGAAGTAGGGTCATTTTCATAAGTACCAGCTTCACAGATACACCCATGCCTTTCCACTGTAACCGTGCTGGAGGAAGCTCTGCTGTTGCAACCCAGTGCTCTCCTGTTTGCCTGCAGAAGGAAGAGAAGGATTTCTTCACAAAGACGCAGATAACTTCTATGCCCCACTGCCTTCCGATCGAGTCAACTCTCCTGTGTTTTCTTGTTGCCCATCAAGAAACCAGCTGCCACTAACCCCACAAGGATGCGAGGATGGCATTGCCAGGACCCAAGCATCAGAGGACCCATGCTAGACCCCACTGACGGACTAAACCAACCCAATCACCAGAACAAAACGTTGGCATTGAACGTTTTTGCAAACCACAGAAACGGTGAATATATACGTTTCAACACATGTAATACGTATCATATCAACATTTCTACAAACGTAGCATATTAAACATTTCTACTCATTCAATAATGATGTTTTATGGTGTGACAACGCTGTGGTTAAAGCTATAATATGTAATTATTCTGCATTAAAATGTCTAAAAACAACTAGACCTATGTTATATTATTTTGTTGAGTTGTGTACTTACATATAGTATAGTGCACAAGATGCATGCATCAGCACTGTGTTTGTCCGCTACAATGGCGTCTACCAAAGAGTGACTTACACACATAGTGTACACAAGATAATACATCGGCGTTGTGGTTGTTCCACAGAGACTGTTATAAATGGACTTTTATTCAGTTTTATGCCACATTTTTGTGATAAATTTTGGTCGCTTTTAACTATATCTTTTAGCCCGAAGAAGGATTTTAGTCATTGGATGTCTGGATCTTAAGTTATCAGAGAAATAAACTAGGCAAACATTGGCAGTAGCTCGGCTAATAGCCCCTCCAAGAAGTCCGGTGCTCGCCAAACATCGTCGGAGAAACATTGATTTTTTAGGTGAGACAGCTTTAACTGGTATTTTAACGATTTTAATCTGCGTGTATGAGACCTCTGCGGATAATTTGGCTCCCGGTTGAAACCTGCCGAACGTCTGGATCTTAAGTTGTAAAAGAAATAAACCAAACGAGTGTTACCTTGCCAAACATCATCGGAGAACACTGATTTTTTAGGTAAAACAGCTTTAATTAGCATTTTAACGATTTCAATCTGGCTCCCGGTAAAAACATCCCGAATGATTAACACTGGAGTAATCCTATCCTGGTGAAGCTGGTTGTTTAACAACGAAGACAACAACTCCCATGATCCCTTGCTACTTCACACCGTAATCACACTGTCTTTTGTTATTGTTTTGATTGAGAGGCCCCTCACAGAAATGAAATTACATTTTGTGCATTTAAGTGGTATAATGTTTTTTTTTTATTAATGACCACAAGGTGGGGCTGTTGGTGCCATGGTTCAGTATGTTGTTCAGATTGTAACGTAGAACCTGTCTACCCAGTTTCATTTAATTATAGAGAATAGAATTGCAGAAATATCACTATATAACATTACTGCAGCACTCCCTGTGGGCACATTTGTATAACATTTTACACACTTGTGCAGGGTGGCTGTATGTACAACATTCCCAAATTTGGTTGCAAAACATCTTAGCATTGAAGAGTTATGGCCTGTAAAGTTAATCAGGACATGTTTTCAAAGGTTTGGTAAGGAAGTGATATTCAAAAAGGAACTCATGAGTTAAATTGAGGGTTGTCTAAATATAGTATATACCAGAGATTGAGATTGATGAAGATCAGATGAAATATGTGCCAAAAGAAGGGAAAAAAAGGGAAAATTTTGAAGGTGCAAAAGGGTGTGCCTTATATCAATTAAATCAGCTTCATCCAGAGAACACTGTCCAAATATTGTTTTGACAAGCCTCATAGTTCTCGAGTTATTAACCAAGACATAAAACATGTGAAAACTGATGACATGGTGGTGCTATAGGTATTATGTTTTAATATGTTAAGCATTTCCACATGGGACTGCTTTCCATAAAGTATGTATACTTCAGCACTTTCAGTTTTTGAGATATCTGCTTTAAACATTCTTCCCATAGATTTCACATTACAAATTGTAATATTTGAAATGTTAATATCTTCAAGTATAAAAGTTGTTTAAAAAATATGGATGATAGCAGTAATGTGGTGCAGAATGTTTTAATGTTTGAATAGTTTATGTAGGTCAAAGTATTAAGAAGTAGTTAGCGACTGAAGAAAATGACTGTGAGAGATGGAAGGTGTTAGCGCTGCTCCAGCTGCTGGTGCTGCAAGTCGCTGATTCAGCAACAATTGTTTTTAAATCTTTTAATGCCACTTACAGGTGCACTTGTATCATATTCTACACACTTGTTTAGCATCCCCATCTGTACAACTTTGCATGCATGTTGAAGGAGGATTGTTGAAGCAAGAATAATCACGATAATACATATAATGAAATGCATATTTGTCATGTCCAGTCATATAAAAACATGTTAATGTGGTAAAGACAGTTATTTAAAGACATGTTTTGTGTACAATGTATTGAATTAAGTAATATATGAATTAAAACTGCTCCAAGCCTGAAATCAGGCATTGGACCTGAGAATTTTACTCCCTGTGAATGTACAGGTATACTTTTGTATAAGTTAACAAATAGTAGTGATGTAGCGGTGGATAATGTCCAAAATGTTGTATCACAGTATATAATTTGACATCATGGTAATGGTATACGTCACATACATTAATTGTTCTGTGAATTCAGTGAAGGAACAGTTTAAATTAAAATAACTATACTATAACTCATTACATAGGATTATGCTTCTGATTTATTAGAACTTCCATACAAACAGAAACAATTGCCTGGCATGAGACAAGACTTGACTTAAAAACAAAAGATTAAAAACAGTAAAGTAAGTGTTTCAAAATAAAAGGTCGCAAATGAGAAGAATTATTTCAACTGGTACAGGTTTTAAGGTTAACAGGTGTAGATAAATACTACAGCTTGACTTCAGTCAGTGCAATATAAAGTTTACAGCATCACACAAATTTATATTTTACAGTTCCTGCAGGATTTGCTCTCTTTGCAGCTCCCACACAACTGGAAAATTCTGTTCAGTTTCTAAAGAAATTGCGTGTGGGAGCTGCAAACTGCCAGATGAAGCCACTGCCACTGCTGTTATTGCTACTGTCACTGCAAGTTTCTGCTTCAGCAGCAATTATTCAAAATTTTGCAGCGCCACCGACAGGTGAAATTGTATCAAATACCACACACTTGTTCAGCATCCCCATCTGTACAATTTTGCTGAATTTGGTCACCGAAAAATGAAGATAAAAGCTCTGTTCAGGATCATCTAAACATGGTATGTACCAAGTTTGGTGAAGATTGGATGAAAAATGTGCCAAAAGAAGCAAGAAATGTGTTTTTGAAAAAATTCAAAATGGCGGAAAAATTTTCTAGGCCCAAATGGGCATTGCCTATATCAGTCTACTTGGTACCATCCAATGAATACACTGCAAAAATTGTTTGGATAGGCCTCACGGTTCATGAGTTATAAGCCAAAATGTAAAACACGTAATAACTGACCACATGGTGGTGCTGCTGGTCCCTTTTTAAAATATGTTAAGCATTTTCACATTGGCCACCAGTCAATCAAGTTTGAAGACTTTAGCTCTTTTAGTTTTTGAGATATGAGCCTTCAAACATTGCTCCCATTGACTTTCCATTATAAATTATAATGCTTTAAAAAATTATGAGATGATTAGGCCCTTGCACCCTTGTGCATGTCGGGGTGTGCTGCACTCGAAGGGCTTTTGCTGCGAGCATGCAGATTTGTTTTGTTGTTTCTACATCAAATTTAAAGGTGCAGGCTTTTAATTTGAAATTTTCTAGGGGGCGCCCTCAAGTCATTTTCCCACAGCCAAGCCCAAGAGCCATATCAGACAACTAAATACAAACCTTCTGATAGGTGTGCCAAGTTTTGTGAGTTTTCAAAAACATCTTCCTGTTTCATGGCAAATAATACCAAAAAGCTTCACCATTAAGCATCTTCAACGTCTTACAACTTAGCTGACCAAATTTTAGGTGGATCCAGTTAACCTGCTAAGAGTAGTTAGTAAAAGTATGGGGCCTTATCAAACAAGTGAAATTTGGGAAAGATCTGACCATGTGGAGTCGAGTTACAGCAGTGTCTTTTGCAACGGCGAAACATCGAAATGCACTGCATCGCTATGGCAACAGCGTTCAATGAAAACCCACAATCTTCACAACATAGCATCGTAAAGGTCTCAAGGCTTTTCTGACCAAATTTGAAGTGGATCTGTTCAATCTGCTAAGCATAGGTCGTAAAAGTACAGCACCTGTAACTTCCTGTTGCCAATAGGTGGCATTATGACTATGACTCAATATTGACACATAAATGTGTTCAGGTCGGGACTCATCTTATCATTATCATCTTATCAAGCGTGAGAAATATGGGGCAGATTGGATGATGTACGGTTAAGTTATAACAACTTCCTCTTTCATGGTGAAACTTCGAAGTTTTCCACATTGCCATGGCAACAGCGTTCAATGAAAACTCAAGATTTTGATAACTTTTCATCACAAAGGTCTTTACATTACATTGATCAGTTTAAAGTCGGTCAGGTTAAATCTCTAGGAGGTTTAACACAACACCTGCAAATGGCAAAATCTGAACAAAAATCGCAAATTAAATTAAAAAAATTTAAGCTTATCACAGGGATACTTTCTGTAAGGTGCTTAAAAACTTTATTTTATTACTGTAATAATTTAGTTCATGTGTAAACTAAAATACATAAGTTAAAAAGGTAAATGTATTTCATCTAAGTTAAAGTCTATGTTGTACACTGGTTAAAAATATAATTTACATTTCTTAGAAAAACATGGAAGGATAACTTCGTTGTGGAAACTGTGGTCCTGAGACTGAGTGTATTCATATGGGAAAAATGTGTGAATTTGGTTGTACTGTACATAATTAAGACTCAATACAGACGTTTGAAGACGAGAGCAGTGTGCCAGTTTTTTCATCCTTCTCCCCTCACTATCTTTCCTGTTTTAAGGGCACAACACTCCTAATAATTCCTTCAGATACAATATTGCCTTTGCACCCCTCGGTGCTCAGGCTAACTAGTTTTATTGAAACATACTTAGACTTTTGGAATAGAGCACTTAAACAGTTTTTAAACCATGATATTAAACCCCACCCCCACCTCCTCCAAAAGACCCAAGTCAGGTGATACCTAATAAACTGTAGACTTTAAATGATCATAAAGCAGTCTGCTTTTCTGCTGTGTGCATGTGTTCGTGCATGGGATAGGGATCTGTGTAGATGGCCCAGAGAATCAATCAAGCAGAATCAAGTTCCAGCTTCCATGCCTCTGTCTTATCAAGTGGCAGAGTGCTGACCGATGGTCCAGATTTGAGATGATCTACATGCCTTTACGTAAATGGGACTAATCCATCAAGAGACAGGCCACAGAAGCTCACTCCATCATTCCTGCTTACACACCTCACACAGAGGGGCAGTTTATTTTGCTCCCAAGAGGAAATAAAAAAGAAAAAGTACTTTGCTGCAAAGTGGTCAAACTGTTTGCATCATGAACTGTTTCACTCTCAATAAATCACACATGTCAAACATCTGTGCCAGTTACATTTGCATTATACCTGCACTTAAAAGTTAAAGGGGACACATTTCTAAGTGTATATTTTTAATCTGGGCCCCTACTGGATTTAAAGTTTAAAACTTATTTATCTTATACCAACCTTTTACATGCAGCCCCTCGGTTCAGCCTCTGTCTGAAACAGGCCTGTCTCGTTAAGGTCCCCTCCCAAGGAGTCCACTCTGTTCTGATTGGCCAGCTCTCAGAAACTGTCCCTTGGCAGTCATCAGCTCTGGAGGTTGTCAATAAACCAGGCAACAAACTATAATGGTAGGATTTCACCATTTTTTTTGTTCTTTACTCTAAATGGAAACTTCTCAAATACATCCATATATGTTCGAGTTGAAATCCAATCTGAAATATAAGAGTGGACAATGCAAACAACACAAGGAAAAACCTTAGCAACAACCTTATCAACCAAGGCTACCAAATGGATGGCGGTTTATGGGCATGTGCAACAAGCCGACATCACCTTGTCTGCAAGATGGAAAAAAAAAATTGCAAACAAAGCATTCAGAGCAGGTTGAAGCCCTAGTTTTTGACTTGCAGGGAGCATCTCCACATATGTTCCCCTCAGGTTTTGCAACTTTGACCATGTTTCACCCAACATCATAACAGTATAACAGTATACAGCAGCTGTGGCTCAGGAGGTAGAGTGGGTCGTCCACTAATCAGATCGGCGATTCGATTCCCAGCTCCTCCAGTCCACATGCTGATGTGTCCTTGGGCAAGATACTTTACCCCAAATTGCTCCTGATGGCTGTGCCAGCAGTGTATGAATGTGTGTGAATGGTTAGTTTCCTCTGATGGGCAGGTTGGGACCTTGCATGGTAGCCCCTGTACCCATTCAGTGTATGAATGTGAGTGAATGGGTGAATGTGATTTGTAGTGTAAAAGCGCTTTGAGTGGTCGGAAGACTAGAAAGGCGCTATACAAGTACAGTCCATTTACCATTTATACAAATAACAGAAAACCACAAAAAGCATAATATGGTCCCTTTAAGTTGTCAAAGGTTCCAACAGTGAAAATTAAACCTAGAACAAACAAGACTAGATGTCAGCTCCAAGGGCCTGCAATGTTGATTGTATATAATTAAAAGATCCTTCTGGTTTATTAGGGCCTGAGCCCCAAAGGGGTGAAGACCCTCTTGTATCTGTTCTGTTTCTGTCTTTCTTTCTTTCTTTCTTCTTTCTTTATTAATCCGCCACTTCAACCCTAAATTTGACCCCCTAAACATGCTCAAAAACTCACCAAATTTGGCACGCACATCATGTCTGGTAAAAAATTTGATAAAATGTAAAAATTATCCCCCAAAGTGCCAAAATGTGCTCTATAGCACCACCTATGTCACTAAAATGGCCGCAACGGCCTGTAGGAATGTCGTAGAGAGATCAAACCAAAACTCAATTATTCATCTCATCAAGACCTAGAAATCATACACTGAAACACCTGACCTAAATCCAACGGGAGGTCCACAATTCACCCATGAAAGTATGACTTTGTGCCAATTTTGGACCCCAAACAAACGCTATCTCCTCCTAGGACGTTAATGGTATTGGCTTCAAACCTTAATACATGACTTATCACAGTGTGCTGAACAAGTTGATTAAAAACATTGTAATAACGGTTTAGATTGTATAAGCTCCGAAAGTTGGGGTGCTACATCGCACCTTACAATATAAACCAATGGGGAGGCAATCTCTGGGCATGGACTTTGTGCCAAACTGAGGCATCTGATGTCTAAATTATAAGTCAGACCACTTTCAAATTTGTATCAATGGATTCACGACGACAATTCCTACTTAAATGTGGTTTTTAATGTAAGATTTGGCCAAAGTCATGGGATTTATGAAGATATTTCCACTAGAAGACTGCTCTGAAATCCTGCTCTCAATCTGACAGGGAATAAGAGGGAAGAAAGGCATGGGATGGGTGTGACAGTTGAATGTAGCTCAGTTTTATAGGATATAGCAGAAAGGTCTGCATACTTACAGTACATTATATACAAACTTTGTATGAAGTTTGGGGTTATTATCATTTATTTTACAATAATTGTAGGTCTTATATGTATAATCAGTAGTGGGGATGACCTATGAGGGGAAGGGAAAAAATGAGTGAGGGTGACTGTTGAGTGATAAAGTGCAGTAGAAAAATAAAATCATAACTACATTTTGTAGCTCTGTACTGCAGTTTTTCCTCTATTAAGGCCTGTGCACCTAGCGGTTCGCTCACACTCTCCCTTCAAATATATGAGTATTTTTCTGTGTCCAGCTGCAGTTACTTATTGTTTCTACACATCTGACAGCAGTGTTCAATGCTTAATTTTTTCTGAAGGAGTAAATGTGCTCACAAATGAAAAATCACACATAGAAATTCAGGAGCACAATGAAAAGTGTTCAAGTAACAGTTTATTAAAGAAAACAATTCATCACATACGTATTTAAACTGTTTGTGTGTGTGTGTGTGTATGTAAATCAAAATTTATGTTGTCTTTAGGGATGCATGATTGTGGCAAAAATCATTATCACGATTATTTTTCATCAATATTGAGATCACGTTTATTTAACACGATTAGCTTTTGACTCTCATTTTTGCCGATTGGTTATGGTGATATAGCACATATTTTTCCCACTTGGCTGAGGACACTATTACACCTGCAATCATATATTGCACTAATGGTCAATAAAGACAATATATGAGGGAAGAACTCAGGAAGACTAGAGTTTTTGGGCTCAGCATTATAACTTTAATGAACATGCAAAGTGGGTGGAGCAGCAGTGTTTTTGTCTTTTTGAGTTTATTATACGGACAGGATTAATGTGTAGGATTTAATTTTTGGTCCACAGTACGAAGCATAGGGTGACTATAATGTACCTAATATGCTGGTTGCCAACCGCTGTTATAAACCAAAAAGATGAGAAGAAAAGGTATTTTCAAACAGAGTGATACATTCTGTCAGCCGGGGGATTTCCTATCTGTGCAGCCGAATACAGCAGCTCCTCCACAGAGTCTTTCACCCTGATGGTCCTGGTGTTTCTTCCGCAGGCTTCACTTCGCTTAACTGACCAACAGACTACCTGGTTCTTCCCACTTTAACCTGAATAACAAACCAGGGCTCGGTGGTCCAGTTGGATCCAAACAGAGAGCCGGGGCTGGCTGAGAGCCGAGCGGAGGCTAACTGGTTATGCTTCCTTTCGGTCATGCTGCAGCTAACGCTCCATTAGCCTTATTAGCATTGCCATTTTCTGTATCTGTCGTTTCAACTTTTATCTCTCTAGCATTTCATATAGTCTTATGGTTGTAATTTGCAGTCGCACAGTGTCTGGGTAAATTATTTTTCCACTTTGCACATATCTATTTTTAGGTACAAATGCGAGTGAAATACTTGCACTGTGGAGCCCTGTGACAGTACACATTTCAATCAAACTTTGACCAGGTCATGTGGGTTAGTGGTTAAGTGTTAAAAGTGCACAATTTTAATGACACAGCTGTGAGCAAGTCAGCCTTATATGTCAAACATCATCTGATTCACATGAAATTTTCAAGGTGTGCTCTACAGTTGATATACAGTGACATGATGTTTATTTAATGCGTGTTTTCTAGCACCATATAGTGGACACAGGAAATGATAGTTAACTCCTTCATGCAATGTTAGATAGCAGACAACTAAAGTTACACGTCTTTCTCCAGCAAGTACTTGTGACACTGTACATTTAAACGTACGACAGACATGAATTCAATCAGGCTGATTCCCAGAGCCATGGAGACAAGCTTTGTGATTCGTCATCTTCCAGAAAGTCCCAGAAAACACCATTTTATTGACGTGATTGGTGCTACTGGTGGCTCGATTACTGGGCGTCGTGATTGCCTGATGACGTGTCATCATGCAAGCTTACAAAAACAGCCTGCTTGAGCTTGGCTCTTCCTACTTGGTCACACCAACATCAAGACATGCTGTAAGACATGCTTTCATCTCTGTCACCCTTGAGATTTGATGTTTAATCATGACTGAGGAAGTTGCTATAAATTTATTGTACATGCTCCAGTCTGCACCAAACTTTACATGCATGATAAGAGTCCCAGCCTGAACACATCTACATGACAATATTTTATCAGCGATGCAAACTGTCTGAATAGCGCCCCCTACAAAATTGCAGCAAAGCAGCCCCAACAGCGGGCAAAATAGTGGACAAAGGAAGTGATGTTTATCTCCTTCTTGCACTATCTGAAAACAGCCCGGGTCTGAAGACATCTACATGCCCGTGACAGAAGCCCTTCGACTGCGCCACAGCCCGACGTGCGCAAAGGGGCGCGTTCAACGCTGCTTGCAGCTTTAATTTCAACTTGGATTTTGAGAGCTCATTTTTGACCTTTGAAATAGTATTTGGACAAACTCATCTTAACTCAAAGCACACTTACGTTCTTTTTTAGAGCTTTCAACCATACTTAACACATCTTTTATACTTCTTTTATAATGTGACTGAAGTTCCATACACAGGTCATTTTGTCTTTTTAATTTTTAGGATTTCAGTTAAGTCCCTCTCCTAACATGTAAGATGATAAGTTTGCAAAGCAAATCTACAAATAACTACAAATAATCCATGACTAAACCCATATAAAGGGAAGAAAAAACTGCCATGAAACCCACATAATCACAATTTTGCACCTCACAAACAGAAAAATCGTAATTGGTGTAGCAGTGATTTATGAATGGAGCTGTTGTTGGTGTATTTGCTGTGTGAACTGACTGCTTGAACTTATGTGCAACTTTGTATAATGTCACAATGTGTGATGAAAACTGTGAGGTGCAGCCAAAAACTCTGAAAAAATCTATTCAGTGAACATTGAGTCAAGATTATTTTTTGTCATACTTATTTATTTTTGTAAATAATGCCTTTGGTTCAATCATTTGTAATTGTTGTACTCAATAGTATTCACATAGTATTCACAGCTAAGATATGGGAATATGTGTAGGAATCTAGGTGATTGGTGCACACGCATAGTCACATGATATAGTCACATGACCAGCAGGTAATCAGGAAGTGATAAAAGTTCACTGGTATCAGTAGAGAGCCCCCTGACTTTGCTACACATACCTCGTTGTGGTGGATTCTCCCTCTCATGCAAACCAACTGTCACGATATTGACTCTGGCAGCATTGTAACGAGAAGCCAAGCAGATATGCAGGGTTGACACGGTTACCGGATATGTTTGGTTGAAGTTATTGCTGCAAAAGGGGTCACACCAGTTGCTGAAAGCAAGGGTTCACATACTTTTGCTTCACACAAATATGTAAGATTGGATAATTTTCCTCAATAAATAAATGAATAAGTATATTTTTTTCCTTATTTGTTTAATTGGGTTCCCTTTATCTAGTTTTAGGACTTGTGTAAAAATCTGATCACATTTTAGGTCATATTTATGCAGAAATGGAGAAAATTCTAAAGGGTTCACAAACTTTCAAGCAGCACTGTAGCTACTCTAGGTGGCATTACCCCGGCCACCAGCTCCACCGTAAGGAATCTGGGAGTTATCTTTGATCAAGATATGTCCTTTACCTCCCACATAAAACAAATCTCAAGGACTGCCTTTTTTCACTTAGGTAATATTGCAAAAATCAGGCACATCCTTTCTCAAAAAGGTACAGAAAATATTGTCCACGCATTTGTTACCTCTAGGCTGGATTACTGTAATTCCTTATTATCAGGCTGCCCCAAAAAGTCTATAAAGACCTTCCAGCTGGTCCAGAATACAGCTGCATGTATACTGACAAAAACTAGAAAAAGAGATCATATTTCTCCTGTTTTAGCTTCGCTGCATTGGCTTCCTGTAAGATGCAGGATAGAATTCAATATCGTTCTCCTCATTTACAAAGCCCTTAATGGTCAGGCACCATCATATCTTAAAGAAATCATAGTACCCTATTATCCCACTAGAACACTGCGTTTCCAGAATGCAGGCTTACTTGTGATTCCTACAGTCTCCAAAAGTGAAATGGGAGGCAGAGCCTTCAGCTATCAGGCCCCTCCCCTATAAAACCATCATCCAGATTTGGTCTGGGGGGCAGACACCCTCTCTACGTTTAAGGGTAGGCTTAAAACTTTCCTTTTTGATAAAGCTTATAGTGAGGGCCAGCTAGGTTTGACTTGGACCAGCCTTTAGTTATGCTGTTATAAGCCTAGACTGCGCTCCTCTCTTCGCCTTCTCATGTACCATTAATGCATGCTACTAACTTGGCTTCTTCCCTGGAGTTTTTGTGCCTTCTCTTCTAACAGGAAACTCCAGGATCCGAAGTGAGGGCCTTGGCCGTGGGGATGGTGGTCCTGTGGGTGTCCTGCCTTGACACCCTCTCCAGCTATTATTGTTATTATTATTATTACTTGTCATATCTCCATTATTATTACCATTGTTATTGTTATTATTGTTGTTACCATGCTTCTCTGTGTTTCTCTTCCCCCTTCTTCTTCTGTTGTTTGTCAATCAACACAGTGTCATGATTGGTTAGCCATTACCAGTTTGTCAGTCTGGATCTGGAAGTCCCACAGGATCTTAGCTTGGTCATTCTCAACCACCTTAGGAGGTGTCTTTCATTCTGACCTTGGGACTTCCAGCCCATACTCAGTGCAGATGTTCCTGTACACTATGCCAGCCACTTGCTCATGGCATTCCTTGTACGCTGTTCCTGCCTGCATCTTACACCCTGCTATTATGTGCTGAACTGTCTCAGGAGCATCTTTTCACAGACTGCACCTGGGGTCTTGTCTGGTGTGCTGTTGATCTTGTACTAAGTGCCTGTCCTTGTGCTGCCATGAGTAGTACTTCTGTGCTATCTTTCAGTCCAGCCTTTTCCAGCCACTGGTAGGATTTCATGATATCAGCCACTTCTTCTATCTGTTGGTGGTACATGCCGTGTAGGGGCTTATCCCTCCATGATGGTTCCTCCACCTTCTCTGCATCATTGGGTTCTGCTGCCTGAGGTATTCACTTAGCAGCTCATCTTTGGGGGCCATCCTCCTGATGTATTCCTGGATCTTGGCTGTTTTGTCCTGGACAGTGGCTCTGACGTTCACCAGTCCTCAGCCTTCCTCGTTCCACTTAGTTTACAGTCTCAGGGTTCTGGACTTAGATTGAAACCCTCCATACATTGTGAGGAGCTTCCTTGTCTTGATATCAGTGGCCTCTATCTCCTCCTTTGGCCAGCTTATTATACCAGCGAGGTATCTGATGACTGGTAGGGTGTACGTGTTGATGGCTTATATCTTGCTCTTCCCATTCAGCCGACTTTTCAGGACCTGCCTTACTCTGTAGATATTTGGCTGTGGCTGACTTCCTTGCGACCTGCCTGTGGGATCACAAGGTATTTGTAGCTGTCCTGAGCATCTGCAATGCTGCCCTCTGGTAGTTCAACCCCCTCGGTTCTGATCATCTCCCCTCTCTTCGATACCATCCGACCACACTTGTCTAGTCTGAATGACATTCCGATGTCATTGCTGTAGATCCTGGTGATGTGGATCAGTGAGTTACTCTTTGTGATGATCTGGCTGAGGGGGTTCAGGCCTATGCAGAACAGCAGCGGGGATAGTGCATCACCTTAGTATATGCCGCACTTGATGGTAACTTGTGCAATTGGCTCTGAGTTGGCCTCCACAGTCATTTTCCACAGCCCCATTAAGTTCTTGATGAAGGCTCTTAGTGTCCTGTTGATGTTGACATTTCCAAGAATTCCAGTATCCAAGTGTGTGGCATTGAGTCATAGGCTTTCTTGTAATCAATCCAGGCGGTTGGTCTTCCTGGTCTTGCAGTCTTGGGTGACTGCTCTATTGACCAGTAGCTGGTGCTTGGCTCCCCTGTTATTACTACCAATTCCTTTCTGGGCCCTGCTCATGTATTGGGCCATGTGCTTATTCATCGTAGCCACTACGATGCCTGACAGGAGCTTCCATGTTGTACAGAGGAAGGTTATTGGCTGGTAGTTGGATGGAATCCAAATGAATCCAATCCATGGCCCTTCTGGGGGTCCTTCATGGTCAGGACTGTCTGCCCTTGGGTTAGTCACTCTGGGTGGGTCCCATCCATCAGCAGTTGGTTCATTTGTACTGTCAGGTATTCATGGAGTGCAGTTAGTTTCTTTAGCCAGTAGGTGTGGGTCATGTCCGGGCCTGGTGCTGTCCAGCTCTTCATACCTGACACTTGGATGTCTGTCATTGTAATGGTTACTGGATCTTGTTCTGGGAGATTGCTGTGGTCTGCTCTTAGATCCACTGGCCACTGAGCACTGGTGTTATGTGGTGCCTCCTTCTCCCATACACTCTTCCAGTATTGTTCAGTCTCAGCCGTAGGTGGATCTGCTCTCGTGTCCTTGCCACTGAGAGTACACTTTGGATTCTTCAGTGGAGAACATCCTATTTATTTCCTGGCTTCTGCTTCTCCTGTGTATCGCTACAGATGGGTAGCCAGAGCTGTGAGCCTTTGCTTGGCAGTCTCCAGTGCCCCTGGTATAGACAGTTTGTTGTACTTCCTAGGTATCCCTTTCGTCCCCACACCTTTCTGTAGCTCTGAGAGTTGACTAACTTCTCTCTGTGTCGCCTTGATCTTGGCCTCCAGCCTCCTTCTACAAGGGGGGTAATGCTCTTTGTGGCTTATGGTGTTCATCTAGTAGCCAAGCATCTCTAGGATCACTGTTGCTGTAATGTATATCAGCTGATTGGTTTCAGTCATGGTCCTTGTAGGGATAGTACATAGTGCTGCATTCACATCCTCTAGCAGACTTTCAGAGGGTACTTAGCCTTAGTAATCAGCTACGGGGGTGCCGGGTGTCCAGCTTAGTCATGATTTTCAATCTCAGGTCAGTGGCCCTTGTGTTAAGGGAATCTGTGTCGTAAGGGCTTGGTACCCAATCTCAGAGTGTGGGGATGATGATATCTCCCCCCTGACCTGTCATCCTGGCTCCCCCTTGCCATAACATGTTCATTGTACCTCATCAGTCTCTAGCTGTGATAGCAGTTTCCGTTTGCGGATGTTGGAACACTGGGCTAGTAGTTGTTTCCATATATCCCACAGCCTCTGCATGTAGCTCCTCTCACTGGGGTTACTTCTATAGTAGCACTCCAACAGATTCATACTCTCTGCTCTACTCCATCTGTCTTGTTCCAGTAGCCCATTTCTCATCAGGTTGCCCTGGTCCCCCAACACCTGACGCAGATCTTGTTGAACCAACGTCAGAGCCAGTATGACTCTCCGGTTTATCCTGGAAAGGCTAGCAGCATTAAGGACCTTGCCTAAGGGTCTACACTGGATATGATAGCAGCTGGATAGCTCAGTGGTTAACACTACTGACTTTGGCACAGGAGGTTGGGGGTTTAAATCCTGGTCAGGGTGGGGGTAACACATATATATAATTCTATTTTTGTAATAAAATTCAATCTATCTTTGCACAAAATACACCTTTTGTAAATTGTTCCTGTTCAGGGAAGACACTGAAAATACTAAGGGCTTAAGGGTTCCTCCTGCCCCTTAGCGGGAGGTGGCGTAGTCAGGCATAGAAGGGTATTTTCTGTACCAGGTACTACACATGGTTATATCACTAAAAAGAAGTCAGGTCAAGACACACAAGCAGTCAGACGATCAGACAAGTTGGAAACAAACACTCAGTTTAGCCACAAATTTAGAAGAGTAAACAGAGATGAACAGTTAAGTCACCCAAACTGTGTTTAATAAACATCCATCACAGTTTACAGACTTCCTGCTTCAACTTTGACCCACTGTATTTCCATGTACTGTAGTTGTATGCACAGTTGTCTTGTGTAATGAGGGATTATTCACTTTGAGGTCTGCTCACCTCCTAATAAAATGGTTTGGATAATTTGAATTAACTGTGGGCTTGTTTCCAATGTGTCTGATTGTCTCTATGGCTCATTTCTACACTTGTCTAACTCCTTGTAAGCATTGATTGACTTATTTTACTAACTGATAGACATTATGCTCAAAAATTACAAAAATAAGTTGAAAGTTGAAACAAATCATAATCATCCTTTAAAGCAGAGGGCACTCCCCAGGAAGCACCTTCATCTTGTAAATTGGATTATGTGGTATCTTGGTTGCAAAGCTGATTATTTCATTCTAACACAAATCATCAATTATTACAACTTGACAGCAGTCTGGTCAGTAATTAAAGAGATATGTTGCTTTGGACCCAAGTGTTGGATGGATGAATATAAGGCAAAACCATGAACGTACTATGAACGTAGCAGCTGTTTTATCAATCATGTCCTTTTCTACGAACCCAGTTCCCTTTAGGATATTTGTGTGTTGATAACATAGTTGTATTGAGCACATTACCGCAGAAGAAAATTCTGTTGATTAAATCATGATTTTGAAGTTATTCCTCTATTACTAGTGCTTCTGACCTTGCCAAACCACCTATTCTAACTTAACATGGCCTCATTCCCAGCCCTTCCACCAGTGTCCTGAAGCCAACCCTTTCCCATGAGTTTTCCATCAAATCCTACATTTTCTCCCAAAAACTCACACCCCCTTCCCTCCACAATTAATTCACTCATTTATCCTCTGTTCTAGTCAAGGTCAAGGCCTGTGATATCTTAATTAAAGAAAAAAAGGAAGAAGAAAGTTTTCTGTCTTCAAATGAAGCCTCAAATTTGCGAGCTGTTCAATCAGATCTTTTAAACTCACTTAACCCCCGATTAATCCCCAGTGCTCTTCAGTTGGCTGAGCTTCCCACTAATGAAATTTAGAGAAAAGGAAGCCGCCATAACAGATTCAGCACACATTGCTGGGACAAGTTGGAGACATGACAAGCATCTGCAGAATCACACAGGCAGTGTGAACCAGAGGCTTCATGGATGCAATGGGAAGGTCTTTGGCTCTTGGGACATCTGTCTCTGCTACCTTCTTTCCAGGCTCCTCATTTATCAATGCTATATACAAGAAAGAATAAGAAAGACAGAGAAAGAATATGAAAAATATAAATCATTCGTGCCTTTTCAAGCAAGGTGTGGGATTTTGTCATTTGTTCTTATACTTGGCAGAACCAAGCTATGTGAATTTCAAACAACACACATACACAGCATCTGTACAGTATGTTCAGCTGTCAAAATACCATCTACGAATACTGAATGGACTAATATCATGGAATAAACAGCAAACTGACAACATAAAGGATGCAAATACATAAAAAGCATCTCACTTCACATATTTCATATAAAGCACTTAACCTACTAATAGTTTCTTTTTGTTAAGAAATCAATTGATATTAGCTGTTTTAGTCATTAAAGTGTGTCTGAACAACTGTCAGTTATTACAAAAAGTGGAAAATGGGCTTTGAGCCATCAGTGTGTTCAGTGTTGGCTTTTGCAACGATGATCATTTTTATAGATGAAGGGGCAAATTTGGTTTTACAGCTGGGACCAGTGTTGGGAGACAGTCTGTCCTTAGAGGAAAACAACAGTCAAATGAGGACTAAGAAATTGCCAGTCCCAATTACCAGTCCCACAATGGCTGAGCATTTGATCACACTGTTTATTAACAGCACTGATGGTACCCTGCAATTCAATTTAAATTAATTCAGAGGAAACATAATTTATCCCTGTTACGTTAACAGGTTTTTTCAAACTTAATCAGGGCCATCATGTTTCCTCAACCGTAAACTTGTATGAATTGATTTTTGTAATAAATGTGTAATGTAATCTGGCTGGTATTACTTTTGTGCAGATTGAATGTATGTGAACACAGTTTGTAGGATACAGGGTTGATGGTACAGCTACAAACCTGTAGGTGTATCTGGTGTATCTGAACAGTTTGGACAAAGAACATAAGCTTAGAGGCCAGAATAACTGTTTCATTCCTCACACTACATGGGGCATAAGGTACTGCTGAGGGCACAACATTAAATGTCGTTCTCTTTTTCCAATATTTTAACCAGTAAGTGGTTTTCTCTCTCTGCTTTCTGTATTAAAGTTTGTAACACTGGGCTGAAGTGAGGAGAATAACATGTACAGGAGTCAGTTAACATTTCTCATATATTATCTTTTATTTTTGTAAAAGATCGGCAAGCGCCAGACTTTAAGTTTAAGGCTTTCAGGATCTGAAGGACAAAACAAAATTGAAAAATACTGTTTTCTTCTTTCTAATTTATCTAAAGTCATTAGTTTTTCCTGCTTCACATAAAACACATTTCAACTCAGCACATCCTTCACACTGACTGACAAATATAACTGGTTTATTATATCTGTAACACCTGTTTTTATTTCTTCATAAGTGCAAAGTCTGTATGAGTACATCAGATTAGCTCTATATAATATATATAGAGTAACAGTATAAACCTGTTTTCTATGTCACAGACAGTGGTCCCAGCTTTCAGCAAAAGCACTGAACATTAGTGTGGTTAACAGAATATATCAGTAGACAGTGTGCTGCCTGGATGAGCAGTAATAGGCTTGTGTGGTGAGCTTGAGGTTCTCATTGGTCTTCTGAACAGCATCTCAAGAGCTTCACACCATAGGCAGCTCATGATAGGCTGCATATTGTCCAGTCACATGATGGTAAATCTGTACAAAGAACAAATCCGAAAACATATTTATACTCAATTACGTACATATGTCCTAATAATAAAATATACATATGTGTGTGTGCACTGAGTCCCCACCTGCCTCTCGATGTCAGCCAACAGGCTGCTGGCTCCCAGGCGGAACAGGTGAGGGCAGAGCCAGTCGTTGCCCAGCTCCTCTTTGATCAGAGTGAGCCATACCAGAGATTCTTGGGCCGTTCGGATCCCCCCTGCTGGCTTAAAGCCCACCTGAGGGAACACACACCTCTGTTAACAGGACACACACTCTTCACTTAAAGCAAGATTGCACTTGAAACTTTGAGGGTTTCATTGGTGTAATTGTTTAACTGCTACACAGACAGAAATAATGTCATTTAGGCCAAAATGCCTGTCAACCCCCCCCAAAAAAACTAAAATGGAAATAAAAAAATAATTTTGCGGCAGAAATTCTGCCTTTTTCAGCAATTCATGTAAACATGATGAATACAGTAATATTACATGTATTTGTTAAACAAAACAAATGTGAAAAAATGTTAGACTCTGAAATATATACAGTTAAAGTTTTATGAAGAATATAGATATAAACGCAAATGATTGAAGTGTTTTATTTTTAGTATCTGCTGTTTCATCCAGTAATAGTTTTTCACTTGAAAAGTGAAAATTCAAATGCTAATGAGGTAATCCTGTTTCACCACATACAGCAATTTGCATCCCTGAGGTATAATATCACCATGTATTGTGCAGCAAAGCTAACTTGTCTAAACTTTTTTGCTCAATTGAGCTGAGGCTCAAACCTGCAATAGAATGTGAAGGGTTACATATGTTGCAGACTCTGAAGAGCCTGAGCAGAACCTGTCCTGTGCAAACTGTATGACTTTTTTAAGATCTCTTATTTTTGTGCCATTATTTGGCCAATTTGCATCAAATTTGACATGCACATAGTGGATGTGTATAGCAAATATGGTGAAATTTGAAATACAGAATGTATTGATGAGATATTTTCAAAATACATGTTGCAGTGGCTTCTATTGTTGGATTTATATCAAATTTGATGGATGTGCCTGTTAAATCATACGCAATTTGGAGCTTGGTGAGATACACTGGGTTTTTTTTTTTCAAAAATGGATGGGTGGAAACAAGCCCACAGTTAATGCTATGTTTCTTGTGAGCAAAAAAAGTAAAACAAAATGTTTGAGGTAAATACTGACAAGCAGGTTTCAGGGAATCTCTTAACACTAACTTTATCATGAAATAAGTATGCGAAAGTAAATTTTGTTGGAAAATTTGACAGGAGGAGATGGGCGTGGCTTATATCAGAAGATGCAACTTGATATGGGGAATGGGAGGATACGAAGTACCTGAAGTACCTGAATGTGGGATGTACAATTAATGAGTTATGAATAAAAATGTTTTTGTCTTCCTGAGTAATTTTTGTCTGCATCAAGTTCAAACACTGTCACACTTTCCCTGAAAATGTGGCTTTTCTAACTTTAAACAGTTTAGGCTATACAATCATTTATGTCAGAGGAAAACTTACGATAAAAGCTGTAACAAATACAATATGGTTTCAGCAACATTACCTACATACATACCTACATGGAGGATTTACACCTACCTGTGTTGTAAATATAGTCCAGCCAGAACTCCAAGTGACAATTTAATTTTAGCATTACTCTTTCCAGGATATTAAGCATCACACTCAAAGTTTACATTCTCAAAAAAATATCAATTATAGCCCAACAGGCTTCAAACTGTCAACATAGAGTTGGTGCTAAAATGCAGTTAGTTATGTGAGTTGTTATGTAGTTATGTGAGCAACAGTGCACACACATTACAGGATCGTGAATTCAATTTCAGAGAAATTTGGTGATGATTTAACCTGACGAACCATCATCCAATCACCATATTTGGCAGGTGATTGGATGAACCATCCGTCTATCACCGTCTTACCTTGCGAGGCAACAGGATTTGCAACATAAGCGCATAACTTGGAGCCTTACAGATGGATTCTCATGTGACCTTGTGAATCCAGCTGCCTCACAAGGTAAGTGATGATTGACATTCATGTTTAAACCAGGGCACAAAAGAGGGAGTCTATGTAAGGCAAGTAATGATATTAAAATAGTACCATTTTCCTGGGCAAAGTGACTTGATATACAATATTACATCTGTAATTACTGAGATGTAGAAATGACACTGTCTGCTAAAACAGTGTATGATGTGTGGTGGTAGTAACACTGATGCCTGGAATGAAGTATCAGTCAAATGTTTCAGTCTATCTTGTGTGATGAAGGACACACTTCTCTTGTCATTCTATCTCTGCCCACAAAACACATTTTTAATCCACTCTTTGCCATGATAAATATGTATATGAGCATGGCACCGTTTACAAGCTCTAATCTACAGTGTGTTTAGTTGTGACTTATTATTATCACTAACCCTAACCCTAATAATGATATAAAAAAAAAAGAGATAGATAAATGAAAACCAGACTTTATTTTTATTAGGACATATATGGTTATACAGATTAGCCCACATCTACGTATGGCTAAATGTGGAAGTTTGCATTACACTTTTAAGCGTATATAGAACAAAGTATGTGAATATTGAGTGAGCAGGGCTTTATAAATTGGAAGAAAACACTGCAATTGCTTATTTGTTAGTTTGTGCTGATTTTTGGTCTTGCTCTCCACAGGTATTGGTGCACCTGGTTACTGAAATTGAGTAGTTAAAATGTTGTGCTCTTCAGCTTAAAGAGAAGACTCTATAAAGCTGATCTACAGTGTGTGGCTCATTATCTCTTCTCGTTCACTAGGGAAATATTCACATCCTACAGAAAGGCAGGAGTAAGTACTGTACCTTGTGGCCTGTACACAGGAAGTAGTCACGGATGGCCCTCACCATCACTATGGCGACGGGGTAAGTAGCGTTGATGGTCTCCTTTCCAGTGGACGTCTTTATGAAGTCTGAACCTGTTGGGTTTAAGCAGGTGACACCAAGTCTTCAACACACTGACATATATTGAGGACCGTGTAGTACAGTCTGTCAGTACACCTTCTATTCAGCTGCTCCACATTCAAAACTTTACAGGAAGATTCAACATAAGGTGAGCAGCTAGTAGGAAAGCAGAGTCAGACAGTGTTGGTGTGAGGGTGCAGACAGTGGATGGACGGGGCATTATTCTGACAGTCTGGCCTGGCCAGACAAGAACATATGCTGCTGCTGATGGCTAACAGAGGGCAGCTGCACGCTCATCAATAACATCCTTCATTTTTCCTTTCTTCCGTCTCAGGCAATTATGTTTTACCAGCTTTCCTGATAAAAATAGAAGATGAAATGACGCTCTTAATAGATTACCCACAAACTGCGGACTGAAGGCAAGAAAAAAAAATTTAAAAATCAGCCCCTCTGTCTCCTTGGTGTATAATGACTGTTCATTACTGAACAGAACAAGATGAACATTTTCCAGTTCATTAAAGACATGTTCTATGTATTTTTCCAGTCAGGTCTTTTTTTCAGCCTTTCTGCCCTCTTCCTCAAACTGGCATAATCCTTAAGATTCGTTATGGGGAGTCTTAATTACCAGATAATGGATAACGGTTATTAAATGTGGGTGGCGGTAATGAAGCTCTATTCATTTGCTTGGGCAGAGGGATACTGGCAGGGAACAGCAGAGTAAAATAGCCTGCATCAGAGATTAATAGGTGAAATTATCATTCAATTTCAGGAATCTCATACGCAATTCATAGGAACAAGGGGAGATTAAGGAGCGAGTGTGGCGACAAAAGCAATGCATTTTAATAATGATCTCTATCAGAGCCCCTGACAATTTGGTTCTGTAATCGGCTTATTATGTGATGGCTAGTTAAGCAGACTGTGTGTGTGTGTGTGTGTGTGTGTGTGTGTATGTGTGTGCGTGCGTGCATGAGAGCAAAAGAGCTCCACTCATCAGATTTGCATTTTCAAAAGGCAAAAGAAAATTTAAGCAGCAGCGCCACAAGCCGGATGCCAACAAGAATTACACAGCTTTTCACTGACTTTAACATCAGACTTTTTAAAACCTCTTTAGTACCACATGAAAATCAGACCAATGTCAATCAATGTCCACTTAATAGCTGAAACATATGTATGGTGGCTTCTTCAAGACTGCAGCCTCTGGTTTAACAGTGATGTGCAGTCAACAGCAACAAGACTTAAAGGGAGGAGATGATTAAACATGGTGAGCTGCTTGAGTTGTCCTGTAACCAGCAATCTCAGCTACTGATATCATGAGACTCATTACAGTTTAACAGAAGTGTGTCTGTAAGATTTTAATTCGCCATAGTTCCATCAGCCTCTAAACAAACTCATATTTACTTCAAAACTCATATTTACTGACAGAAACATTCTCCATCAGCTGAGAACAAGGAAATGTGTCCACTACACAATCTAAGTATCTCATTTTATTAAAGGACAGGTTCACTATTTCTATTTCTATCTCTATCTTAAAACAACAGTTAGGTTCCCAAATGAACATTGAAACAGGTTTTTCTTGCTGTAATCATTCCTAAAGTTCATACTGGCCATCAGAAGATCCCTTCATAATGAACTTAGAACGTAAGTGGTGGGGGCCAAAATCCACAGTCTTCCTTCTATACGAAAATGTAAGTTTATCTGAAGCTAATCCAAATTAGTAAAATCAAGTAGATATTTTTCAAAGTTACAGTCTTTTTAGTGCCAAAAAGTCCCTCTTTTTGTTACTATACTACCATCGCAACTCAAGAGGAAAACACTGTCAAAGGAAACACAAAGAGGGAATTTGATGCTAAAAATACTGTAAATGTGGCAGATATCCACTTAATATGGTTACTCAGACTGCTGAAGCCTCATATAAACTTCAGATGAACTTTTAAATGCATTTTTGCACAAAATGACATGTGTGGACATACAGACAGACTGATAACAAGCTGCTTCTCACTCTACGACAGAGTGAAAAAGCCTATTTGCCAAAATGTTCACTTGACAGGAATGGCAACATTTCCGAACAGGTTGTTGAGTTGTTTTGAGACTGACCAGCCATCATGGCAACCAGGCTGGCCTTATAGATGTTGGTGAAGGTGCCCAGTTCTCCAATAGCCAAGATGGTCTTCATGTGGGCATCACCACAGGCCTTCCGAAACTGACAGATCTCATCATACATGGCTGTAGAGAGACACAGGCAACATTTACTAGAGTATCTTTAGCCATGATCAAAATAAATGACCAAAATCAAAAAGACAGGATCAAACCTACTATAATTCCTAAACTCTTAATACATGGAGGGGGAGTATGCCGTCGCTACTTCACCAGTGCTTGAGTAACAAAGTAACGGAACACTAAGAATCTTCTTTATTTTACCAATGCCTTTCTGCACTGGGCCTTCATCGGGGTTACAGAATGTGTAAAAGACCTTTTAAAAATCTTTTAATACACATACTTAAAAGAAAAACAGTTCAATTGCAATAAGTTGAAAAATGCACAAGAACCTTTTCAAGATCTGATTAGGATTCATTCTTAAGTGTGGACTAGAGCTACACTGTGATGACAAAATAATAATTTGTACTGTTTTTCATCAATATTGTAACTAACTAATTTTATTACTAAATCAGAATTATCATTTCAGCAGTGCACTGACATTTTAGTAAGTAGAAGAAATTGCTTTAATGTTAAGTGTGAGTTTTGTTCTCGCGAAAATTATTCACTTTTAAAACTAGAATACTTTTAGTTTCTGATCTAAAATGGTGACAAAACAATCTCCTCTCAAGGTCTACCTTCTTATATTTACTTCATCTGCTGATGAAGAAAATATAAGCAAGCAAGTTGATGGACCTTGAGTGGATATTGTTTTAGAAACTGCTGTTTCCAAGTTTGAGAATGAACTGAAACTTTTAACCAATGTTGGCAAATGGACTAAATGGACTGCATTTACATAGTGACTTTCTAATCTTCCAACCATTACATGCCAACTTTCACCCATACACATACACATACACCAATGGCACAGGCTTAGGGCGAAATTTGGGCTTCAGTATCTTGCCCAAAGACACTTCGACATGTGTACTGGAGGAGCCGAGGATCAAACCACCAAGTAGTGGATGACCCACAGCCACCCCACCAGGCAAGTCCTAAACATGCTTAACATAATGAAGAGTTTGAACATCTACAGGTCCATAACAACTCCATCTGCTGATTGTGTTGATACTGTGATGCAGACAAAAGCTCCAGACAAAAAAAAAAGATTAAAAAAATGTAAGTTGACCTTGAGTTTTCATGTTCCTCTGTAATGTTAAGCTATTCACACAAAATGACAGAAATTCCAACACTAAAACACAGATAGAAATAAATTTAAAATAAAAGTAACAATAAAAAAACACTTCCTTGCTCTTGACAAAGATTTTAAAAAACTGAAGTTTATAACTCAAAGCAGATGTTTCCTGTGGATATGCAGGCCACAGTCAGAGTAACCTGTGCTAAAATTACTTCTTCTGTCTCTTCATTCTGTGCCCTCAGCCTACCTTCCCACTGTCCTGTGAGAGCGAGCATCCTATTGATGACGATGTCAATCTCAGTGGCTCCGTCAGCCACAGCCATGCGGACTTCCTGCAGCCGGGTCTCTAGTGGTGTCTGGCCTGCTGGGAATCCAGTGGCCACTGGAAGAGGAGGAAACACACATCATCATTTTCTACAGGCACCCTAGACACAGGGCTATTCTCATTTCACTATTTTGTGCCTTCTCATCTTCTCTCTTCTCTGTCTAACTGCCTGTGACCCAGAAGTGGATCTCAGTGCACCATGTTTAAGAATGTCTCCATTCCTAAAATGCATCTTGAGGTAAGAGGCTTGCTGGAGGAGCTATGATTAAGGATGCACAGGTGTATCCTCTGCGGATCAGTCTTTTTGGCACCGGTGACGTATAAAAGAGATGTGACACACAGCTGGAATCTACCAAACCATGGCAGGAGCAGGACTCTACAAATGTAAACTGTGTTCCTTTTGTGTTAAGTTCTGTGTGTTAAGTTGTATTAGTTATTTAAGATGATCAAACATATAACACACACACACACACACACATATATATACACACACATATATATATATATATATACACACACACACATACATACATATATATACATATATATACATATACATGTGTATACAGTGCTGCTTGAAAGTTTGTGAACCCTTTAGAATTTGCTCTATTTCTGCATAAATATGACCTAAAACGTGATCACTTCCATGCAAGTCCTACTACTAGATAAAGAGACATCAATTAAACAAATTAAACAAAAATCTTACATTTGTTATAAAGTGCTGCTTGAAAGTTTGTGAACCCTTTAGAATTTTCTGTATTTCTGCATAAATATAACCTAAAACTTGATATTTACTCAAGTCCTAAAACTAGATAAAGTGAACCCAATTAAACAAAGGAGACAAAAAAAACATTTTTTTCATCTTTTTCATTTATTTATTGAGGAAAATTATCCATGGCAAAAGTATGTGAACCCTTGCTTTCAGTAACTGGCGTGACCCTGTGAAAGAAAATTGAATAGTAGGTTATCATTTTATAAATCTTTTGTATATATGTTACAAATGTTTTCAAACTAAGGAGTCAATGTTTGTTATCAACTGAATGTGATGTAATGTCATTGTCATTTTGGGGATACATGTTGGTGAAGAAATCCTACTCCTAGGCTAGTTGAACTCTTGAACTTGTTTCTATCTGAGGGTTGCTTGCTGACCTCTGGGGTTAGCTAGAGATATCTTTGTCTTAAGCCTACTGTTTTAGAGACCATACTTGTTTGTAAGAAGGTGTAACGGTTTGTGGAAGTGTCCATTTAGGGACCAGACTGTTTTTAGCTTTGCTTCTGGAGAGGTATAAAACTGTCTAGTTTGGGTTCACAATCTTTAGAGACAGGGCTGGCTTTAGGGAAA